>NC_133660.1:170180427-170516369 GCF_037893015.1 Macrotis lagotis
AGAAAGAGGAAATAAATAATTTTCATAAGTAAATCATAATCTTGGAATAGAGGCATGATAGTTATGATAGAAAACTTCAATTATCAAGCAATTTACTCTTTTTTCTATCAAAAGTAAGTCACCTAATAACTTCTTGACATACCTTAACAATGATTTTGTCTGAAAAAAAGGTAGAAGAATTAACAAAGATGAATTCTGTTCTTGATTTAATTCAACTTACTATGGAGAACTGACTTCTGAATTTTAAATAATGGGAACTCTAAAAAAAGATGTTCATTCCCTCTTAGAATCTGTTATAGAGAAGAAGAAATATGAAAAGAATTCAGCATGTACCCTAGATTTTGGAAAAATAAATTTCAAAAACATTTTTATATAATAGATAAGACCCCTATAAATCAGAATTACAGGAAAAGTTAGTCAGTGGAGGATGGGAGAACCATAATGAAATTCTAAGGACAAAATACGAAAGAATTCCAATGAAGAAAAAAATGGAATTAGTCTGAAAATATCAATTTAGATATAGAGGTAAATACCAACCAACTTAGATTTGAAAAAAAAAAGTAAGGTATAAAATATTGAAATAATGCCAATTAACAAAATTGAAACAATAATATGGTACAATCCTAAAAAATATCAAGAGACTGGTGAGGAATATGAAGGACAACAAAAAATGCTTTTTTTAATTACTCTGGAAGAAAAAAACTTATGAAAGATGAGCTAGGAACTTTATTGTGAGATAATAATTGACAAGAGAGGAAGGAAAAGTTCCGTTTTGATCTTTCCTCTGGAAATTGCAGAACAACAATCATTAACAGAAAATGATACACAAGAAGAAAGAGAGTATCTAAGTTGCTGTTAATGAATTCAAGTCACCTGGTTCACATGAACTACATCTTTGGGTGCTGAAATAACTGGGAGATATGATTACCTCTAACACTGCTACATGAAGGATTATAGAAACTGAAAGAGGTTCTACAAGATTGAAGAAGGGAAAATATAATTTCTATTTTCAAATAAAAAAGAGAAGAAAACCTGCAAATTTTATACAAATGAACTTGAATGTGCTTCCTCTGTAAATTCTAGAAAGAGTCATGACAGATATTTGGCAAAAGGAAGTATTGATTATAATTTGGTAGTATGACTTCATCAAGAACAGGTCAAACGTAACTCACTTAATTTTCTTTCTTAAAAGTTTTACTAAATTGGGAGTTGATGGAAATACTATAGATAAATAATACTGACATTAGTCAAAGCTTTTTATAAGTATTTCACACTCTTCTCATGCATAAGATGGAGATATGTATTAGATAATATAATTTTAAAGATTCATGACTGACTTGATGGTCAAATTCAAAGTATGTTGAAAATCAGCATGACATAGTTAAATTATACAGGGATATGTGCTAGTTATCTTTTTATCAATTATTTGGATAATGTCAGAATAGACATATTCATCAAATTTGCATGTGACACAAATCTTGGAGGGATGGTTAACACATCACATGTCAGATTTGGAATTAAAAAAGGATCTTCACAAACTAGGTCATTGAGTTGACTATAATAAGATTAAATACAATAAGAAGATATGTAAAATTTTGCACAAAATATAAATTCATAAGTACAAAATGATGAAGACATGGCTTATACAGTGTGATTCTGAAAAAATGATTTTGAGTTTTTCTTAGCCTTCAAGGTTAAGATGAGTCTTGGGTTGTATTAAGAAAGGAATCATATAACTCTATTCTCAATTGTTATATTGTATTCAGAGCTTCTGAAGGATAGAAATCATTATGGAGATAGCTATAAGGAACAAACCAAGGTACATTTTGAGGAGGTAATACATGAAAGGAAATATTATAAGTGTTTTCAATGATTCAATGATTTTCAATCTTTATGTGGAAGCAGGATTAAGTTTGCTCTATTTAATCTCAGGAAGCGAAAACCAAGAACAAAAAAATGAAAATCGGCAAGTGACATATTTAAGTTTGAAGTAAGCAAAATCCTCTAATAATTAAAGCTGTCCAAGAATGGAATGCAATACCTTGAAAGGTGATAGACTAGAAGTTAGAAAATCACTTCTTCATTACATTTGATTCCTTTAGTATAGGAGTTCGATGAGATAGTGATTTGTTCCTTTACAAGTGAATTTCTATTGTTCTGGGATACAATTCAGTTAACCCTCTCTGTCATTTCAAAATCTGATTTTTATGCTCACCAAAAAAAAACTTAAGATTGAACATCTTAGTATTAAGTTATATCATCTTTCTTATTCAATCTCTAAAGGAAAAATTGATCTTTGCTCCTTGTCAGGTGAAGGCTTTTGGTAAAGTTAACCAGTTTGTGAAGAATGAGAATATAACTCAAAAAATAGAAATATTTACAATCAAATTCTTCTGCTTATGGAAATGTCTAATGTTAAAAGCATTCGCCAATGTAAATTGAGCTTGAATGTTACAAAATGGCTTTACATACAATATATGATTCTTAGCATAATTTCATAGGATTGCTCTGATTAGTATAACTATTTTATAGATATGGAAACCGTTTAGGAAAGGAGAAGTGACTTGCCCAGGTTTGCAAAACCATTGAGTTATCAAAGGCAGCATTTGAATTCAGGATTTCTTAACTATAAGGGTAGATAAGTATTCCATCTACTTTACAAAGCTGTTTCTTGGGCAAGTTATTTCTATGTTTCTGAACTTGTTTTCTTACCTGAAAAATAAAGAAGGCAAACTAGATGGTATCTTAGTTTCTGTGTTGCTATAATTCCAAATATATTTGATTCTCTAATCGAAGCATCATAATTCCTAATCATTAATTATATATTAAATTTAGTGTCTATTTAAATATTCACATGGAAAGACCTACAGTATTGCATTATACATTATTTAGCCAAGACCTAGACTGATTGGTACAGAAAAGAGATCTGAGATCATTCATTCCATGCATAAAAAATCAATGTGTATATTTATTCCTCTGAACTTTTTCCTTTATAATGCTGAGGCTGAAATCTAATCTCACTGGAGAATGAGGATATCTGCATTCTGCAATGTTTGTTTACTCTTATGTAAGCCAGTCATCCCTCTGCATTAGATAAGTTGTTCCTGTGGTGAAACCATGGCAGCTTCAGGAGCTAGTCAGAACAATTTTAAAAAAGAGATTGCAAATGTGCTGGCATGAGTGCCATTTCTGTCTGACTCAGCCACAGATTGTCTGAGTTCACCTCCTTGCCTCAGTTGACATGAATAAACTATGAAGAGGTTCTCTTCTTTGGACCACGAATTTGTTTAAATCCCAATGAATGCTGAGGAACATTCAGCAGCATTTCAAAAAAGAAAGAAAGAAATGTGGTCAATGAAAATGAATCATACGTTCTAACCTAGAATTAACACAAGAGTTATGGAAAAATCTGTTCATTAAAAAAGGAAATTACATAAGAACAGATCATCTGAGGGGATCAGGGTCACCCAGACTTCTTTCCATGTCTCCCATATTATGACATTTCTTTACAAAGAAATGAATAAAAAGAGACTATCAAGAATGTCTATAGTCTGCTCAGCCTTAAATGATCTCTAAGATGGGTAACTCAGCAAGCTAACTACAGCATTTACTCAAACATAATAAATAGAATGGTTTTATATTTACATTGTCTTTGCTTTAGAAACAGGTTTTTCTTTCTTTTATAATTTTCCTTCACTTAAGTGGCTTTTATAGAAATCAGACCATTTGCACTTAAGGGATTTTTAAAAATAGTGTGTCAGGCAAATCTCTATCTTAAGGATGTAATATTTTCTTACCACTGATATTAGAAACATCTGTGAAGCCTTTTCCAAAAGAGACTAGTCCTATATCCCCAGCTGTTTCTAGATTTCCAAATAGTTTTATTATAAACTTAATTCAGCAAGGATATCTCTGTGATCCTTATCAATACTTATTTTAATTGCCATATAATGAATAATAATACAATGCCCTTTATATAGTTCATTAACAATAAAAGCAATAAAAACAATACATATGATAAGTTGGTTAAAGGCATGAAACATTAAATAATATAATCAGAGAAAATTATGACTAGGTCTATATCTTGGCAAAACCATGATATACAAAATATTATTATATCCTAGTGTGCTCAGACTCCTTTTCTCCCTTAGCTCTCTTTTTCTCTTCTATTTCAACCAAGGGTTCAAGGTAGTCATGTTCATTCCATTATTTCCCTGGACCCCATCAATTTGTATTGTGAAAAAGGGTCTGTTAACTTACTCAAAGTAAGATCTGAAAAGCTGGGAAGAACTAATGTATTTTTACAGAGATTTCCATTTTTTTTAGGAAGCAAGAAACTTTATCCAAAAGGAAAGAATCTTGAACTATAGGATTGTATGCATCATTAAGCAAATAAGAGAAGAATTTTCCTTTGGTGAGGAGAGTAATATTTTTTAATACTGTCAAAATTAAATAATAGTTTACCAATGAATAAGAACAATCTTTGGTAACCTAATTGAGACATTAATGGCAATAAGACCTTTGGGGAACTTAGAACTTTAGAAATAAATGTGATCAATTGGAAATAAAGATTACAATTTATGACAATTGGCAGCATTATTCAAAATATTACCATAGATGATTGAAATAGAATAGGTAAGAAGAGTTGAGCTGTGTCTGTAGGGCAGTAATCTAATTTGAAGGAAAAAATAGTCTATCTCAGTCTCCTTTTGGTTTCACTTCTCTCCCTGAAAAAAAATCAAAAATCACCCTTTTATGCTAATATCATTATCAATTATATCTAAGGAGTAAATGGTTCATAATGTCTTCCAATGTTCACTTCTTGAAATAATATGTTCATTTTCAAAACTACCTTAATCTAAAGAAGTAGACATAATAAGTTTTTCCATTCCTCCTTTGGAATCATTTTCTAATGCCCTTAGATGTTGGTCCATTTTCTCCTTCAGGTTATTGTTTAAATATTTGTCTATTTACATGTTACATTCTCCAGTATCATATAAATACCTGGATAACAAGAAGTCTTTTTGTCTTTGCTTTGTATCTAGAGTCCCTAATACAGCATCTTATACATTTTAGTCATTTAATATTTAGTAGATCTTAATGTAGGTAGAGAATGTCTTTTGCCTCCATGGCAGTTAGCACAGTGCTTAATACATAGTGCATATTTTAAAATGCCAATTAAGAGACTGACTTATTATATTGACTTTGGCACTATGAAAAAATCATCAATGGAAACTATTTTTGAGCGAAAGGAAATTTCTGTGAACACTTCAAACTATCTCAGACAACCTCTACAAATGAGAATGAAGGTAGAAACCAATTTCTAATAAAATATTTCATAGTTTGAATTTTGGATAGTTTCTTTCATCATGATTCAAGGTTCATTCTCTTGTTGTTTTTCCTGTCTTTACCTAAAGGAGCATTTTTTTGGTCAGAATCTCAGTTTTATTCTTTTGGGAAAATCTCAATTGAAAAATTCCTTCAGAAAGTATATACGTGGCTAGGAGGCACAGTGGATAGAGCACTGGCCCTGGAGTCAGGAGTACTTGAGTTCAAATCAGGCCTCAGACACTTAATAAATTACCTAGCTGTGTGGCCTTGGGCAAGCCACTTAACCCTATTGCCTTGCAAAAACCTAAAATGTGTGTGTGTGTGTGTGTGTGTGTGTGTGTGTGTGTGTGTGTGTGTGTGTGTAGTCGGTAGGCACAGGTATGAGCTGAACATGAAGGGATGATATCTAAAAAAAATAAAATTAATGAATTAATTAAGAGGAATGTACTGAAGAAAGGGGAAGGAAAAGGAAGAATAGGGATAGATTATTACACTTTAAAAAGGAAAGAAAAAGCTTTCATAATGGAGGACCAACTGGGGGAGTGAGATGGGGGAAAGTGAATGAACCTCACTCTGATCAGAATTGACTCAAAGAGAAAATAAAAAACTACTCAATTGGGCACAGAAATTTATCTTAGCCTATAGAAAAAAATATGAGCGAATAGAGAAAAGAGACAAAGGAGGTAATAGAAGGAAGAGCAGCTTGGAGGACAAAGTAGTCAGAAACAAAACACTTCTAAGGAGGGACAGGGTTAAAAAAAGGAGAGAGAAAAATGAGGGGAATGATATAATGACAGTCCTTCACTCTCACAGAATACCATGACATTCAGGAGGTGACGCCATGACAAACACATGAATTAGATGTGAGTGGGGGGAGCCCGCTGAATCCAGTAGCCCATATGGATCAAGATGGCCAGAGATGACCCTGAATGCAAAACAATCAGGGTTAAGTGACTTGCCCAAATTCACACAGCTAGTAAATGTCTGAGCCTGGATTTGAAATCCCATCCTTCTGACTCCATTGAATTCCCATCCTTCTGACTCCAAGACCTATGCTCTATCCATCATTGTACCAGCTAGTTGCCCTACAAGGATGAAAAGAAATGCAATTAGCAATTTTTGAAGCAGGTTTCTCAGATAAAGGTAAGGTCTCATTTCTCAAAAACATACAGAACTGAGTCAAATTTATAAAAATAAGAGCCATTCCCCAATTGATAGATGAACAAATGATATTAAACAACTTTCAGATAAAGTAATCAAAGTTATCTATCGCCACATGAAAAAAATGCTGTAACTCACTTTTTTTTGGTTTTGCAAGGCAATGGAATAAAGTGATTTGCACAAGGTCACATAGCTAGGTAATTGTTGTGTCTGAGGCCAGATTTGAACTGAGTTCCTCCTGACTCCAGGGCTGTTGCTCTATCCACTGAGTCACCTAACTCACTATTAACTGGATGAATGAAAATTAAAACAATCTGAAGCACTACCTCATACTTATTAAATTGGCTAATAGGAAAGAAAAGGAAAATGACAAATGTTAGGGGAGTTGGGGGAAAATGAGACATTAATGCACTATTTTTGGAGTTGTAAACTGATTCAAAAGATTTTTTTAAAAAAGAAAATGATCTATATACCAAAGTATTTATGACTTCTTTTCTAATGGCAAAAAAAAATTGGAAATTGAGGGGATAACCATAAATTGGGGAATGATTGAACAAATTGCCATATGTGATTGTGATGAAATACTTTTGTGCTTTAAGAAATCATGAGCAGGGGGGGCAGAGCCAAGATGGCGACAAGAGAGGACCCTCTCCTAGAAGCTCTCTCATAAAACTTTGAAACTAAGGACTCTAACTAAACTTTTGAGAGACAGAACCCACAGAGGGACCCTGTGCAGCAGTTCTCCTACTCAAGGTAACCTGGAAAAGAGCAGAAAGGCTCTGCTCCCTGGGGTTGGAGTGGCAACCCGCCAGAGGGTGGCCCGCCAGAGTGAAAGAACTTCAGCCTCCCAGAGGCAGCCCCAGGAGCCGTGACTCACAGCAGCTGGGGAGTCTCCTGAGCTACACCCCAGGGAGCACAGGGCACAACGTGGGGGAACAGCGAAGAACCTCTGCCAGAGTGAACATGTGAAGCCCAACCCTCAGAGCACACAGCAAGCCACATGGTCTTGCTGCAGCCCAGATCCAGGAACAGAAGCAGCTGGAGCCAGTAAGCATGAGCCCATTGAGCTGAGGGAGGGGAGTGAAGAGAGAGACTGCCTAGCTCTGTCCTCTGCCCCTGGAACAGGACTCTGGGGCTCCGACCACATTCAGATACTGATCGCAGTCTAGGCCCCCCCATAGAACAGCAGCCCCCCCCCACCTCAGCCCCATGGCAGAGGGGGGTGCTTATGGTCATTCACAGACCAGGAGGGAGGATAGAACCTCACACACTGAGATCCTTGTATGAGTGTCCCAAAAGCTCAAGAAGCACCCCAAAAACAGGCTAAGGCTGGGAAAATGAGCAAGCAGAGAAACAAAAGGAAGACCATTGAGAAATATTTTGCATTTGAGCCCAAGAAGGATCAAAATACTCAGTCTGAAGATGAGGAAGCACAATCTCCTGCATCTAAAGACTCCAAGAAAAATAGAAATTGGGCTCAGGCTATGACAGAGCTCAAAAAAGACTTTGAAAATCAAATGAGGGAGTTAGAAGAAAAATGGGGAAAAGAAAGGAGAGAGATGCAGGAAAAACATGAAAATGAAGTCAGCAACCTAGTCAAGGAAATCCAAAAAAATGCTGAAGAAAATAGCATGCTACCTTCTCTCCAGCCCGGAGAGGCCAGCCGGCTGCTACCGCGGAATCTGGGGGCTGCTGGCCAGCCTAGGGTGGACTACTGAAAGCACCGGAATCATGGCGCCCAGAAGGCAAGAGAAATCCAAACTTCCTATTCCCCTTCCAGAAGGCATGATTCTGAAAGATACAGAAAGAAAAACATGGCAGTTAGGTAATATGATCGGTTCTGGAGGATTTGGATTAATATATTTAGCTTCTCCATGTATTAATAAACCAGTACGAGATGAAGATGCCCTTCATGTTATAAAAGTGGAATATCAAAAAATGGTCTGCTCTTTTCAGAACTGAAATTTTATCGGACAGCTGCAAAGCAAAACTATATCAAAAGATGGATGGCTCTCAAACAACTTGATTTTTTAGGAATTCCTCAGTTCTGGGGGTCGGGTTTGGCTGAATACAAGGGAAAAAGCTACAGATTTATGGTTATGGAAAGACTAGGAATGGAGTTACAGAAGATCTTTGTCCAGAAAGGAAGATTTCAAAGGGAAACTGTCCTGCAGTTGGGTGTGCAGATGGTTTATCTTGCAGATTATGGACCTTCCTACAGATATTGTCCCAATGGGAACCACAAACAGTATCAGGAAAATCCTAGAAAGGGCCATAATGGGACAGTAGAGTTTACCAGCTTAGATGCTCACAAGGGAGTCACCCCATCTAGAAGAGGTGACCTTGAAATCCTCAGCTACTGCATGCTGCAATGGCTCTGTGGGAATCTGCCCTGGCAGCAGAACCTGGAAGACCCCGTGGCATCCAGACTGCTAAAGCAAATCTTCTGGATGAGCTCCCCAATTCAGTGATGAAGTGGAATACTTCTGGAAACAGCTGCCGTGAAATTGCCCAGTTTTTGGTATGTGCCAATGGTTTAGCATACAATGAAAAGCCCAAGTATGAAATGGTAAAGAAAACCCTGTTGGATGGATTGGAATCAAGTGGAACACTCCACAAAGGGCTACTGGAATTTTCTACTGCTGAATATACCAGGAACTTAAGGGCTTCCACCAGAGATCAAAAAGTTAATTGACCGAAGCCTATTACAAAACAAGTCAACCAAGTTCTAAACAAGTCAGAAGATAAGAGAAGTGCTGAATCTCAGAGACAAGCACAAAGAGAGGAGAAGTTGGTTGGATGGATTAACTGTGAAACAGCTCAGGTAAGAGGAAAGCACAATGAGAAGACACAACCGTCAGCATCATCAAGAACTGTTATCAGGAGTAAAAAAGCTCCCCATTAAAATATGCTATGAGCATTCTTCAAACTCATTTCATGACCTATATCAAGATTTTCCTTGTCCAGGTACATCCAGTCAGTGTCCATCTTCTTATACATATGAGGTACCCACTCACCTCAATGCCAAGGCCATGGACTTAGAAAAATATGAGAATACAGGGTTTTGGTCTAATATTTCCCAGACTACACTCAGTGAAGAAACCAAGGCAGTTGTGTATTACTACAGTTTTACTATATTTTTTCTTTTGATTTTAGTAGTTCTTTCTTTGTATTTTCTCTGAAGATATCTACTAAACTTCTGCTGATTTTCTTAATTTCATCTTTTTTACCAGAAGAAATGTTTCAAGTTCTTCATTCAGGGTTTCCTTCCAGATATTTTCAATGTAATGGGCTTAGAAGAGAGAGAATATTTTTTAAGTACAGAGAACTTGCAAAAATAAAATCTGAATCATAAAAAAATAGCATGCTAAAAACTAGCTTAGGTCAAATGGATAAAGCAGTTCAAAAAGTTATTGAGGAGAAGAATGTTTTAAAAAGCAAAGTTGGCCAGATGGAAAAAGAGAAAAGAAAACTCTCTGAGGAGAACAAATCCTTCAGAAAAAGAATGGAATTCAGGGAGATTGATGAATTTACGAGAAACCAGGATTCATTACTTCAAAACCAAAAAAAAAAAAGAAAAATTAGAAGAAAATGTGAAACATCTCATTGAAAAAACAACTGATATGGAAAACAGACTTGGAAAAGATAATTTAAAAATTATTGGAATACCTGAAAGTCATGACCAGGAAAAGAGCCTTGACATCATTTTCAAAGAATTACTACAGGAAAATTGCCCTGATAGTCTAGAAGCAGAGGGCAAAATAGAAATGGAGAGAATCCACTGATACCCCCAAGAAAGAGATCCCAAAAAAACCAACCCCTAGGAATATTATAGCCAAGTTTCAGAACTCCCAAGTCAAAGAGAAAATATTACAAGCAGCCAGAAGGACACAGTTCAAATATCGTGAAGCTGCAGTCAGGATCACACAGGACTTAGCAGCAACTACATTGGAAGCTCGTAGGGCTTGGAATATAATATACCGGAAGGCAAAAGAGCTTAGAATGCAGCCAAGAATGAACTACCCAGCAAGGCTGAATGTCCTCTTCCAGGGAAAAAGATGGACTTTCAATGAACCAGGGGAATTTCAAATGTTCCCTGTTGGAATGGCCAGAACTGAACAGAAGGTTTGATCTTCCAATACAGGACTCAGGTGAAGCATGGAGATTGGAGGAGAAGGAGAAAATATGAGGGACTTAATGAGGATGAACTGCATGTATTCCTGCATAGAATAATGACACTGATAAAACTCATATGAAACTTCTCAGTTAATAGAACAGGTAGAGGGAGCTTTTATATTTGAAGCACAGGAGAAAGCTGAACTTGAAGATAAAATACAGTGTAAAAATGGAGTCAATATGAAAAAATGGAAATGTTATAGGAGAAAGAAAAAGGAGAAGGGGGAATAGGCCAAGATATCTCATATAATAAGTTTTTTCTTTGTTACAATGATATGGAAGGGGGAAAGGCAAAGGGGTATGAGGGAATCTTCGCTCTCATCAGAGGTGGCTAGGAGAGGAAACAGCATATATACTCAATGGGGTATAGACATCTGGAGTAAGAAGAAAAGGGGAGGTATGTGAGTGATGGAGGAGAGGATGGACCATGGGGGGAGAGAGTGGTCGGATATAACACATTTTCCTTTTTACTTCTAGCAAGGGGCTGGGATTGGATGGCCTGTCCAGGACCATAGGGCCAGGTGGATGCTGGGCCTAAGGGGTGGTAGTGGGGCTGGGGGCCTCTTGGCCCCAGAACCAGGGATCTGTCTGCTGTACTACTCAGCTACCTTACAGCAGAGTCAGAGTGAAAGGAGAGAGAGAAAATATAGTGCATGGTAGTGGAGAAATATGAAAGGAGGGAGTTGCGATCAACAATGGCAATGATGGAAAAATATGAAACTAACTTTTGCAATGGACTTATCATAAAGAATGTGATCCACCCACAACAGAGTTGTTGGGATTGGAACAAAGACTGAAGCACATTTTTCATTATTATTATTGGGGGGGGGTGCGGGGCAAATGGGGCTGGGTGGCCTGCCTGGAGCTGCATAGCAGGGTGATCGTTGGGTGTCTGAGGCCAGATTTGGACCCAGGTGCTCCTGGCTCAAGGGCCAATGCTCTGTCTGCCACCCAGCCACCCCTACTATTATTACTATTTTACTATTTTATTTTATTTTGGGTCTTTTTTGTTCTTTTTTTGGTTTTTGCAGGGCATTGGGGTTGGGGTGGTTTGCATGACACATAGCTGGGTGATTGTTGGGTGTATGGGACCAGATATGGGCTCGGGTACTCCTGGCTCCAGGGCTGGGGCTCTGTCCATTGCGCCACCTGGCCATACCTACAATTTTTACTATTATTTTTTAATTTTAATTTTTATCTCTCCCCTTTACTTTATCGCTCAAGCTAGTCTATATTTTGTGGGGAAGGGGGTATTCTGTTTACTCTTAAAAAAGAATATTTTATTAATGTATAAAAAAAACATTATTTGTACAAAAAGAATAAATAAATATCATAAAAACAAAGAAAAAAAGAGAAATCATGAGCAGGATACTCTCAGAAAAAATCTGTAAAGACTTATTTGAGTTGATGCAAATTAAAAATGTACTCTGTAAAGTAATAGCAATATTCAAAGATAAACTGTTGTGAAGGACTTAGCTATTCTCAGCAATACAATGATCCCAGGCAACTCTAAAGAATTTAAGATAAAAGATGCTATCCATGTCCAGAGAAAAAACTGGTGCCCAAATACAGTTTAAAGTTTGCTTTTTAAAAATTTCATTCTTCCTGTTTTTTTTAATCTGTGTTCTTTTTTTCACAATGTGATTATTAAGAAACGTTTTGCTTGGCTACACATATATAACCTATGTTGATTTAACAGCCTCAATACAGGAATGGAGAGGGAAGGAGAGAAAGAATTGGAACTCAAGTTTTAAAATGAATGTTAAAAATTGTTTTTATATGTAACTGGGGAAAATAAAATTTTAAATAGGAAATAAAAAGAAAAAGAAACTCTTCTACTAGTTCAAAATGTCAGCTTGTCTATATCATAAAACAGTTACTTAGGGGCACCATTACATGACTTGGCCATGGTTACATAACCAGTACATGACAGAGTAAGGATATGAACCCTGGATTTTCTGATTCTAAGACCAGACCTCTTTGAAAGAGAGAGATGGAAGGGGAGTGAAGGGGAGAGAAAGAAAAAGGGAGAGAGAGAGGGAGAGAGAGAGAGAGAGAGAGAGCAAGCTATGAAAAAGCATATAGCTAGAGAATAGGGACTGCAAAAGTGTTTTCATTCACTTTCCTTGCAACTTAAAGATCTGAAGAGTTACCTGGTTCACTAGGATGTTAAGTGACTTGCCTGTAGTTATAAAGACAACAGATATGAGAGGTAGGGGTTAAAATTATTTCTTTTTGATTCCCAGATTAGTTGACTGTTCAGGACCCAAATGGATATGGATATAAATATAGATATAGATAACTATCTGGAGGGGAGGGAAAAGACCTGTGATAGTTACATCTTTTGGGATAGAAACTCTTTTCACTTATTCAGATCAATAAGTTAAATTTTTCTGAGAGTTACTGGATTGCTGAGAGTTTCAGTGACTTGGTCAGAATGGCCATATTCACCTGGGTATTAAGTGTCAGAGGTAAGTCTTAAACCTAGAAGTCTTCTTAATTTTAAGGCTTCCATCCACATTAGTGTTCTACCTGTTTCTAGGTATACCCAGTAATATAATGTGAACTCCAAATCTCTGATGAATATTTTAACTAAAGTATTTTCCTATATAATAGGAAAACAGTAGTTTTCGTTGTAAATAAAAAATATTCTGATGAATTAAATTAATAAAAATAGAATTTCTAAGAAAAGAAACCATAAATTCTTGTCATTTCCCCATAAGAATTTCATTGTTAGAACCTATAAAATGAATATTGCTCTTCTGAGATAGATCTTGGGGAGAGGGATGAATTTGTACTTAAAAGAATGAGTAGAAATTAAACTTGTTACACCTTAGCCCCTAAAAAAAATGCTCCAGTAAACAAGATTATGCAATTACTTCCAAATTTCAGTGTTTGATTTCAATGCATGAGTTGTTTGTCATAGAATTCTGGTGTTCATCCATATTAGAAAATGCTATCAAATAGTTAGCTTAAAACTAAGTGGCATGTATGAAATTGCAATCTAAGCAGCTGTTAAGTTATACTAATTACATGCAATACTTGTAAGTAATACATGAGGAGGATATTTTCAGGATAGTATACTGGGAATGAACCCCACAAAATTTATTGGTGTTAAAAATATCTCTGTTGTGGTTTGAAAAAGTAATATTATTTATTCTATCACAGATGTCTTCTGATGTAAGAAGGAAAAGGAGAAAACAGAGAGTAAAGGAAGACAGAACATAGGTAAGGGAAAGTACTGGGTATGGGCAGCTGGAGACTTAAATTTTAGTTCTCACTCTCCCAGTGACTAGTTTGGCAACGCTGGAAATATAAATCCGTCTCCCTAAATTTCAATTTACCCTAAATTTCAATTTTCAATTCTACATAAGTATAATTTGCTGGAATGTCTTGAAAATCATCTGGACAAAGTGAAAGCTTGAACTAGATACACAATGGTGAATTTTGTGTTGGAAGATGCCCTGTTAATCAGGAACAAGAGAAAAGTAAGAGAGGAAAAAGCAAGGGAAGTGAATTAGGGTGATTTTCATCAAAAATTGAATTTCAATATTGATCCATTGCATTAACAGTTCAACTCATCCCCCTCTCTCTGTGGTGATGTGCCTTGGGAAACAGCTTGCTTTGAGTATTAGTTAAGTATGAAACAAAGTCAGGATTATTATGACCAATCACCTGGGTCTGGTTTTTCCTTCTGTTTCTATGTTTTTGAACATCTATAGAGCTTGCTTTTAAGTCTCATTACTGGATCAGCTAGGTGGTACAGTGGATAAAGCACCAGCCCTGGAGATAAAAAAAATCTGAATTCAGGTCAGCTAGATGGCACAATAGATAAAACATCAGCCCTGGAGTCAGGAGGAACTGAGTTCAAGTCTTTCCTCAGAAACTTAATAATTGCCTAGTTGTGTGACCTTGGGCAAGTCACTTAACTCCATTGCCTTAAATAAATAATTTTTTTAAAAAAGAGAATCTGAGTTCAAATGTTGTCTTTGATATTTACTATCTATGTGACCCTGGGAAAGTCATTTAACTGTGATTACCTGGAAGGGGAGAGAGAGAGAGAGAGAGAGAGAGAGAGAGAGAGAATCATTACATGCAATTAGGTACATCAATAGCTGTTGGAGAGTGGATGTGAGGAAAGAATACTAAACTTGAAATCAAAATCCCTGTGATCATATTAAATTTCCCTGTCACTTTCAAACTATATGACATTTAGCAGCTTACATCTCATACATTTCTATCTTCCACAGGTGAATATAAGGGAGGTCATAGAAGACTTTTTAATTAAATCAATCAGATGTATGAACTAGGAGTCATCTCTCGTTCAGACATTTTCATGGTATCCAACACTAATCCATCCCATTTGGATATTTTCTTGGCTAAGATACTGGAGTGGTTTGAATTTTCTTTCTCTAGTTCATTTTACAGATGAAGAGACTGAGGCAGACAGGGTCAACTGCTTTTCACAGGGTCATTTGGTTATTAGTGTCTGAGGCCAGATTTGAACTAAGGAAGATTGTCTTCCTGACTCCAGGCCCTGACTGGCAAAGTTTTCTCTACTGAATCAATTAATGAAAGGCATTTTAACTACGTATAGAGGAAATATATCAAAACTGGATAAAACATCCTTTAGGCTTTGAACTGCAACAAGTCAGTTCAAGTCAGAACAAGTGAATTTCAGGCAGTTGAGGATACAGAACAACCTGAGAAAGCATCCTCTTTTGGGGAAGAAAAGCAGAACTTTTGGAGCCCTATCATCACCTTGACCAGATAAGGATTTAGTGAATTACAAATGGAAGGAAGTTTTGGACTTCTCATCAACACTATAACAATGTCCCTGGAAAACTTGATAGCAGTATCTACATCAGGAACTGAAGACAAACTAAAATTTATGAAGCAAAGACCTCTTCAGGACACTATAAGAATTACAACAGAAGTTTATACCATATCTGACACTTAATGAAAGTGTCAGAAGAGGGAAAGTGTTGCCGCAAAATATTTCCATAAACTATTAGTATTAGTATACTCACCTTTGCCAGGGAACCTCTAAGGTAGAGCTTACTTTCTCCAGGATTCTGCATGTACTTGTGAATAGATATCCTAGGGAAGGAGGGATGTTTGAAATAATTGTTACTATGTCAATTTAGTAAATACACTTTTCAGAAAGCTAATTAAATTTGTTTTTCTGACTACTTGATAATACCTAAAAGTCATTAAGAGAAAAATAAAACCACTCCAAGCCCTCAGGGCAACCCTATAACCTTGAGGAGGGGTGTGGTACCTTTTCTCTTGAGACCTAATTTGCTAGCATAAGTGAGGTATTTCTGAGAAAACTAAAATCTTTGATGTATGTAAAATAGAAAGATTGTACTTCTCACATCTCTTCCCCTTGCAAAGTTCTGAGATTCTATGAGTAATTATCCAAGAAGAGCAAATGAGCCTCTGGATTGATGCCCTGAAAAATCTTTGATTCTACTTCTTATGAGTTAGAAGGACCACAATAAGTGAGCTGAAAAAGGAAGAGTTAATTTGTTTTGCTATCAACATGTTAGTGATTACATTAATTTTAAAGTTTTAAAAATATTTAATTTATCTTTAAACATTTATTTGAGAATTTTCCTTGAACTAAGAACTCAATGACTTAAATTATTTTATTTTTTACAACAGATTATCAGATACAAACTTTCAGGCTCAGAATTTGTGGATTGTTCATTTTTCTAATTGTTCAAAATTCACAATTTGCTTGTAGAAGATTCAGAAAAATAAAAAGAATTCTTAGACATGAAGGTTAAGTCAGAAATAATAGCTAGGACAAGGTAGAAATGTCCCAATTTTAGGAAGATGTTCGGCTTCTTGAAGAGCTATGTTTATACCAAGAGCCTGTATTCCAATGATCTAAAAAGTTGATCCAATGAAGTTGGGAAAACCACAAGGCATCAGTAAAATTTATGAAAAATCATGGTCCAAGATAACTCTGTAAATATCAGTGATCATCATGGTTAGGGCAAATATGGTAGTTTACAGAGAGTAACTGATACCAATTATTGTAATAATCCAAAAGGTCAAAACAACCAAGGATTCTTTAATTATCATATTGGCACTAACTATATTCAGATCTAATGGGCAATTAATTAGGTGGTTCAGAGGATAGAATATTCGTGAGGAAGGCTCATCTTCATGAGTTTAAATCTGACCTCAAATACTTCCTACTTTTGTGTCTCTGAGCAAGTCACTTAACTCTATTTGCCTCATTTGCAAAATGAGCTGAAGAAGGAAATGGCAGACCATTCTAATATCTTTGCCAAGAAATCCCCAAATGACCTCAAAAGAGTTTGTCACTATTGAAAAAAATGAATGAACAGAAAATATATAGATCTGTCTCAATTTTCCTAGAAACAGTGTCTATACCCATGATCTTATTTTTTCAGTGTCATTTGGATAATTTAAGTAATAGAATTCCTGCAACATATGAATTCAATACAGATCAAGATATGTTTCTCAGGTCTTGGATTTATGAGTTTCCTTGGAGTATTAATCTGGAATTGAATTTCAAACAGATTCAGAATCAAAACTGTTTTTGTATATTTATAAGGACAGCAAGTTCCAACACAGAAGGGGACAGATTACTCATTCATTAGAATGTCATTTCACTACTTATTTCTCTTCACTGTACTATACCATAGACTATCATTGTAGTTGAAATCTTCATTTTCAAGTACAGTGATGCAACATTATTTGGTGACAAGGGAGATATAAAAATGTTCAGGTTTCTTATTTTCCTTTCTACTATGGGGATGAGGTAATTACCAACCTATCCCCCTCCAGTTTAGGAAAAATCTCTTTTCAGGATCCAAATAGCATAAAATTAAATGTCATAAGAAACATATTTCATAACTAAGATTAAATATAGAAGGTCAGGGCAAACTCGGTGAGCAGTCAGCAGAGTACCAAGCCTGGAATCATAAAGGCTTTTATTACTAAGTTTAAATCTATATTCAGATATATACACTAGATGTGTAACCCTAGGAAGTCACTTAACCCTACTTACCTCCGTTTCCTCAACTACAAAAATGAACTGGACCAGGAAATGTCAAACCATTCCATTTGCTGGTCAAGAAAATTCCAGGGGCAGCTAGGTGGCACAGTGGATAGAGCACTGGCCTTCGAGTTAGGAGTACCTGGGTTCAAATCCGACCTCAGACACTTAATAATTACCTAGCTGTGTGGCCTTGGGCAAGCCACTTAACCCCATTGCCTTGAAAAATCTAATAAAAAAATTCCCAAAAGTGGCTGACAAAAAGTCATATATAATTGAAATGTGACTGAACAAAAACAACCCAAATATGATCTTCAGCAGGACTACCCCAACTTTTGGTGTGAGAGACTATCTTTATCTTAAATATCAACTTATCTTATAAGAAAAGGTAGGGTCAATGAATAAAAAATAATTTGAAAAGTTTAGTGAGTAAGATTCATGGGGAATAATAGCTATAGCTGAAAATAAGTCACTGATTAAGCAGAAGAAAAGTAGGAAACTAGATGGGGAAATCAATAACTCAACAACCATTTATTAAGCACCTGCTTGTCAGTGACTGTGTTAGGAGCTAGGGATAAAAAAGATAAACATGGGACAATCTAGTCAAAGATTTTCTGTCGGTTAGAGTAAGAGGGGAAGGAATGGGCATCATCCTTTATGAACAACCAAGTGAGGTTTTGAGATTAACCATTTGCTTGTCCATTTGATTGCTATTGTCCCACAGACTTGACTGTACATCAAATATAATAATTCAGTAGATCACCAAATAATTGAGTGGATCACTTAACTTAGTCATCAGAATCACTGAATTTTAGTACAGGAGAAGTCTTAAAGCATACTTAGCTAAAACTCCTCTTTTTTAGAGACCCAAAGAAGTGATTTGCCCTGTACCAAATGCTGGCTTGTATCAGAGCTGGTATTTGAGCCTCAATGAATTTGTTCCTAGCACAGTGAGCTTTCCACAATAACCCTCCCCCTATTAATTAGCTCACTTAAGTGACTTAAATAACCAGTGTGAATTTTTTTTTTAAAAAGGTCCCATATTTATGCACATGCCATGGAGGCAATTCTCCCCCCACCCAAGTAATGGCATAGAAGGGCAGATCCCAAGACCAGCATTCATCTACAGAAGATAAGTTTCACTGAGCTCAGCTACAGCCTAGAATAAACTATTTTTAAAAACAAAACCATTTAAAGCACAAAGGCATGAATCAATTATTAAGCATTTTTTAAAAAAATAAGCCATAGTTTTTCATTTTAGTTAAAGCTTTGTATGACTTTTATTTCCTTGGGCCACAGAATAATGAATCGTCCAGTTCCATTTAATACAAAGTAGTAATAATAATAATAATAATAATAAGGAGAAACTGTACTAGTTCTTATTGGCTTGGTATTTTGCAGGTTACAAAGTTCTCTTTCCTTACAACTATATGAGATTATCAGTTCAGTTGAATTAGCACTTGTTAATAAGGAAACAAAAATACAAAAATATGTTCTCTCAGGGACTAGTCCAGTCAGACTTAGGTTCCTGACTCCATAGTCTCTCTCTCTCTCTGTCTGACCAAAGTCATTTTAATTACATGAAAGATTAAGGAGAAAATGAAAAGAAAGATGATTTCCTGGAATCTGGAGTGAAGGGAAAAAGAAAAAAAAGTTGTTTATTATTTTTGATATTAAGAAAAAATAATTTATGTCATGTAGAACTTTGAAGTCTACAGAATATGTGTGTCTGTGTCTTTAAAAAAACCAATCCTGATTCAGATAAAACATAGCTGGCATGGAGTAGCTAAGGGAAACATTTGAGCTCAATAAAAGTTGCATTCAAAACATCCACATTCTGTGTTAGTGTAAGGAGTATTTGGAAAATATCTGGAGTGTTCCTGAACAATTGAAATGTTAGTATCTGATACACAATTTAGTAAACTACGATATATGTTGCCAAAAAGAAAAAAGGGAAGGGAAAGAGAAGAGCGGAAGGAAAGGGGGAATGAGGTGAGGTGAGGAAAGGAGCGGAAAGCTGGGGAGGAGAGTTGAAGAAAAAAATGAAGAGGGGAGAGAAAAGAAGAAGAAAAGAAAGGGGAAAAGGGGGAAAGGAAGGAGAGAAGGGTGAAGAGAAATGAGGAGAGGAGAGATATATCAAGGGGAGAACAAAATTATTCAGTCTAGAAATTTCAGTTCTAGCTTTATTATAAAAGCAAATGAAAGGATTGGTCTTTCAATCTCAAAAGCATGTCCACAAAAGAACAATTCTAAACTGGAGGTTTATTAACTGTATTTAGTAATTTCAAAGGTTATAGTATTTATTGAAAAACTTCTATTTTAGGAAAGGTTAAAAATATACCTTCCCCTCTCTTCCAGTCAATCTCCATGAAAATCCTCTTTTCTCTAAATGATTCTTTCATAACTAGAGCTAAAACTAGACCTTGAGAGAGAAGTATATACAGACAGAATTGCAGAGGTTTCATAGAAACCTGTTTCTCTCCTGAGGAAGGAAGAATGGTAAAAAAGAAATATTCTTTACTCAGAGTCATGGATGTCAGACTCAGCTGTCACTGACCCTCTCTAGGTCTTAATTCTCATCCTTAAAATGAAGGGTTTGATCTGTAATATTTTCTCTAACTCTATCATCCTCAAGAAAAAGAAAAAGAGGAAATTGATTTTGTAGTGGAAAGAAGACTAGCTTTAAAGTCAGAAGATATGAGCTCATCCTCTGCCTGTTAGTATATCAGATACTAACTCACAGAATCTGACATTGAAAGAATATCTCTGAGCTCATTAAGTCTAACCAATAATTACATGCAAGTACCTTCTACAATATTCATCTTTAGTGAGGGAAGAAAGCACTTTCAGAGTCATTTCATTCCATTACATCTATGAACCATTATCATCTTCAAGAAATCTTCTTCACCTAAAACATAAATTGATCTCTCAGAAACTGCCAGCTATTTACTCTTTCTTCTGCCTTCTACAAGCATTATTCAGAAATGCACTCCTCTTTGACATAATCTGTTTATAAATACTTAAAAGCAAACACCATGTTGCCTACTCCTCCACTCTTGATCCCCACTTCAGCCCCAATACTTCCATGTTTTCTCATCTCCATAACAAATAGCTCTAGTTTATTTTAAAGTAATTCCCATATAGTTTGATCTTACGACATTTTACATTTCTGAACCCTCTCCTCTGGATATTCTCCAGATTATCAAAGTCCTTACTAAAATGTGCTGTAAAAAGCTGAGTCCAATGGCACAAGTGTGGTCCTTCAAAGATCATCATTCAAATTCCTGTTGTCATTCAATTGTATGTTCATGTTTGACTCTTTGTAACCCCTTTAAGGGGTTTTCTTGGCAATGATATTGGACTAGTTTGCCATTTCCTTCTTCAGCTCATTTTCCAGAAGTTAAGTTAGGCAAACAGAGTTTAGTAAATTGTCCAGGGATATACAGGGAGTAAGTGTCTAAAGGCACATTTGAATTTAGGCGTTCCTGACTCCAGTTGTACTCTATCCTTTGTGCCACCTAATTATCCAAAATCCAGGAACACTCTCATCTCCTGAGTCTGAAACAGCATGATTCTCCTTTCATCTTTAAGTTGTATTGTATTTGCCTCTTTAGCTACTATTGTATCACACTAGACTTATAGAGCACAATTTTTTTTTCCATATGAGTTGCCTTCTGGTCATGTTATCATTTTATATTTTTGGAATTTTATACGACAGTATTTCTTTTTAAACTTGTAAAAAGTATATTTAGCTCAATATGCTGGCTTAACAAAGTCATTTTGTATACTAATCATTTCATGTGATGTATCATTCATACTTCTTCAGCTCTGTGGTATCTGCATATTTGATAGGCATGCCATGTCTATCTAATATGCGGATACCACCAAACTGAGGAAGTATGAATGATAAAGTTCCTATTAGTCTTGTCATTGAAAAAAATTGCAAAAAAAAGAGATGGGCAAAGATCCTAGGATTCTCCCTTGGGATTCACTTTCTTCCAAGGTGACATTGAACTAAATAATAGTTCTATCTATTCAACCAGTTTCTAAATGAGGCTTACAGAAATCCTTATGTTCAGGTTAATGGCCCCGGTTTCTATTTGATTCTGATTCCACTGATCTGTACCACATGTCTCCATATTTTCACAAGCCTAGAAAATGAAGCAAAAGAGGTAAAATCATGACTGATTCTTGAAGAAGTAACAAAGACTCACTGTGTTCATTTCTTCCTTTTCTTGATATTCACTATCTTTTTAATAATATTTTCTAGAATTTTCCAAAAAAAAAAATCAATCCCTCTGGCCAATTATTACAGATTCTCTTCTGTTCCCTTTTTTGAAAGTTATAAAATCTAAACATCTTCAATTCTATGTTTCTCTCTTATTCTTCAGAGTCTTTCAAAGATTATTGATAATGAACCATTGGTACAGATTTAGCAATCACTTCTTTTAGTACTTTATAACATAGATGTGATTTTAGGTAAGTCACTTAACCTCCCTTGGCTTCAATTCCTTGATCTGTAAAATGAAAGGTTTGGGTTAGATGATATGAGATGTACCTTATACCTCCAAATATTTGTATCTGTAATAATAGGGCATCTGGGACTACCAAGAGGGGGTAAAATTATCTGGAATCTTTCCAAGGAGCATTCCTATACAACTTTCTTGCTACTTTTCTCAATCTTAACACCGTCTGTTTGATTTATTTGAGATAATCAACTGGGCAAATCATAGTCTGAGTCCTAACATTCTTTGTGCACAGATTATGCAAAATCATCACATAGCAAGATACTTAATTAAGACAAAATTTGAAGACAGCTCACACAGTAAAAACTGACAACAGAATTTTTCTAAATACCATCCTGGTCAGTTTCATTTCCACCCCCCCCCCATTTCTATACACACCCCTCCACTACACACACTATTCATATGGCATTATAAACATCTCCAATGTCTTCAGAAGCAATAGATGGAAGCAGACACTGCTAGGATCAGGATTTATGAGAGTGGAAAAATAACCATATTTCATATATTAACAGTCAGTATATTCTCCATATCCATTAGGAAGATCTCCTATAGCCCCATTCAGCTGGATTCAACTGTATTCTTATTTTTCTTACAATACCCTAAATATTCATTGAATTCCCTGGGTTCCTTTTTTAAAGTATCTGAAACCAAAAAAAGCAAAACAAAAAGTTGGAACACTAGCTCATATAAAGGGCTTTCCCAACTTTCTAGGTGTCTCTTTTCCAAAGATTTTTCTATCTGCCTATTTCTGAAACCTAAATTTCCCATCCAGTGAATGTTACTGCCTTGTCTCTCCAGTCTGGACATTTGAAGTCAGGATGTACATTCCGTATGTAGAGCTATAGACAGTCCCTGCTAATGTTACATTTATTTTGAGCATCAGTTGACTTTTAGTCATTTCTCATCTGATTTATCCAGTTCAAAGCATTGATCTAAGTTTTTGTGCCAATGCTATAGCTGCCTAATTTTTCCTTGCTGTGCTTACCTTTTCTCTTGTTTCTTTTCTTTCTAAACTTTAATGTTAACACTAATCTTAAAGAATTGTTCCATGTTTGCATTTATTCTCACTACCTGCAAATTCTTCTATATTTTTTAAACTTATGAATTAGTTGATGACTTCCCTAAGCATCAAAATTGGTTTCTAGATAACTCCTACTTTTCTAAACTATCAAAATTGCTTCCCTTTGTAAATTATGAGTTTAATTTCTGAAATTTTTCCATGATAGAGGAATGATTAAACAAATTATTGTATATTAATACAATTAAATATTATTATTATACAAAAATCAGTATCAAAATGAACAATTTCAGGGGAAAAATAACTGAGAAAACCTGTCTAAGCTAATACATAGAGAATTAAACAGAACTCTCTCCATAACTATCAGAGAGATCTACTATAGCCCCTTGGAGCTGGATTCAACTATATTCTTATTCTTCCTTACAGTACCCTAAATATTAATTGAATCTCCGGGATTTCTGTGTTAAAATATCTGGAGCAAGAAAAATAATTTATACAACAATAACATTACAATAAAGCAATTTTGAAAGACTTAAGAATACTTTTTTTAAAAAAACATTTTATTTATTTGATTTTCTAACTACATGAAATGGTAGGTTTTTTTAAATTTTATTCATTTATTTATTTATTTACACATTACTAAAATAGTCTAGCAGTAAGAATAACATAATCCCCCATCAGTCCACAAAAGCCTCACAAAAAAAAGAGAAAAAGGAAAAAGAAAATTGTGCTTCAGTCTGTGTTCAGATATCATTAGCTCTGTCTCCAGGATGGATCACATTCTTTATCATAAATCCAACAGAGAAGTTGCTTCAATAATTTTTCCCCACAGTTGCTATTTCTAATCGTATTTCCCTCCTTCCATTCCTCCCCACTCCCATTTATTCTATTTTCTCTCTCTTTTCACTTCATCCCTCCTGTGTTGTGGGGCAAGTGGCACAGCAGACAGAGCACCTACCTGGAAGCAGGAGGACCCAAACCCAAATCCCACTTGAAATAAGCAACAACCACTCAGCCATATGGATCTAACCCCACTACCCTGAAAAAAAAAAGTGTGTTGTATCTGACTTCCCTCTCCCAGGATATTCCCTCTTCTCTTTCACTTGCACCCCCACTTCCCTCACCTGACCCCTTTTTCCCATCCCTTTCCTCTCCTTTCCTTCTGGGGTAAGATAGATTTCTATATCCTATTAAGTGGGTATGTTGTTTCCTCTCTGAATCAATTCTGATGAGAATGAAGGTTCGCTCATTTGCCCTCACTTTACACTTCATTGCAAAAGCTTTTTTCTTGATTCTTTTATGTGAAACATTTTAGCCCATTTTACCTCCCATTTCCCTTTCTCCTGTTCATCCTTTGTCACCCATTGACTCCATCTTTACAATATATTATACCTTCATATTCAGCTCCCTCCTGTGACTTGTCTATAAATGCTCCTTCTCACTGCTCTATAATTGAAATGGTTCATTTAATTTATCAATTTTATCTTCCCATGCAGGAATACAAGTAGTTCAGTATCATTAAATCCTTCATAATTTGCCCTTCTCACCCACCCTCTCTCTGCTTCCTCTGAATCCTGCATTTTGAGATCACTCTTTCTGTTCAGCTCTCCAGCAAGTTCGAAATTCTCCTATTTCATTGACTGTCCATCTTTTCCCCTGGAAGAGGATGTTCAGTTTTGCTGGGTAGTTGATTCTTAGTTGTAGTCCAGTCTCTTTTGCTTTATGTAATATCATATTCCAAGTTCTATGAGCCCTGAATGTAGAAGCTGCTAAATCCTGTGTAATCCTGATTGCCGTGCTATGATGTTTGAATTGTTTCTTTCTGACTGCTTGTAATATTTTCTCTTTGACTTGAATGTTCTGCAATTTGACTATAAGATTCCTGGGAGTTATTTTGGGGGCAATCGCTTTCAGGACATAATTGATGGGTTCCCTCAAATTCTATTTTACTCTCTGTTTCTAGGATAACAGAGCAATTTTACTGTAGTAATGTTTTTAAAAAATGAAGTCAAGACTCTTTGCTGGGTAGTGACTTTCAGGTAGCCTAATAATTTTTAAATTGTCTGTTTGGATCTGTTTTCCAGGTCGGTTGTTTTGCCAATGAGATATTTCACATTATCTTCTAAGTTTCCTTTCTTTTGATTTTGTTTTCTTTTTTCTTGATTCCTCACAAAGTCATCAGCTTCCTTTAGCTCCATTCTACATTTGAAGGAGGTGTTTTCTTCAGAGAGCTTTCTTATCTTCTTTTCCATAGGGTCAATTTTGCTTTATAAGTCATTATCCTGCTTTTTCCATTTCACCTAAACTGATTTTTAACATATTATTTTCTTGGGTATTTTTTTTTTTGGTTCTTGATTTGAGAATTCTTAAATGCAATTACAAATCACAATTTTAGAGAATGAAGGATATCTGCTTTTTGATAGAGAAAGGGATTGTTAAATTTATATTACATTAACTATTGTGATTTTGATTTTGATGTTGTGCCAAACAAATATACATTATGATAATGAAAAAAGTAAGCTGGCATAGCTTCTAAATTGTGCACTAAATAATTTCATATATATATATATATTACCAGTTTTCAAATATAAGCTGATATTTTGATAAATAGAATATTCATTTAAAAGTATTATTAAATTCATGATAATTTGTACTATGAATTTTCTGAATTAATGGATACTAAGGGAGCATATCAATTTTTATGTTTAAAAGGGGATTTTGATATTTAAAATTATAAGATTTATGACTTCAATAATTATATTTTATAATTAATTTATTTATTTTCATCCATATGCCCATGTATATTTTTAAGTTACAAAATTTCCTTCTACCCTCCCTTCCCACCCCTCTCCCTTCATTAGTGAATAGTCATGTTAGCATTGTACATACATATTTTGGTAACATGTTTATAGATTGATAATTTTCAGTATGAGGAATGAGGATTAATGGAAAGAGATACATAAGGGATGATTTATATAAAATGTTCATCAGATTCTGAATGGTTACTTTTTGTGTGTATTTTATTTTCTTTTGTTTTTCTTTCTCTGAATAATGATAATGTGGTCCACAGTCAGTCTAATACAGCCTTACCAGCACTCTGGACTGCCGAGTGGATCTATTTCCATTCAATAATTTTCTAATTAAAAAATTACAAAACTTTTTTTAAAAATTCATTGTTTGGAAGTAAAAATCCTTGTTTTCAAAGTCTTCTATCATTCATGCTCTTATTTCCAGTCTTCCTTAATATTTGATTTCTATTACATCTAAGTTATTCATATTCTCATAATCCAACTATGCCCAATACACTTCTACTCTTACGATTCTTGTGTTAAAAAGGTCATCTCTTTGTATCAAAATCCTACTCTATGAAAATATTATTCAAAATCTAAGTCCCATGCCTTTTGTTTAAAAATTCCCTCCAATATCACTTTCAATTATCTCTTCTATCTATTTGATAGTTCAGATTGCTTGTACCACTGTTAACTGACTTTTCATATTAATATATTACTATTGAACTCATTCTTTTTATATTATTCTTCATAGGTTTATAATCTTGGCTTTGTTGTTGCTTCTCTGCAAAAATTATGACCTCCAGAAGAAGAGAAGGAAAGGAGATGAGGAGAGGAAAAGAAAGGAATGAATGAAGTCTTTAGCTTCAATAGAACTTAAAATTACTCATCTTACATGTAGGTTATTCTCTTATTAAATTCCAGCCTTCATTTTAAAAAAACATGTTTTTATGAACCTGAAAATCAGAAAAATGTACATGGTATTCATAATCTAAAAAGAAATGAAGATGAAATTAATTTGCTGTATTGAAGACCAACTATAAATAAGATACTTAAACTTCAAAAAAATCACAGAAAATTTATTAAAGGTAAGGGAAGGAAGAACTGAAATATGAACTTGTTTCTCCATGAATATGTACTCTTAAATGGAAATAAATTCCATAAATGCAACTTGTATTTTTCATCTTAACAAGGAATTCTAATAAAAAAATTATCTTTGCTTGAAAATGTGATACAGACTAATTCTTTACTTCAATGTCAATATTCAAAGTAAATCAATAACTAAACATTCTACTCTACCAAATATAAATAACTTGAATTTAAAGTTCAAAATTCTATTTTTCAAAACTCATCTAGTTTTAATACTTCAAAAAGCTCTTTCTGAGGCTTGAATGACATTCATAGTATTACTTACTTTTCTCATTGCCACCAATTTTTTGCAGAAAGACTTCTCTATATCAAGGATAGCATGTGGTGCATTATAGGTTCAAAATTTTCAATTTACAGCTATCCTTACTGTATAATTAGAACCATCTAGACTGACTGATATGAAGATTAAAAGTAATTGACCCTGCAACTGTAAAAGCTTTTATGAAACATGAAATTAAATGAGATGATATTAAGCATTCTAGAGTTCATCAAAACCAAACCTACAATGTATTAACAGTTGTTCAGTTTGCTTCCTATTTGTACAAGAATTCTCAGTTGGTAGATCAAAATTAAAGGGGAGGTCAAAAGATATGGATACCGATCTGAAGTTAATGCCATCTAGCCTTAAGACTGAGAGATCCATTGTAAGGATAGGAACAATGATATCTTTTTTTGCAAAATGGAGCCTGGGATAGAGTCTTATTAATCTTTATACCATCAAATTTTAACCAGACAGAAAATGTTCCTACTCTACTAAACATTCATAAGAAATAGAATTTTTTAATGGTCTCGTGCTTAGACCCTAATCTATTAATTCAGATTCAAACCTTTCAGAGTAGGCATATTCTAAGGAGGATGTCTTTCTATGCTATACTTGGAATCACAACTTAGCTGTGATAGCCTAATTAAAAAAGCAATGATTACAGAGAAAACTTCAATCACACTACTCAAGTATCTTGCCCTACTAGGTGCCCTACCAGGCAACAATGTGCGGTTTCTGAAGCTAACATATCATCTAACCAATACTATTCACATCAACAGTTTATATATCTCCCTGCCACATGCTGAATCCTTTGCTGTCAATGCTAAATGAAAAATGCTATCCTGATATCAGTAGACAATGGAAGGATAAAATGATGATCAAAATTAACCATGATAAAATGAATAGCTATTTCCTGTTAGGAACTGAGATCTCAAATAGAATCAATAACATCTCCTGAAGTGGAAAAATGCTGTTTCTAAAACATCACTCTCTAACAAGAGATAATTAGTTACATATACCAGAGGTTGGCCACAACAATGAAAGTGTTCAGTTTACTAATCAGGTATGGGCACTGCCAACTTTACTAGGCTGCTAAATGGGTCTATAGAAATTCAAATATATCAATGTAAAAAGAGGCAGGGAGATGCTTTGCATTCATCACAAAAACTAGATAAATCCAAAAGTTTCCACACCCTCAATGTTTCTCTCTTTCTGATGGTAGAAAGTAACTTCATCATATATAGACTTCACTTTTTTCATTTCATTTTCACAAGTGACCTTGTCACATCTCTGGGCCTGAATTTCCTAAACTGTAAAAAGAAGAATTTAGAATTTAGTTGCTCCAAATTGGGTCACAGACAGTTGGGCAAGATCTAAATGACAAAACAATGAGGTTACATTGCAACTCAACATCTCTGATACATAAGTTTTATTGTTGCTTTCTTTTCTTTTTCCCCCCATGAATTTCTAAGTAATTTCTCTGTCATATGATTTCATTATCTTATGAATGGACTTTCTGCATTATTGTGAATTTCAACAAGCAGAAAAGTATTAATAAATAATCAAAAATTAGGAACAAGGTCATTGATTCCTTAATGGAGCTATCTGGAAAATTTGGTTCTTAATCCTGAGAAAAATATGAAAATAATTACTCATTCCTTTAAATTCATGTATACAGAGCATATATATATATATATATATATATATATATATATATATATATATATATATATATATATATATCCTACCCATGGATGAATTAAAGGGAAACATTTCACACAATCCAAAATGCTCTTACATAGATTTCTCATCATTCAAGAGTATTTCTTATTTTTTATAATTTTATTTTGTTTTTTTTCCAACTGCATGTAAAGATAGTCTTTAACATACATTTTCTGTAGGATTTTGAGTTGCACATTTTTCTACCTCTCTTTCTTCCTCCCCCCACAACAATGAACAACTGATTTAGATAACACATATACAATCACATTGAACATATTTCCATATTATTCATATTATGAAAGAAGAATCAGAAAAGGGGGTACATGTGAGAAAGAAAAATATATAGTTTAAGTGAAAATGGTATGCTTTGGTCTACATGTAGGTTCTATAACTCTTTCTCTGAATGTAGATGGTATTTTCCCTCACAAGTTTATTTTGAACTGTATTTGAACATTGTATTTCTGAGAAAAGTTAAGCTAATCATAGCTGATCATCACAAAAAATGGCTATTAATGTGTATAATATTCTCCTGGTTTTACTTATTTCACAGCTTCAGTTCACATAAATCGTTCCAGATATTTCTGAAATCCACCTGCTCATGCTTTCTTACAGAACAATAGAAATCCTTCAGATTCATATATTACGATTTGTTCAGTCATTTCCCAACTCATGGGCATCCCCTCAAAGTCCAATTTATTGCCAATAAAATAATGAGCTGCCATAAATATTTTGGAACTCATGGGTTTTTTTCCTCTTTTTTATGATCACCTTGGGATTCAGACCAAATAACAATATTACTGGATCAAAGGGTATCAGAGCTTTATAGCCCTTTGGGCATAGTTCCAAACTCCAGAAGGGTTGGATCAGTTCACAATTCCAATAATGCAATTTCCCCTAATCCCCTCCAACACTGATATTTTCCTTTTTCGTCATATTAATCGATCTGTATGTATGAGGTGATACCTCAGTTTATTTAACTTGCATTTCTCTAGTCAAAAATGATTTAGAGCATTTTATATGACTATATTATATATATATATATATATATATATATATATATATATATATATATAGTTTCTATTACTTTATCTGCAAACTATCTGTTCATCTCCCTTGACCATTTATCAATTAGGGAAAGATTTATATTGTCATACATCTGACTCAGTTCTCTATTATATTTTAGAAATGAGTCCTTTATCAGAAATGCTAATTGCAAAATTATTTCCCAACTGTCTGTACATTGGTTTTATTTGTGCAAAAACATTTTAATTTAATATATCAAAATTATTCACTTTGCATTTTATAATGCTCTTGGTCTCCTGCTTTGTCATAAACCCCTCCGTCTCCATAGATCCGTCAGGTAAACTATTCCTTGTTCACCTAATTGATTATGGTTCAACCCTTTATGTATTAATGTTGTACCCATTTTGAACTAATCTTAGAAAAGGATTTGATATGCTAATCTAGTTATTCCATAAAATTTTCCAATAATTTTCCAACAGTTTTTGTCAAATAGTAAGGTCTTATCCCAGAAACTGAAGGCTTTGGATTTATTAAACAGTAGATTACTCTAGTCATTTTACTACTATTTCTTTTGAAACATTATCTATTTCAACAATCTAATTCTCAGTCATTATCAGTTTTGATCATTGCTAGTTTATATTGCAGTTTTAGATCTGGTATGGCTAGGTCACCTTTCTTTGTATTCTTCATTAATTCCCTTGATATTCTTGAACATTTGTTCCTCCAGATGAATTGTATTGAATTTTTCTAGATTTTAAAATATTGTTTTCAGTAGTTTGATTGGTATAGCACTTGAATAAATAATTGAATCTAGGTAGAATTGTCATTTTTTATTATATTAGCTGGACTTACCTATGAGCAATTGACATTTTTCCACTTGCTTAGATCTGACATTATTTTGTGAAAAGTGTTTTTTTCTTTTATTTTTAAATTTACTCAGATAAAAACTGCTCGTAAAACAGGAAGATATTATGACAAAAACTAGTATTAGTCCAACATCTCACACCCTATACCAATATAAGGTTAAAATGGATATAGGATTTAGAAATAAAAGGCAATATAATAAGCAAATTGGGAGAACAAGTAATTGTTTGCCTGTCAGATCTAAGGAAAGAGGAGCAATCTATGACCAAAGAAGAGATAGAGAACATTACAAAAAATAAACTGGATAATTACATTAAATTAAAAAAGGATTTGCACAAACAAAACCACAGTCAAAAGATCAAAAGAAATGTAGTAAATTGGGAAATAATTTTACAACTACTGTTCCTGACAAAGGACTATTTCTAGAATACATTGAGATTTGAGTCAAATTTATTTTTAAAAATGTCTTTCCCCAATTGACAAATTATCAAAGGATATGGAAAGGTTATTCTCAAAGTAATCTATAATTGTATGAAAATTTGCTCTAAAGCATTTATTGATTAGAGAAATGCACATCAAAACATCCCTGTGGTGCCACCTCACACCCCTCAGATTGGCCAATATGACCAGAAAGGATCGATGTTGGAGGGGAAGTGGGAAATCTGGGACACTAATGCTTTGTTGAAGCTGTGAACTGATCCAGTCTTTCGGGAGAGCAATTTGGAATGATGCACAAAGGGCAATAAAAATGTTCATACCCTTTGATCCTGCAGTACCACTGGGGTCTGTATCCTAAAGAGATCATGAAAAAGGGTAAAAATTCCATATGTACAATAATATTCATAGTAACTTTTTTTGTAGTGGCAAAGAATTGGAAAATGTGGGAATGGCCACCAATTGGGGAATGGCTAAACAAATTGTGATATAAGAGTGTGATGGAGTACTATTGTTGCATAAGAAATCATGAGGGACAGGATTTCAGAAAAGCCTGAAAGACTTGTATGAACTGATGCTGAGTGAGAGGAGTAGAACCAGAGGAATATTATATATGCTAACAGCAACATGGACTGCTGATCAACCATGGTGAACTTGTTTACCCCATGAGGACAATAATCAGGGACAATTTCAGGGGAGAATACCATCTATATTCAGAGAAGGAACAATGGAGTTTAAATGAAGACCAGAATTTATTATCTTAATTTTTTTTTTAGGTTTTTGCAAGGCTAATGGGGTTAAGTGGCTTGCCCAAGGCCACACAGCTAGGTAATTATTAAGTGTCTGAGGTCAGATTTGATCAGATGCTCCTGACTCCAGGGCCAGTGCTCTATCTACTGTGCCACCTAGTCACTGTGCCACTAGCTGCCCCTGCATCACCTAACTGCCCCTATCTTCAATTTTTAAAAGTTTACATGTATTACATAATTTTGCTGTCTCTAATATTTTCTTTCTTCCTTTTGGATCTGTTTCTTCTCTCACAACCCATTCAGTTTTGATTTTTGTATATCATAGATGTAAATGTGAAGACTATATCAGATTACCTTCTGTTGGGAGGGAGGGGAGAAGGAAGGGGGGGAGAGAAAAAACTGTAAAACTCAAAACCTTGCAAGAAATGATTGGTAGAAACTACCATTATATGTAATTGGAAATCAAATAAAATATTTATATAATAAAAAATAGTTTAGTGAGTTAGAAAAAAAACTGTAACTAATTTCATATGGAAGAACAAAAGATCAAGAATATTAATGGAATTAATGAAAAAATGCAAAGAAAGGAGGCCTAGTCATTTCAGATCTAAAATTATATTATATATAAAGCTCGGCCATCAACCGTTTTTGTACTAGCTAAGAAATAGAGTGGTGGATAAGTGGAATAGATTAGGTGCAAAAACATACAGCAGTAAATGACTATAGTAATCTATTGTTTGATAACCCAAAGATTCTAACTTCTGGGATAAAAACTCACACTTAATAAAAGCTGCTGGGAAAACTGTAAAATAATATGGTAGAAACTAGACATAGACCAACATTTTGTACTCTCTACCAAGGTCAAAAATGGGTAGATTTTATCCATAAAAGATAATATTATAAGCCAAGTAGGAGAACAAGGAATAGTTTGCCTGTCAGATCTATGGAAGGAGAACAGTTTATGACAAAAATAAGAGAAAGAGAGCATTATAAATAAAAAAAACTGGATAATATTGATTACATTAAATTAAAAAGCTTTTGCTCAGATAAAAAGAATTTGACAGACCTCCACTAATTTTTTTTACAAATGGTTTACACAGACTTGGAATTAGTTGTTCCTTAAATGTTTCATAGAAATCATTTATAAATCCATCTGACCCTGGAGATTTTTATTTAGGGAGTTTGTTGATGACTTTCAATTTTTTAAGCTAAAATGGTGTTATTTTAGTACTTTCTTTGCTCTTCTCTTGATCTGGGCAATTTATATTTTGCCCTTTCACTCAGATTGTCAATTGGTATACAGAGTTGGGCAAAATAACTCCAAATTTTTAACTTTAATTTCCTCCTTATTGGTGATAAATTCACCCTTTCCATTTTTGATGCTGGTATGTTTTCTTCTTTTTTATTTAAACCAAATTAACCAAAAGTTTATCTATTTTATTGTTTGGGGATTTTTTTTTATAAAACCACCTCTTAGTTTTATTTACAAATTCAATACTTTCTTGCTTTCACTTTTATTGCTCTCTTAATTTTCAGAATTTCCTATTTGGTATTTGATTTGGTTTTTTCTCACTTTTTTTAGTTGCATGTTCAATTCATTGATCTTGTCTTTCTCTATTTTATTCATATCAGCATTTAGAGATATAAAATTTCCCCTAATAACCACTTTCATGGCATCTCACAAGTATTGGTATGATGTCTCATTATTGTTATTGCCTTGAATGGAATTACTAATCAAATCCATGATTGGTTTTTTTGATCCACCCATTCTTTAAAATTAGATTATTTGGTTATCAATTAATTTTACATCTAGTTTTCTATGTAGTTTTTCACATGAAATTTTTAATTCATCATAATGGTAAATGGATGCATTTAGTATTCCCTATTGGACTTAAGGTTTTTATGACCTAATAGATGATCAATTTTTGTATAGGTGCCATGTGTTGCAGAGAAAAAGGTATACTCCTTTCTATCCCCATTCAATTTTTTCCATCATATCTAACTTTTCTAAAATGTTCTTCTTATTTATTTTGTGTGTAGATTTCTTTAATTCTGAGACATTGAGGTAGTATTCTCCATTAGTATAATTTTGCTATCAATGTTTTCCTTTAAGACATTTAACTTCTTTTCTAAGAGAATTGGCTGTTATACCATTTGTTGCATATATGTTTAGTATTGATATTACTTAGTTCTCCATGGTACATTTTAGAAAAATGTAATTTCCTTCCTTTTCCCTTTTAATTAGATCAATTTTTGCATTTATTTTGCTATACTTGATATGTTTACTTCAGCTCTTCCAGCCTGTCAACTTGACTTAGCGTGTATCTCTTTCCTTCAAATGTGTTTCTTTTAAACAATATATTATAGTATTCTAACTTTTAATCCACTCTGCTCTCTCCTTTTATTTTATGGGAAAGTTCATCCTATTCACATTCACAGTTATGATAACTAACTGTATTTCTCTCCATTCTGTTTCCCCCCATTTGGATTTTTCTAACTCCATTCCCCCTAATCCTTCCTCACCAGTGTTTTGTTTCTGACTACCACATTTCTCAATCTTCCCTCCCTTCTATCATCCTCCTCCTTCCTTTTTCTTTCCTTTTTCCTTCCTACATTTCCCCTCCTTTGAACCCTCCTTTTTATTAGTTTCTTCTCTTTTCTTTCACTTTCCTCTCTTAATTCTCTGTAGTTTAAGCCAAATTTATTTTGGAGCAGCTAGGTGGCACAGTAGATAGAGCACCCAACCTGAGTTCAAATCCATCCTCAGACATTTAATAATTACCAAGCTGCATGACTTTGGGCAAGTCACTTATTCCCATTGCCTTGCCAAAAAAAAAAGATAAATTTCTTTCCCTAATTGAATGCATATGTTATTTTTTCTTTGGGTCAAATCTGATGAGAGTAAGATTCAAGTAATTCTCTCCTCTTCTCTTTTTTCCCCTCTACTGGAATAAGTCCTTTGCACCCCTTCATATGATTTAATTCATTCTATTCTAACCTTTAGCTTTTCCAATTTTCCCAATACAATCCTTTATTGCCTTATTTGTTTAATGTCATCATATCAAACTGAAACTATGTCAACACTCTTTAAGTATACTCCTAATAAACTCCTCAAGAGTTACAAGTATCATCTTCCTATGTAGAAATGTCACCAGTATAATATTATTGAATACCCTTTTCTTTTTCCCTAGTTACCTTTTTATGGATCTTTGAATTTTGTTTTTGAAGACTCAGTTTCTGTTCAGCTCTGACTTTTTCATCAGGAAAATTTGAATGTTACATATTTTGTTGAATTCTCATCTTTTCCCCTGAAAGTGTATGCTCATTTTTGTTGGGGAGTTGATTATTTTTTGTGTTCCATGCACCTTTCCCTCTGGAATAGTATATACCCAGGTCTTCTGATCCTTTAATGTTGATGCTACCAAGTCCTGTGTAATCCTGACTGTGACTCCTGCTTTCTGGATGCCTTCAATAGTTTCTCCTTAACCTGATAATTTTGTAATATGGTTATGATATTCCTTGGTTCTTTCATTTTCAGATCTCTTCCAGAAGTTCATCAGTAGATTCTTAGAAAGACAATTTTACTCTCTGTTTCTAGGATATCAGGGCACTTTCCCTTGATGATTGCTTAAAAGATGTTGTCCTGGCAGTTTTTTTCATCATTACTTTCAGTTACTCCAATAACTTTTAAATTATCTCTTCTAGATCTAATTTTCCAAGTCAGTTGTTTTCTAATGAGGTATGCATTTTCTTTTATATTTTTCAGTGGTTTTAAAGGAGTTGTTTTCTTCAGTCAATTTTTGTGCTGCCTATTGACTCTTTCATACCTCTCATTCCTTTTCTCAGTTTTTCTATGACCTCTTCCTTTTGGCTTAAGACCAATTTATACCTCCCTCTGGCTTCACATGTATTAAATCTAATATCCTCTTCTGAGATGATGATGGAATCTTCTTTATCTCTGTAGTAGCTTTCTATAGACAGGGATTTTTTTTGTTTCTGTTCCTTACTCATTTTGAACTCTGTTCCTGAGCCACAAAGGGTACTGTGCTAGAGCCTCAGGGAGTGCTGTCCCAAGCATTTTGTGTTGAAGGTCGGAGATCTCATAGAATTTCAGTTTTCAAGTGCTAGCAATTTCTCAGTTTTCAAGTGCTAGCAGTTTCTCCATTGCACTGGAGTTATACTGCCTTGCATGGGCTATGCAAAGTTTTGGAGGCTCTGTCCTGGGGTTGTAGACTTCCCAGATGACTTGCTGTTGTTGTTGGCCTGATGAGCTGGACCCAGAGGCCTCAGTTGCTGATCTTTGCTTTGGCTGAGAGCCTCCTGCTGTCTTTCCTACCCCCATCTGCTCTGGGAAATGCTCCCCCTCTCTGATAGACCTTTCTTGAAATCTTTCCAAGATAGTTGATGGAAAAATGCTACTCTGTCTCTTTTTTGTGAGTTTTGTGAATCCAGAATTGATTTAGAGAATTGATTTAATGTTGTTTCTGAGGGAAGCTAGTAAGAGCTCAGGGAAGTTCCTGACTTCTCTCTGCCATCTTGATTCTGAAGAGTATCTCTTTTGACATGTTTAGATTCAAGCATAATCAAGTAAGATAGATGCTCATATAATCCTTGTTCTCTTAGAAGTTATAATTATAGCCATTAGTAACAGAAATGAATGAGGAAAGATAATTGAAAAATGACGTGGGTAACATTTAGCTTAAAATATCTAAAAATACAGTTATGAATGAGTATAGGAAAAAATGGGTCAAAAATGCTTTATATTAATTGCACATATTCTTTGACCCTTTGTTTACCCATCTGCAGAATAGAATAATAGTACAACAGTACAGTAAGGTAAATTGTACAACAAATTATGCAAAGAACTTTGTAAATGGAAAAGTGTCAACCTGATTTTCTGCTGCCCTTATTGATCCAAATAACTCCAAAAAGATCTCTAGAGTTTATTCTTAACAATGCCTAAGTCACTTTGATCTCTACTCCATGGAACCATTACTCAACTTAACCCCTGACCCTATTTTCTTTCCCTCTATCTTTTCCTTTTTTCTCAGGTATTTGCCAATTTATTTATATTAATACAATGCTACTATGGCAGCTAGGTCAAGCAGTGGAAAAAGTGCCACATCTGGAGTCAAGAAGGAAAATTCACCTTGTGAGTTCAAATCTGGACTCAGAGATTTGCTCACTCTATGATCCTGGGCAAGTCACTTAACCTTCTCTATCTCAGTTTTCCTCATCTATAAAAAGAACTGGAGAAGCAAATTGTAATCTACATCAGCATCTTTGCCAAAAAAAAAAAAACCTAAAGCGGGATCCTAAAGATGGACATAACTGAAAAAGGACTGAACAATAACAACAAATGTGCTTTCAAGTTCAAAAAGTACTTTCCTTGGGGCTCCCCTGTGAAAGTACCAGTATTATAATCCTTAATTTATAATTGAGAAAACTTTTGATAAAAGTTTATAGCTTTCCCAAGATTATTTTTCTTGATGCAGATTCAACTGAGCTCAAGAATGATAAAAATAGACCACTTTCTATTTTAGCATGCACTTAATTCAACTATCATATGTGTGTTTATTTTTTTGACCAGTGAACTAATCTTTTCTACTTGATAAAGTCTTCAAAGGATAATAGAAAAGGAAAAAGAAATTTGGCACTTTAAATATTTTTTTTAACATTTGTGGTAAAATTTTTTGGTGAGTGAGAACTTTTAAATTATTATCTAAAATCTGATGTTGGAATTACTTGAGGACTTCATCTCTTTAAATTTTCCAGAGATAACTTACAATTCCATATGGAAAATTCCATACCTTGTATATGTTTTTTATAAAACAAATCAGGTATAATTTTTCAAAGTAAAATGAGCTTTATTTGCAATAAGAAATTTGAATTGAAAATTGTTTCTCCATCTTCAAAGAACTCTTTCATATTATTATACACTAACTAACAAAAAAATAAAATAGTTGCAAATTGGTGGGATGGAGGGTTGCAGAAGTCAACCATTTCTGAGAGTAATTACTTTGTTTCAATATGAACAAAGACAGATATACTTGCAGAGAAAAAGGTACACTCTGTAGGATCAAACTAATTCAGGTATCCAATGGAACCCAAAATTTGAGACTTGTTTCAGTCTAGGTACACTATAAAATCACTTAGGTTGCTGAGTGAAGTACAATAATCTGCAGTATTCCTAAGAGTACAATCCATAGAATGCATTTAAGAACTATGGAACTCTCAAAATTTGTATTGTGTAAAATGTTTTGAGTCTGTTTTAGCTTTACTTCTTTCTAAAATGGAAAACCCTATGCACTCTCTTAGTAATACCTAAAATGTTGCACCTAGTAATGAAAAAGAAACCAAAATTATTTAGATTATAGTGGCTAGATGGGAAATAGTGTAGTCTGTTCATTGGAGAATTACCTTATATGGATTTCAAGTTTTCAAAGCCAGTAATTCAGGCAGCAAACATTAAGGATTTCCATTATGCCACACTATAAGCTAAACATTGGGCATTTGTAGCTAGAATTTAAAAAGAAAGTCTCAAACTGAGGCTTAAAGAAAACCAAAAAACCAGTAGCAACAATGAGGGAGGAAGGTGTTGATGATAAATAGGTTGGTCAATGAAAAGGCACAGTTAAACAATGAAGTATCATGTTTGCATAGCAGCAAGGACCATATAGCTGAATTATACAGATTATGGAAGGGAGTAAAGTATAAAAACCTGGGAAGGTAGGAAGGGATAAGGTTAGGAAAGACTTTAAAAGCAAATGGGCAATTTTATATTTGATTCTGTAAGCAACAGGGATCCATAAAAGTTTATTGTAGAGGGATGAAATGATTACATATCTTTTCAGGAGGACCACTTTGGCAGCTGAGTAGAGGTAGAATGAAAGCAAGAAGATATTTGAGGTTGGGATTCAAAAACCAGAAGACTATTGCATTAGGATATAAAGATTTGCACAAGGGCAACTGTTGCATGAGTAGAGAGCAAAGAACAAAAGGGAGAGCCATGAAGGTGGAAATGATAAAACTTGGCAATAGAACATGCAGAATGAATAAAATTTAAGAGCTGAGAATGTACCTGAGATTGCAAACCTGAATGACTAACAAAATGGATGTGACCAACATAGTAGCAGAGAAATTCAGAAGAGAGCTATTTTTGTTGAAGTTGAAATGGAATCGGTACTTCTTTGACTGAAGATTGAGCAAGAGCTTAGGATTAAATAACTGTATCTTAGAATCATCTTCATTTAGTTGATCACTGAATGCATAGGATTTGATGGCATCAGTAAACAAGATAATATACAGATAGAGAAGAGATAGGAGTCAGTGAAAGAGGGACAAAATCTTGGAAGAAGCCTAACATTAGTAGGTATGCTCTGGATGATGGTTCAGCAAAGGAAATTGAGGAAGACTATTTAGAAATATTGGTTGAGAGACATGAGAAAGTGGTATCATGAAAAATCTAGAAATCCTACTCCTGTGTCTATATCCCAAAGAGATTTGATAGTAAAAAGGAATTTATATGGACAAAAATATTTAGAAATTTAGAGCAGCTTTTTTTTGGTGATATTGAGAGCAGTCCCATCAAATGAGAAATGGCTGAACACATTTTTCCATGACTTTGATGGAATACTATTGTGCTATAAGAAATAATGAGCAAGATGTGTTTAGAAAAGAAAGTGGAAAGACCCATATAAACTGATGCAAAGTGAAATGAACGGAACAAAGAACATTTGTGAAAGTATGGATAGCTTAAGTAAATAAAGATGTACTCTTTCTACACTGTTTATTTCTTTATGGGGAAAGAATGCTGCAATTATGGGGGAAATGTTCTATTATTAAGAATTTAGTCCCATGGCATATGAGTAACTCCCTAGTAAACTATGATTTGGAGAGGATTCAGACCTATAAAATACCTGGAATCTGGGGTAGAAGATTGAGAGGGATCAATCAGACTACACAATATCAAGGTTAAAATTCAGCAAGTATTTATGAAATATCTGTACTAAGGGTTGAGGTGATAAAAATGAAAATTCCCTGTCCTATTAGTCTGAAGCACTACACTATGTATGTTATGATATATGTGTATATCATATATGCATATGTATATGTATATCTTGAGTCTAAATGACTTAATCCCCAAATGCCCCAGAGAGTTCTGGGAGATATTTTCTGAGTTATGACAGCCCATCATTCAGTCAATTTTATAAAAAATGATAGGCATTCATATTAGGTAGAATAGGATAAAAGTAAAGGCGAGATATAATGTGGGGACAGAAAAGAATTTTACATGGTAAAGATCAAAGAGCTAAATAATAATAAACATTATTTTTAATAATATTATAATAAACATTATATAATTTTCTCTTATAATAAATATAATATAATAATAAACTATATAGTTTTCTCTAATGAATCACCATACAACTTTAAATTCTTCATAGACAAAAGAATATTGAAACAGTTTGTATTTTTGGTACCTATTTTCTGGAAAACAGTTAATATATATTAATGTTGTGTGAATCTATTGAGTATAGCACCCAAATCTGATGACTAGTAAACAATGAAGAAGGCTGAGCTTTGATTTACTCTGAACTTAATTAGCAGAGTTTGCTTCTTTGTTTGAAACCATTATTTTAATGTAATTGTAAATATTTTTCCACATTCACATTGACTTAATTTAATAAGGTCTGAGATAAAGCAAGTCAGGGAAAGCATTTTTCCCCTTCCTTTAAATAGTTTTTAAACTTTCTCTATTATAAAAATCAGACTTGTTTCCAGGTAATGTAGCTTGTTCTTCCTGATGTCATCATTTATCTTCAAATAGAATTGATCTTTTAAATTACAGCAATTTGTGGTTTTTTTATTGTCTAAAATATTGATGATGAGAGAGGACTAGTCAATTTAATGAGACTGAACAAATAAGAGCAATTTGGGAATTTTGATTTCCTTTCCCCATGTAGTGGAATTCTCTTTGACAAAGTTGTTGAGAAGATTTCTCATATACATATATATATATATATATATATATATATGTATGTATATATATATGTATGTATATATATATATATATATATATATATATATATATATCCTTAGTCAGGGTACTTGTCAATAACTTATGCTAATAGAAATCACATGGAGGATTACATACTTTAGAGTTGGAAGGGAAATTAAAACAATTTTAGGCAAGTTACTCCATTTTATAGATGAGGAAACTGAGGCTGATCGAGGTTAAGTAATTTTTCATATTTCACGGAGTTAATTATCCCTGCTTGAATTTGAGTCTATGACTTTTTTATTATAAATCCTATATATATTTCATACTACAAAATTCATATTACCATCATTTTCAAAGAATACTTAAATGACTCATCAAATTTCCTTCATTTGAATACTCTCTCCTGGGATTATTACTTTTCATGTCTACTAACATAGGTTTAAATAGTTGGTGAGCTTCCCTTTATGATCTTTTAAACAATCAAAAAGAAAAAAGAAAAAGCTATAGTTCAGTATTCTGTGTTCGACAGAGCAATTTTGTGTGACACTTAATCAAAGAAGCACAGAATTTTCAGATTTATAAAGGATCAACTAATCTAATTTTTACCCCTAAATAAACTACATCTAAAGTAGTCAATTGACAGGTAGTCAATTGTCCTCTTACAACAGACCTGCAAAGAGGGAAAAATATTAACTCCTAGGCATACTCTTCCCGTCTTGTACATTTTTATTGTACCTTTTGCAAGGTAATTTTATTTGCCTTTTGCAGCAACTTACCCATTGTTCCTAGTTCTACCCTGCATAATTCTTTAAATTCTTGCTGTCTTTGGTAACGTAATACTAAATTAACATGGAATCTCTATGATTTGGCAATTCCTTCTACTGTCATCATTTGAAACATCAATGCTTTCTCCCATAGACATCTCTTATCAATGGCCTTCTATACGTCTGATACAGTGGGAGCACAGTCTTTGCTCAGCAGCAGTAGCAGAATAATTTGGCTTTTCCACTATCCACCTACTATCCCTTGGCCATGTCACATGTCCAGCCCATCCTTGATAAAAATATCTTTTAATCTAATTTGTTTTCTTTGAAATTTCTCTTTGATGATATAATGTAACCTGCTCATATCCACCATGTACTTTTCCATTATCCTCTGTGGGATATTTATTTTTTATATTTGAGGCTTTTGTATTCCATACCATATAATTATACCATAACAATGTGGGAAATAAAAAGTAGGCTTTTTCTTTAATGGAAAGCTTGAAATTATTAAAAGAACTTTTGTAATTTCTCAAAAGCAATTCAGTCTATTCTCCTCCTATTAAACTCTGAGACCAATTCATCATTTTGATCTATTTGCTCTCTGTCTTTCAGTCTGTCTGTCTGTCTGTCTGTCTCTAGGTATACATTTCCACACATAAATACACATACACACATATATACATACATATATATATACATGTATATATATATATATATGCATATACACTTCCATGATATACACATACATATTGAGGGATAAGTTCATTATGCTTTCCATATAAATAATTGCTGACAATGTGGTCATAGAAATTCTTGCTGTGTGGATATTTGTGGCTAAATCCTTTGTGGGATTACAGGATTCATCCAAGAAACTCAGCAATATCTGGGGGCTTGACACAATCAATACAATGTCATTCACAAACAAAAGGACTTCAATATCCACAAGAAATTCATTTAAAACTTAAGTCTTGGGGCGGCTAGGTGGCACAGTGGATGAAGCACTGACCCTGAAGTCAGGAGTACCTGAGTTCAAATCTGGTCTCAGACACTTAATAATTACCTAGCTGTGTGGCCTTGAGCAAGCCACTTAATCCCATTGGCCTTGCAAAAACCTAAAAAAAAAATTAAGTCTCCACATTCAATCTCCATTAAACTTTTGTAGAGGATATATACCATATGTCTGCATCAAAATTCCCATCCATTAGCTCTTCCTCATCTGTGTTTGATAATGAGTCACTGTCATAGGAGAGGCTCTGACTACTTTCCTGCCTGTGCTCTGGTCTGTGGTTGATCACAAGCACTCCCTGGGCAAGTCTGGTGAATGGACAGATGCTTAGACCATTCTGTAGCTTGAACCTGAAGCACCAGTTGTTTCCTCCCTTGAAATTAATCACTTCTTTTTCATCAGAAATTCTTCTGGTCTCATGATGAACCAACCATTTTTGTGGACACAGGAATTTCAACTGCCCTTTGCTCTTTAATTCCCTCTCTAACTCAGACCCTTTTGCTGACTTGCCTCTCATGGCTTTTTTCTGTGGGGGCTGTTTCGGGGGGGGGGGGGGGTTCTTCTTCCCGTAGCCAATCTCAAATCATTTTCTCAGTTGGAGGAGAACCAAACTGATGTTCAGCAACAGGATTTCCATTCACTTTACAAACTAAATCACTTTAAACTTGAATTCAACACTGTATGAAAATCTTTTCTGAGCCATTTATGGGCAGAACGTGGCAAAATGTAACCTAATATAGCAGTAACAAATGTGAAACATTGAGCTCAAAGACAACAAACATGAAAAAGTGGGAAATACAAGTAAAAGATTCTACAGCCCCTGTATAAGACACTCTCAGTTTTTAGACCCCAAGTTTTTCAAATAAATGTGCATCTTATACATGGGGAAAGACAGTAACCTTTTTAAAGGATTAAATATTTAGCATCAAAGAATAACTTAATTAATTTGTTAATGTGAAACAATAAGCTCTAAACCATTGTTGAATTTCAATCATAAAAGTTTTCCTACTCCTTACTAAAAATCCCTTGATTCATGTACAGATAATCCTTATATAGGTTAGTAGTCAAAATTCTATTGGTCATGATTTTTAGTATTAATAAATTTTGTATTTTTTCCAAGCCTCTGATATATTCTGTTGTACTTTAGATATACTATAGATATACTATATATCAATCCTCCAATACCCTCACAATTCCCATGGAAACAACAAAATGACAACAGCTAGCTAGCAGTGTATACATATAATGTATATGTATTTTGAGAAAAAAACACTAAAGTTTGTGATACATATTCCTTTGCTTCTAATTTTTTCATAATGATGCTTCAACCCTCTCATAGAAATGTTTTGCTACCAACATTCTAAACACATGGCCTCTTATAAGAAAAAAAAGGTAGAAGAATGAAAAACAGAATTGTTTGATACCTACTATGATTGCCTAAGAATATTTATTATTGTTTTTTTCAGGTTAGAGAAACAAAAGCAACCAGATGGCAAAGACTTTAAAATGGGCATAATCAAGATTACCTAATTTGAACTGATAAATTAGTCATATGATGCTAATATTTCTGCTACTATCCTTAGCATAACATCACAGGTGGATGCTTTCTATGTAAGAAAAATCTGCTTTGTAGTTACCTCATAAGTGTATGTTTTATATCCCAAATTGATGGAGCATTTGAAGGTAGGCATGACATCTGCAATTTCCTCTGAATTATCTTCACTTTCTCAGACATTCCTATGGTACTAATTCTTTACATGGCAAGTCTTCCAAATTTTATTGCTTGGCCATCCTTATAAATAACAATCCAAACAAGAAACACACACTGACTTTCTAGTTACTTTAGAATAAATTCTGATTTTAAATACATTTAGTGAAATGATTTGAATAGAAATATTAAAGGACAAGAGTGCATAATCTTTTTGGCATATACAAAAGTATATAGAATAAGTGAACAAGCCCTGAACTGAGTCAGGAAGTCTGAGTTCTTATTTAAGCTCCGCCTCTAAGTAGCTGTCTGAGCTTTGGTAAATATTTTTTCTTCTGCATCATCTTCAATTCTATTATCTGTAAAATGAGGTTGAACTACCATATCTCTAAGGACTCTTCCAGCACTGATCTTAAAAATTGCATTCCTCTCTGTGATATTTATTCAGAACCCTTTTCCCAAAGAATATTCAAAAGGATACTCATACTCATTACTTCCTTACATCCTTAAATATCCCTGTCCTTCAGGTAGATTCCATGGATTATGAACTATACTGTACAACTTAAACTACAGTCATCCTTTTGACTGATGCATTTCCCTCCACACACATTATGCATATTAAACTGCCTGCTAATTTTGGTTGTTTATAAATAAACAGACATAAGCAGCCTGTTCCTTATTCACCTATTTATTATACTTCTTTTCCTGCTCCCAAACTAATAGACTATAAGATCTTCTAGGGCAGTAATCATATTCACTTTTTCATCTTTTTTTATTTTCATAGTTTAGTCTAATATGCTTTATATAATAACTGTTAGGAAATACTTAATGCAAATGAATTTATACAGTAAATATGTGATAGATTAAAACAAATATAGGAATATGCTAGCAGGGTCTTTCTGTCAATAGAGGATGAATGCCTGCCAAACCAGAAATAATTGTCCATCCTCATTTAATTGAAATTAATTCAGGTCTAGATAGGTTAATGGGGGGCGGCTAGGTGGCATAGTGGATAAAGCACCAGCCTTGGAGTCAGGAGTACCTGGGTTCAAATTCGGTCTCAGACACTTAATAATTACCTAGCTGTGTGGCCTTGGGCAATCCACTTAACCCCATTTGCCTTGCCAAAAAAAAACTAAAAAAAATAGATAGGTTAATGGGCTTACCCATAGTTGCTCTGGTAGTCCAATCTATTAGCATAGATTTATTTACATCATCAATATGTCCCTTCCCCCAAAAGATCTATGCCAGTTGTGGTGTTTATTCATGAGATCCTCAAAGCATATTAGTCCCCATTCTTATTGCTACTGTTAAATTTTTATCATCAGCAATTTCTGAAGGAGTTACGGAAAAGGTGGTACATTAATATAAATTATCAAGTAAAATATTACATCCATAAGAAATAGAATAGACCATCATGCCCAATTAACTCACAAATTACAGTTCCACAATTCCTATGATAAAAAAAGTCATGAGTAATTTCAACATGAAAGAGGTACCATATGTAGCATTTACCAGATGAAGGGGCAGACAACTTTAGAACATAGTGTCTTCCTTAAAGTGCTAGGAATATAGAGAAACTAGCTTCACATTAAAAGAGTTTAGCACATATGTAAGGTGCTTAGGTCTATGGAAAGGAGCTTATTACCATGAAGATTAGGAAGTCTTTTTTTTTTCAAAATGCTTATCAATAATTTAGTATCCTAGTGTAAAAAACAATGGGATATTCATTCTTCCCAACTTGCTAATACAGGAAAAATCTTTGTAAAGGTTAATTGAGATGGCATATAAATTACTTTAGGGAAAATTGTCATTTTTATAATATTGGCACTATTTACCCTAAAGTATTTTTCCAGTTACTCAAATATTATTTTAGCTGTATAAAATTTTTTATAATTTTCTTCTATAGTTCCTGGATTTCTTTTGGCAGTTATACTTGCAGGCATTTTATACTGTCTAGAATTGTTTAAAGTGAGATATCTCTTATTATTTCATCTCACTGGGTTTTATTTATAATATATAGGAATGCTGGATTTATTTTGTATCCTGCTACTTTGTTAAAATTATTCATTGTTTCGACTAAATTTTTAATTAATTTTTTTAAGTTTTATATTAGTAAAACAAATGTAGCCAAGATAAGAAGAAAAACAGAAAATTGGATGGGGGATTTATAGACAGTATCTCAGATAAAGGTCTTATGTCTCAAATGTATGAAGAATTCTTGGAAATTCATAAGAATGAAAGTCATATCCCAACTGATAAATGGTTAAGGAATATGAACATCTTTCTGATGAAAAAATCAACACAATTTATAATCATATGAAAAATGATCTAAATCATATTGATTAGAGAAATTCAAATTAAACTACTATCATTTTACACATGAGGTTGGGAAATGTGATTGAAGGGAAACATGAAAAATGTTGGAGGGGATTTGAAAAAAAGCTGAGACTCTAAATCATTAATGGTGGAATTGTGAACTGATTCAAACATTTTTAAGAGTAATCTGGAATTATGCCTAAAGAGTTATTAAACTGGATATATATAACCTCTGACTCAACAATGCCATCAAAAATGATTATGGAAAATGGAACTGAATTTATATGTTCTAAAAATATTGATAGCAGCTCTCTTTGTGATGGCAAAGAACTGGAAATGGCAGGAAGGTCCATAAATTGGAAAATGGATGAATTAGTTGTGGTATATGATTGTTATGTAATTTATTGAGTTGTAAGAAATTTTTAACTCAACCCTAGAAAAACATGCATGAATACTGAAGGATCAAAATGTGCAGAATCAAGAGAACATTGCAGCAATAATGTTTTAAAAAACTTTTAGTGAATGTCATTATGACTATTATGAAAACCTAAATTAACCAAAAAGGACCTATGAAAGAAGAATGCTATCTTCATCCAGAGAAAAAATAATAAATAGAAGTATATATAGAGAAGATTTTCACACACACACACACACACACACACACACACACACACACACACATGTCTGTGCCTAATAGTAGGCATCTCTAGGGTGGGGAGGAGGAAAAAAAGGAGACATTCTACTTGATAATTTTATCATATATTTAAAAGGCATAGCAAGTTGTACATAATACATCTGCAGTTTCCTATGCAATAATATCTTTATACTATTTTATGAAAGTAATTGTTTTATTCTACAAATTAAAAATAAAATAAATATTTTCAATCTAAGAGATAATTTTTCATATATGTGTGTATATATATATATATATATATATATATACTATTTTCACAAATGTCATCTAGAAAATCAGTAATAAAAGAGAATCCTACATTTCTAACTCAGGATTAATAGAATGATAAGCAGAATTGTAAGAATCTCATTTAAAAGCCAAAGGGTAAAGACAGAAACAGAAAGAATAGTTATGATTATGGAGAAGAACATTATTTCTTATATCTTGGCAAAGAATTGGATGAAATGTATCAAAGGTAATTTCCATCTCCAAAACCAATAATCTTGTATTTATGCAGAGTTTATAGTTGTCAAAGCATTTTCATAGTCAGTATGCCAACTCATCCTCAAAATCACCCTATGAACTGGTGGGAAAATCTTATTTTTATAGATAAGGATATCAGAGCTTAAAAAGAGTAAAAAAAATGCCAGTGTCAAAGAATCGTGGGATCTCAGAGTTAGAAGGTACTTTGGAGGCTATCTATTCCAAATGATACCTTAATAAGATTTGTAATTTTCCAAGCCTCAGTTTGCAGACTTAGGAATAACATTAACTGCTAAGATAGCCATTCTTCATTGAGACATCACTAGTGAGTGAATCATTTTTTTAAATATCAAGCCTAAATCTTCTTATTTGAAACATTGTCCATAATTCCTAGGACAAATTTAATCCCACATCAACAATGAAGATCTTTCAAATACTTGAAGACAGCAAAATCCTTTCCTCCTCATTTATCTTCACTTCATTTCAGATGCTTAATGGTAACCAAGGAACAACCATCTTCCAAATATATGCCAGCTTTTTTGTGCCCTTGATGGCATATGACACCAAAAATTAAGAATAGTAATTCAAATGTGGTGTGGCTAAAACAGTAAAGTAATCTTCCACTTCCCTTATTTTAGACATTGACACTATTAGTACCCCATAAGTCAGCTATGAGGCTTTTGCCACCTTTTCACACTATTTTGAATAGTTTGTGAGACATTTAAACTCCTAAATATTTTCCAAAGAACTTTTATATAATTATTCTTAAATAGTGCTGTACAAGTGAGGTTTTGGTAAGTATTGATCCCATACCTAGAACTTTGCAATTATCTGTATTAAATTCCATCATATTAAATTTGACTAGTTATTCTTTTCTTAGGGTCTTCCATCTGTATTCAAACAATTTTTGTTCCTTGTCTAGAGGCAGATAGTCAGCATCATTGTCCATTTAGTATTGCTTTGGATCATTATGTTTCTAAGAATAACAAAGTTATTCATAGTTTTCTGTTTTATATTAAGTTTATATAAAATTTTGCTTCTGTTCATTTCACTTCATGTAAGTCTTTCCAGGATTTTCTGAAATCATCCTGCTTATCATTTCTTATAGCACAGTAATATTTCTTTATAATCATAAACTACATCTTGTTTAGCTAACTCCCCAATTGATGAACATACCCTAGATTTCCAATTTTTGCCTAATTATTCTTTACTAGGCCTTAATTTTCCATTCTTAGTATTAGTTACCTTCTTCTCCCAACTTGATGTCATTTGAAAACTTTATAAGCCTGCTACCTGCATCTTTATCTAAATCACTGACAAATATATTAAGCAATACAGAACCAAGAAAATACATATCTTTAATTCATTTCACTAGAAACTACCTTCCATCTTGACATTGCCCTATGAATTACAATTATTTGACTGTTCATTTAATTACTGCTCAATCCATCTACTATTGTCTTAATTTAGTCCATAATCTTTCCAATTTTTTATTGGAATAGTATGAGCTTGCAAATGTTTGGGTAAAATATAAACATTATCTCCCAAATATCCCTGATTTATCAATCTAATATTCTTATATTAAAAAAATATGGTTAGTCTGTAATGACCTGGTTTTGAGGAAGTAATAATGGCTCTTCTTATTCACTTTCTTTATAAGAATTTGTTTAATGACTCCTATGTTGAAGAAAGTAGAGTTTAGCATTTATGAAAGACCTACTATGGAGCAGCTAGGTGGCACAATGGGGGTAGAGTGCTAGGCCTAGAATCAGAAAGACTCATCTTCCCTGGTAAAAATCTGGCCTCAGACACTTTCCCTGTTCGCCTTAGTTCCTCACTTATAAAATGAATTGGAGAAGAAAATGGCAAACCACTCTATTACTTTTCCCAAGAAAGATCTCAAATAGAGTCGTGAAAAGTTGGATACAACTGAAATCATTTAATAGCAACAACTCTGTGCCACTGTTATAAGTGTTTTAGAAATATTAAATCATTTGATTTTCACAATGTAGGTGGGTACTATTATTATACTACTTTTACAGTTGAGCAAATCAAGGTTGACAATGGTTAAGTCACTTGCCCAGGGTCACACAGTTTATGTTCGAGGACAGATTGGAACTCAGGTCTTCCTGCCTCCAAACCTAAAACTCTATTCACTTCATCATATAGCTGCCTACATATCATGCTAGGCTTTGTGAATGAAGAGAAAAGCTAAATAACTGTTTCTGTCATGGAATTGATATTCTATTGCAGGTAAATAGGTATACATATATCAAGACAAAATATATACAAAATTAATATAAAATAATCAGGATGGTGTATTAATTAGAGAAATCAGGAAAGTCCTCATATAATGGAGGCAAAAGAGCTAAAATTTATAGAAATTTAAGGATTTTAGGAGTTAAAAGTACAGAGGAGATGCTAGGTATGTGAGATAGCTTGGGTTAAGGGCAGAGAGACAAAAATAGGAATACCATATCTAAAGAATATTAAATAAATGGATTAGACTGGAATGTAGAGTGTGACAAAGGGATTACTGTGTAATAAGCCTGACAGGACAGGCTGCAGATAGATTGTGCTCACTATTTCCCTTTTGAAACGCTCACAAACCATCCCTTTAATAACATGGTCTAAAATTTTTCCAAGAATCAAGAGTCAATTTCCCTGGCACATATTTACTATGTGGTAAAGCTGGGATGTTCAATTTTCTATCTACCAGTCTACTGCTCTTTCCATCACTACACCGCCTCCCCAAAAGAACTAAGAAAGTGTCAGGTTATATAATGACAAATTCAGCATTGCTTAAAATAAAATTTAACAAAAATATTGGAAGCTGCCACATCTGTTGACACTCTGGCCTTGAATTATGCCAGATCATACCTGACAGGTTTCAAAATACATTTTTACAGCAAGGTGCAGAACTAAAAAACATCATGACCAGCCTTAGTACTTTGAGACTATGGGTATGTCAAGGCTCATTAGAAATCTAATATAATTTCCCTCCAATGTGCAGTCCTAGCATACCTGAACTGGTTTTCTTTGCCTGTGAGCCAACATTAACTGTCTCTAAAACTCAAGTGCAGCAAAGCATCAGGGAAAAACCTGACTTATAAAACCCTTTCTATTTTTAGACTCTGTTTTGCCCTGAAGTGAATGTAAGAGCCATGGACTAATACTGCATGGGGAATTTCCTATGTTTAGTATTGATGCCAATATATAGAATTTCTTCTCCCTACCTCTGTGATGTTCACTTTTCTTGAATTCACTATATGATTGACATGAGGTATAAGTCAGAGGTGATGAGAGAAGAGTTTGAGTATTTTATAAAATCTCAAAGTGGAGAGTTATAATAGAAGGGAGAAAGACCTAGGAAATGGGTAGTAGATGGGGTGGGGTGGGGCTGGACATCTTCAGATCTATAGGGACAATGTTAAAAGAAGGCAAGCTTTGTGGATGATCATCTTTAGACATTCAAAGCCCATAAAGATCTGTCTGATGTTAAAAGGCAACCACCCCTTAGAAAGTCCAGAATTAAGCTTTCTCAATTGGAAATCAATCAATCAAAAGCATTTATTTACAATTTTACCCCAGCCACAACAAATTTCACAAATTTGGAATCAGAGAGTCTAGATTTAGTTACTTATTACCCATTTATGGTAGCAGCAATATCCAAACCTGTTCTAGCAGGCAAGTAAAGCTAAATTTTCTTTTTTTTTTCTTGAAAGGTGATAAAATTGTTCCTGTAATTTGATCAGCTCACAAAAGTAAAGATACAATCTGCTCTTTCCTAAATGCAATTTTCTGATAGCTTCTTGCCATGTTGATTTAGCTTCCTAGTTGCTAAATGACATAGAAAGATGCCCTCATGTAAAGTCAGGATCCTTTCAGACTTAGCTAATGTCCCTTAACCAAACTAGTCACCATTCCCTTCCTTGCTAAGGCTAAGTAAATGTCCTTTTATAAACTGTTGAATTATCAATGAGGGGCTCAATTCATTTTAATTCATCAAACCTGAACTAAGAGGGTACTGGTCTTAATCAGGATCATCCCTCATACCCTATAACCTTGAACAAATTACTTAGCAGTTCTAGATTTCAAATTCCACATTAAGTGCAATAAAATCAAAAGATCTTCACCTTTTTTTTATAAAGTTTTCCCACAGATTGTCCCATAGACAGATAGCAAATTTTCCTACTTATAAACACTTCCTGGTCAGTTTTGTCTTTTCCAAAACTTCCTAAATAAAATTTGTATTTTTTTGCTTCACCTAGAATTTAAAAGGCAGCAAAAAAAGAAAAATCCTGTAGTTTGTGCAGAGCTGGAGAATTAAATTGTATTAAACTAGAATTGGACGAGAGAAACAAGATCTCTTATAGAGCATGCATATTTTTCTTTTTTAGGTGAGATCAATGAAATAAAACCTTTGGGAGGCTGCTTTTGTCTATGTGTGACTCTTGGCTGACGGTTCAGTATATAGAAGGAATAGGAGTAAGTACCCCAGCTACTTGGCTCCCCTTCTTTAGAACCATAAAGGGTAATAGTGCAAAGACATTATATAATGATAAAGTGTTTTAAAACAGAGATGTCTGATCTTATAACATAATAATAAAGATGTATGACCATGTACTTTCCTTTGCCACTGGCCTAGAAGGACACTTCAGGAACAAAACAAACTATTAACGATAAACTGACCTTGTGGAGATTTTTTTTTTTTCCTGGAGATTACCTATTACATGAAGTATGGAACACCCTTCTCTCTCAAGAATGCTGAGTCAGCAGCAGAGGAGCTACCATGGAGAAGTTACTTAAATACTGGGATGCATGAGAAACTTCACCTGAGATACAATATAGTCAAATGATATTGCCTTGGGGTATTACCAAAACATATAATGCCAAGCATCATTAACCCATACTTCAGAGTTAACCTGGTATTAGAACAAGAAACATGGATTAAAAGTTGGAGTACCACTTGTGACTCTAGGGTAGGTGAATCAATATATTGTATCATCTGGTGACTATGATACTTGGGGGTAAGCGATTGAAGAAGAGGAAGAATGATTGATAGCTCATCTATACCAGAAGCTCCAAATTATAAATTGAGTGAAAAGGTAAGACCTTATTGAAAGTGATTGGTTGCTATTTGCTTAGGATTTGTTTTTCACTGTATCTTTTTAATTTAAATTTCATTCAATATATTTACTTTATACTATGATCTGAGTCTTGATATATAGATAAGAATCTAAATAACCAATTGGGTATAGATTATATACAGATATTCTCCCTGAGCTTAAACCCTGAGGGAAAAATAAGCCCAATTGTTGCATGATGATTGTGTGAAATATTGCAATTAAGTGATTTTACATTTTTAAACCCTAGATTATGCCCAGAGAAATACAGACCAAGATACTATGAGGCAAGGTTCTCAAAGAATTCTTGGTTGTATGTTCTTAGCCTTACATAGTAGGAGGAATCTTATATGTAAAGAAAATTTTTCTGTTCCTGGCTAAACAATCTACCTGTCTATTGGGGAAAAAAAGAACAAGGAGGAATGAAAGGGAAGGGAGAAGGGAAGGGGAAAGAAATGAGGAATGGGAAGAAGTAAGAAAAAAGAAAGGGAGGGAAGAAGAAAGGAATAAAAGAAAGGAAGAAGGAAAACTTTTCTTCTGCAATCAATAACCCATATTAACTGTTTTTTATTCCTAAGGTTTTTTATTCAATTACATGCAAAGATATTTTTCATCTTTTTTTAAGTTTTTGATTTCTACATTTTTCTTTGTCTTTTCCCTCCCATGACAGTGAGTAATCTAAGTTATACATCTTCAATCAGGTTTAACATAGTTTCACGTTAGTCATGTTGTAAAAGAAGTTTATTCCTGTTTTGAAAGAAAGATTCCTATAGGATTAAGTGCCCCTATTTAAGGAAAATTTCCTATTCAAATGATTCTCTTCCTCTTCCTGATAGTGCATGAATGAAATGTGAATTCCCAGTTCTATTCTTTCCAGGTAAATGGAGCATTTATCCTTATCATATGCCCTACCTTTATGCCCTGAAGATTATCATCACACCATCATCAGATCTATCAGTGTAACTTAAGAAACCTGAACCTTGTCATCTGTTCTTGCACTTTGCCTTTAGGACTTCTGAGCCTTGCTATTTGCTCCATGCCTGAAATGTGTTCACAGCTTATCTTCCCCAACCAGAATGGGAGCTCCTTGAGAAGTAAAAATCATCTCCATTTTTCTCTTTATATCCCTAGCACTTAATGCAGCAATTATTTGGTACAAAGTATTCACTTAAAATATTCTTTATTCATTCATTCATTCATTCATTCCTGAACATTCCAGGACCTTAAATACTAGTCAAGATAGGTGGAAGATGGGAGAGGACACCTGTTTTGATATGGTCAGCTACATTGCCCTCACATGTAGCAAAGGGAAACAAATAACATTCTCCTCTAACAAAATCCCATCTGTTTCTAGTTTAGAAATGCAAAGAAAATTGCTAGTGCCTGAGTGACTTAGAGCTATAAGTCCCTGGTGCCCTAACTCATGTTTACTTGGCTATCTTATTAGAAATGAAGACCACTTATTATTCTGCAGCAATCTCATTGCTAATGAAAACTAAATTACAAAGCAATGTAGTCACATGAAGTTACTTGATGATTTCCCAATTTTTACATTCTGTAGGGTAATCACAAATGTTGTTCTCATTTCAAAAATTCCCTAATGCCAATCTTTCTATTCATGTCATGGTTGGCATTAATGTGCAACATTTTCATTAACAGAGACAAGACTAATAACACCCTGATCTTTAACAAAATGGGTAATTGATGTTCCAAATAGACTGACAACTTCTTGGTCAACTCTAACTCTTTCAGAATGAAAGTGCACTGACTAGCAAACTAGATCAGAACAGGGTGGAAATAAAATTTTGTCAAATATTTTTATGACTAAATATTCATGAGATGATTGAGAATGGACAAAATTTATAGGTGTGAGTTGTCAATCATGAAAAGTCAATAAACTTTAAGATAGAAAAGCTTGAGATAAATGAGATTTAGCTAACTTGCCAGTAGTAGCCATATTCTAAAGATAACAGATGGGTATTTAAATCATTCATTGTTAATTGAATCTAGAAACATTAATTTCAACAATTGTAAAACAAATCAACAGCTTCATTAAGATCCTAGGATTTAAAGATAGAAGGATTTTAAACACTTTCTTTAGATCATGATTGTCCAGACTTTTTAACTCTTCTGGGATGTATCACCTGACAAAAATTTATTTAATATTTATGATTATATTGAATCCCATATTACCAGTGAGTATAATAATAAAATGTAATAATGTCAAATGAATGAGACCTGAGGGCCATGAATTGGATACATCTGCTCAAGACTATTTTCCCACTTTCCCAATTGAGGAAACTGAGATCTAGAGATAAGTGCAAATTAAAATACAAAGAATCTGTAATACTACAAAATTCTAATTATGAACTTTAAATTTCAGAGAGTATACATTAAATCTCTACTATCATATAAATGTTTTACTCTATAAACAATGCTTGAGCTCAGGAGAAATGCAGGAGAAGACTCAGGAAATTAAGTCATCACCAGATTTGAAGCCTGATGACCAGAGACATCATCAGTATCATCAACATCATCATCATCATCATTATCAACAACATAAAATGGTATTTATATAATGCTTTAAGGTTTGCAATGTGATTTATATCTCATTTGAGCCCTCACAGCACCTCTCATTGTATCCTATAGATTTCTCATTCACAAAATTTGTGACCACATTGCTCTCAGTGATGTTTTTAATTCTATGGAGACTAATGCATTTCATGTTTCAGTACTGTAAAGCAACAATGATAGAATATTGGATTTAAAAAAGATAGACCTCCATTTTCAGAGGAAGTTTAAGATAATTAGAGAAATTTTCAATTTCCCACACATAATCATTCTGTGGTCCTGCATATCCTGAGGTTATGAGAGAGTGTGAATCCACTATAAGAAATGAAAGAGGTATATCAGAAAGAACAGGGTACAAACTCCCTCTCTCATATTAGTATTTCTAGTAATTCTGGGAGGTGAGGTAAGGGGGTCATAGGTGAGGCAGAGCTGAGTCTCACCTCTGGTTTTGAAAGATTGAGTTCACACAGCTAGCTTCAGGTATATATGCTCCAGGTGTATATGTTCAGCCTTTGGCTCTGCCTCACCTTCTGCCCTCTCACCACAAGTCCTCAGCCTCTAAAGAAGTCCTAGTAAAATATCTTGGGGGGTAGGGGAGAAATTCCAATGTTCTAGAATTTCATGGAGGACTATTCAAGGACTATTAAACTAGTTTATCCACCTGAATTTTTTTTTTCTTACCTGCTGCTTTGCTCTACCCACTTCCACTTCGAACTTTCTATCTCACTTCTAACCTGATTGGAAGCACAGTAACAACAAATCAAAATACTGCTGGGCCAGAGTGGGCTCCTTCTTTTCCACTAACCAATCTGCCTCTGTTTACTCTTTTTCTTCATGTTCTTGAAAAATAAAATAAAACATGTTCATGTATCACTTTTTTTTCTTTACCTATTAAGACATTGTTACTTTTTTTAGGTTTTTGCAAGGCAAACAGGGTTAAGTGGCTTGCCCAAGGCCACACAGCTAGGTAATTATTAAGTGTCTGAGACCGGATTTGAACCCAGGTACTCCCGACTCCAGGGCCAGTGCTTTATCCACTACAGCACCTAGCCGCCCCTCATTCTTACTTTTCAAAATAGAATTAGGACCAAAATTTGATAGCATGTAAATTGACACCAAAAATATGGTTCAGTTATATTCTAGATTTATTGTGGTTATCTCTTTAATAGGTAAGTCTTTTAGCAATATAAAATTTTGCTTTTCCTTTTTGTTTCTTCTATGTGCCTATTTTGCTTTTGCTTTTACTTTTGTCTTTGCTTGTGTTTTCCTTACCTAATTTCTTATTTCTAGCTTCTTGGGCAATTTACAGTAGTGACTGAAAGTTGTGTTTAACTATGCACAATGCCAGTCAGAAATTCTTAGAAGGAAAATTAACAGGATAAAACAAATAAAAAAATACAGTCAACACTTCCTTTGTCTACATTGGGAATATTATATCTGAGATGAGAAAAAGAACTCACTCAATATTGCACAACTCCTCCTAGACTATATTAGTATAACACCATGAATTTGGGTATTTGCCAACATACAGATAATTGCTTGAAGTCTTTACTTCTAATGTGGATGCCTGGTGCCATCTAGACCCTGGCCCAATTCTGTAGATAGTGCTGAGTATATCCCTCTGGTTCCAGCTGGGTACCTTCATTGTGAAGATGAACTGGGGCAAACCTGGCAAATCAGGGTATACAATGCAGTGTAGTCTGCCATTATCTTATAGAATCAGACACTGTGGAAAAGATTTACTTTTTTTTAAAAGCTACTCACATACAGAAATACTCTTCCCTACTCAAGCATAACTTTTATAGGCTCTTTGAGTTAACAATCACCTTTAAATGGACATTTGCAGAATTAAAATCAAATTTAAAGAAAGACATTTGGAAAGTGTTAGTTCTAAATGTGAATCACAGTTCTATTAAACTCAGATAACTATCAGGCTTACAAAAATTCCTGACCTAATTAGACCACTATTACCTTACCTGGAATGTGCTGTGTCCAATCAGAATAGATTACACAAAAATAGGTTTGAGTTCACCATTTAAACCAGCTCACCATGATTATGTAGCAATTGAAAATCCCCTTCTTTTACTTCTCAAGTCAGTTATGGCAGCAGAGGGCAACAAGCCCCTATAAAGTTTTATCTTTCTCCAAATCCAGATGTTGAAACACAATAGCTATCATTGTCACTTTTGGTCAATTAAATCCCTCCCTGCCCCATTACCAAAAAGGAATCACTTACCTGAATTAATCTCTCAGCTCAATTATTCCAGTTCCAACTTAAGCACTTTTCAAGCTCCCTTGCTGGGTCTCCAATTCTTCTCTAGTTCCCCTTATCCAGCTGTTGCTGCTTCAATAATTTATTTCTTCTTTTCTTCCCGAGTTCAATGGCTTAAATGAGAGCCTCCTAACTCTGAGTCATATTTTACTTTAAAAGTCAGAACTACTTAAATTTCTTCTTTTAAATTCTTTTAAAATAATACCTCAGGGGTGGCCAGGTGGCGTAGTGGATAAAGCACTGGCCTTGGAGTCGGGAGTACCTGGGTTCAAATCCGGTCTCAGACACTTAATAATTACCTAGCTGTGTGGCCTTGGGCAAGCCACTTAACCCCATTTGCCTTGCAAAAAAACCCCAATAAAATTATACCTCAGTCTCCAAATGTTTATATTATTTCACATTTGGCTGGTTTTACCTTCTTTAGTTATAAAATATGCCCATGCCATTTAGTTGACATAGCACCATGCTTTGCAACTTTCAGAAATTCTCAATACTGTTGTGTCTTGTTTTGGTGTCATTGAGACTGTTGTTTCCACATTCACATTTCTGTATTTTTTTACATTTTATAATCTTTAACTATTTTCTCACAAGGAAAGAATCACTACATAATGTTAAGTTCTAATTCCTCAGTTATATACTACAGATCATTTTGTCTGCCAAAATGTTTAAATCCCATCTAAAAGTTATTTCTAATAGAGACATATCGATGTGTATGTTTTAGTATTTTATAATAAACCAAAGTTCTTTTTCAACCTAATAGATATTAAAATGTCAATAGTACTAGCAATATCCCACCATTGATTTCCAAGGCATAAATATTAACAGAAAATTTAACAACTGGTTTGAACTGGCTTCAATATACCCTTTCCTCATCCTGGCTAGTATTAATCCACACATACATATTCTCCCTCTGGTTCTATTTTACTCAAGATCCCATCCCCAAGCCTAGAGGAATTAATCCAATGGATCTCCAGATTTACTTATGTATAGAAATCTGCATTCCAAGTTTACTGTCTGTTCCTATATGGTCCTTTAACTGGTCTGACTCTAGTTTGGGACATTGTCAGTTCTCATCAAGGTTTTAATTTTAAGGGATTTAATCTAAAAAATCTCCCTTTGACCATAATTGTGATCAAAATCTATCTGGTAGACTACCTCCTGTGGATTTTGACAGAAAGTTCAAATTGACCATAGCTTACTAGAATCAGTGGAAATCAACATATTCTCCAGAATACCTTGGAAATATTAAGTACTCTATAAATCATTCATTAAGGCTGGAAGACTATCTAGCAATAAGGAAATTAATAATTCCATCAGTGGGCTTCTATATCACCCTCTGTGTTAAGTTAATTAAATGTGCTTAGTCCAGATCTTAACAAAGATTCTACATAAAAGAATTAAAGGGATTGTGGTTATATTATAACCATTCTTCAAAACTGTTGGGGATGGTTTCTATGGATACCAAAATAAGCTGTCTATATAGTTAACAACTGAATACCCCATTCTGTGCTTAAGGCACAAACAAATAAGGTTTCCATTCAGGATAGTTGAGATAGAAGGGAGTGAAGAATACATATCAAGCAAACCCAGTGATATTTGAAACTTTAGTTAAAGGAAAGTTTAATCTTCATACACTGATCCCAGCAGACAGTATCACAACTAAAGCCAAGACACTCCTGGGAGCATTTAAACAAGAAATACAGTGGAACTGTCACGGGGATGGTCAGAAATTCCTGGGGACAGTGGAGTATACTTAGTGAAGTTAAGAGTTACTATAAGGTAAGAAATTGGATTTACATTATTCAGAGAAACAAAAGTTCTATATCAGTTTTTTTTAAAGTTGTTTTTTAATATAATGTTTAATATTCAGAAATTGTTTTGCTATTTAAAAGAAGTATTTGGTCTGGATCATGTGAATGAAAGTGATAAATTGAGATAAAACTCACAGACTTCTCACCAGAACTCACAAACTATGCTAGCTATAAAGATGTTAACATTTAACTAAAAGGCAATGATCTCTATACTGTGTAATGCACATGAGGCAGGGTGTCTGTCATACAACATGTTTTATTGGGCAGAACTCTAGGGTACTACATTCTCTGATCAAGGATTACGCTTTCTGGGAACAAATTCACCATAGGAGAGGGAAAGTCTTCAACACTCAGGGATGACAAAAGGGCACATGATGATAATGATGATGATGATGATAATATCATGTACACAGCACTTTAAGGTTTATAGAACACTATACATATTATTTCATTTGATCCTCATAAAAACCATATGAGATAGATGCTCTTATTTCCATTTTACAAATGAGGAAACTAAAGTTGAAAGGGATTAAGTATCTAACTCAGGGTTATTTAGCTAATGTGTCTGAAACAAGATTTCAACCCAGATTTTCTTGACTTCAAGTCTAGTGTCCTATCTATTATGTAATCAAATTGCCACACTTATGTGAGGTAGAGGTAGTCCATACTTTACTTAATATAGGAAAATAAGAAATATAGGGGTAAACTGTAGAAATAGGACCTATGTTACAGAAAAGAATGTCTCCCACCATGCCACAGTGTCTCTTTTATGAACTGGAATAGAAAAGAATAAGGGTCATAGAAAAAAAAGATTCCTTAAAAAAGAAAGAAGAAAAAACTCATTAAAATTAACCCAAAACCATGGGCAGGGATGAGCATTATTTCTAAAGATAAAGTGATGGCTCAGAGGAGAAAGCAAAAGTTTTATATCCCAGGAATTGCTTGAATGAGATAAACAGAGGAAAATATAAAATTAAAAAAAAAAAGTTTAAACAAATAGATTATGAAAAGAACTGGATTTCAGAACTGACTATGGAGGAGAAAAGAAAGAGAGGGAAGAGTTCAAATGGCACTTCTTAGAAAATGATACCACAAATTAATGTTGGTAAAAAGTATTTTTAAGACATATTAGGAGGGAATAGGGATAATCTAAAGCATATGATTAATTAGATTGAGAACATAGAAAGTATATACTGTAACTACATGACATCATTCTTTACACACATACACACACACACACAAATGTGCACATGCACAACACATGCACACACATAAATGATATAGTTTTGCCCCAAACAAAAAATAAAAAATGCTTACTATATAGCTATGACTATAAAATTAATTTACCTAAAATTCTAAGTAAGTACAAATTTATAAAGCACTCATTTTAAAACAGTTATGAATGGTTTGTGAAAGATTTTGTAAAATGTAAATCAGTGGAAAAAAATTTTTACAGCAAGTTTCTCTAATAACGGCATAATTTCTCAATCATATAGAGAACTGAGTATATGAGAATATAAGTCACTCTCTAATTGACAAATGGTCAGAGGATATAAACAGACCAGTTTCAGACAAAGAAATAAAGCTAATTAAAGCAGTGTTTCAAAATGTTCTAAATCACTATTAATTAAAGACATGTACATTAAAAGACCTCTGAGGCACTTCAATAGATTGACTAATATGACAGAAAAGGAATATGAAAAATTTTGGAGGATTTTAGAAAAACTGAGACACCAATACACTAATGTACAGTGCATTAGTGAAGTTGTGAATTGCTCCAACAATTCTGGAGAGCAATTTAGAACTCTGATCAAAGGGCTATACAACTATGCATATCCTTTTATCCAGCAATATGACTAGTAGTCCTATATCTGGAAAATATTTTTAAAGAAAAAGAACTAATATGTACTAAAATATTTATAGCAGCTCATTTTGTTATGGGAAAGAATTGGAAATTGAGGGGATACCCATCAATTAAGGAATGACTGAACATTTCATTTTGTTGCTTTTGATTTTGATGAGAGACTGTGCTATAAGAAATGACAGGAGCATCTTGGAGAGTTGTTTAGGAAATAATGTTGTTATTTGTCCTTTATTTTCTAAGAAGACCATGACATCAAGAAAGTGAAATAGTGCCATGTGAGTGAATTGGATTTTAGTGAAGGAGGGTTGTGCAAAGTCATCAATCTCACTTTCTCTCATCTTAGTCTAGAGATCATATTTGGATCAGGATGACTGGAGATGGCCCTGGATGCAGAGGGAGACCTTGGACTTTTTTCATAAATTGATGCAAAGTGAAGCAAGCAAAACTAGGACAACATTGTACCCTATTGTATACTATGCTCAGCAATAAAATGATCCAAGGAATTCAAAAGGACTTATAATGGAATGTGTGATCTTTCTCCAGAGAAAGAATTGATGAAGTTTGAATGTAGATCTAAGAATATTTTTTCTTTTTTTGATTTTTTTTGTCTGTGTCTTTCTTTTCACAACATGGTTATTATAGAAATATATTTTGCATGACTGTGCATGTATAATCTATCAAATTGCTTGTCATCTCAGTGAGGGGTAGGAGAGAAAGGAAGAAGAGAATTTGGAATTCAAAATTTTTTGAATGTTAAAAATTATTTTCACATATCTTCAGAAAACAAAAACAATATATATTTTTCAAATAGACGTAACTCAGGAGGAGCTCATTTGTTTACTATAATCTGCAAGATGTTATTCAAATTTTCTATATTTCATAATTTTGTCACATACAAATGAAATAAGTTACAAATTGAAAGATTCTTGATAGGGTATAATAATTATATATAAACTTAATTTCATTGTTGAACTATTTTATTTGAACAAGAAAAAATCTAGTATTTGAATCCATAATGGATTCACTATACAGTCTAACTTTCATTCTATATTGAATTTATTTAGATTTAAAACAAGAATGAATTGAAAATGCTCATTCATACAGATTTGTGATAGAAATGGTAAGATAATTTTATGAGCTCTCTTATTAAAGATTTTATTTGAGTTTTTGAGTTTTAGAATTTTTCCCCAATCTTACTTCCCTCCCCCACCCCCACCCCCACCCCCCACAGAAAGCAATCTGTCAGTCTTTACTTTGTTTCCATGTTGTACATTGTATGAGCTCTCTTGCTGAGAGATGGAGATTATTTTTTTTAATTTAGCTATTTAAACATTTGATGAAAAGGAATAGCTAGAGAGGATAAAAAATTATTTATTCTTTTCACTAAGACGGTTATTGTTTTAAATGATAAATTTCTCTAACTTTAAAATTTTGTTTATAACAATTTTTATATACAAATCAACATTTGTAAGGATATAATTTTCTCTGGTGTTACCTTTTTCCTCTTCTATCACTGATAAACTGGTTACAATCTCACAGAAACTCTATGGAATGACTGACTAGTATTATTAGCTTGTTTATTTGTATATCAGTCAGAAAAATTGCAACATAAATAGAGGATAGGTTTAAATAAAAAATAGCCTTAATATTGCAAAGAGAGCAATATAAGGTTTGTTTCTGCCAAATGTTTGTCATGGTTAAGGATGGTTCAAGTTGATTTATAAAGTTAATGTACAGTGATTATGATTTTCAAATAGCATAGCATTTGCACTAAAAGAATTCCAATTTTGTAACAATTTTGATCATATGTATATAAAGTTGATAAGGTATAATTATAGTGAACCTAGTCGGTAAGGGAGATATTCTGGTGTAGTACACAGAGCACAAATGAGGGCATACTCATAAGCAGGGAGATCCATTGGTAACTGACTTGTGTTTGTAAGTCATATCTTTGTGATGGTTAGGTAGCAATTTAATAACAGGTTAAAAAACTACAAGAATACATTTCTTAGACAGAAGCAGTCATAGTGTTGTGTCACTGCTGAATAAAAGCAGAACACTAAGTAGAAATACCATTTAATGTAATTACTAAATCAAAAAATCATTGTGAACAGGATCATGATGTTTGCAAATCATTACAGAAAGAAACATAAAACTTCAAACCTGAACATTGTTGATATAGAAGAAGAAAGATTTGTAACATAATAGGGAAATTATTTACTTCCTAAGGTACCTTATTACTATCTTAAATAATTATTAATTCATCACCTTTTTAATATGAATCTCTTGGACTATAATTACAAACCTACTAAATAGGAAACATAATTTATTTGATCATAAAGAGAAAATGAAAATATTAGTACTAACCTTAAGCTAAGAAGGTATCATTTGAAAAGAAGACCCAAAGAATTAAACCAATAAAGAGTAATGAAAGATAAATTACAAAATTATATTAAAGAAAGACTAAAACTTGATGTATGTTGGGAGGCAGGAATATAGCACTGCTTTTGGATGATTAGTGGGTTGCAACTGGGAATAAGAACAATTACCAATCAATCAATCAATTAATTAGTCTAAGATGTCATATCCAGTGAAGTGCCAATCAAGAAATAAGCAGTACCTTAATCAAGTTAACACTGCAGGAAAAGTAATCTTTTCAATACAAAATGTATATTAAGCAGGGAAATTTTATGTACAATGCATGAGACAATTCAGTGAAAGCTAAAGTGTTCAGATAGAATTGTGAATTACCTGAACACATGGATTTTCTTTAATCATATACTTCCTTAGCAGTTTTCTCTGAGTATATGTCCAGTTTCCCCAAAAGTAATAAACACATTATTGAGAAAGCAGAACTCCAACTTATGTGAAGACTGATATTGTTTTTATTCCTTCATTTTCTTTAATATATAATATATTAATATTTTAATTTCTTTTTCTTTGTTACTAAATAAATGGCTATGTTAAAAGCCTAAAAGTACTATCACTAGGGATGACTGGTTTGTGTAAGATGAAATTTACACTTCAAGAGCTAAAGGATAATGTCCACCTACAGAACTATGTGTACATTTGACAGAGTCAATACTAGGAACCTGAGAGAGTTTGAGGATTACTAGATAGTGGTCAGACTTTTCTGGGGACCCAGACTTGGCAGTATTATGGTAGCCAGAGAAAATAACCCAGCTCAGAAAACACACCATCTCCAGAGGAATAAGACTGGGGTAAAAACTTGATGAAAGTTCAGTCGCAGTCTATTGGGGTTAGTTCTGAGGAATACATTAACTCTGATGGTAATGAGACTGGAAAACCAATTGGGCACAGTTCTCTCCTTCAGAGATTTCTCATTCACAAAAGTAGTGTGAGGTGAAATAAATTGGATAGATTTCTATGCCTCTGTTACATACATATACATGCATGCACACATACATAATTTAAGTAAGCACAAGAATAAATTAGGAATACATCAAAGAAGCAGAGGGGGAATAGTGGAAGAGCTAGAAAAACAAATCTGGAATCCATTTTTTGTAAGAAAGACTAATTTCAGAGAGTGAGTACTAATTTTTAAAAGGATATGAAGAGGGGAGGAATCTGTACAAAAAACAAGTGAATTAAAAACAAAATGAATATTTATAGCTATAAATGTGATGAAAATACTACAGTAAAATGATAGGAAATGGAACAATGGATAAAATGAATGCTGAAAATTGCATGTGGAATATAAGAAACCTTTTTAAAATGAAAAAAAAATTGAAAATGATATAATAGCAGAAAAATTTAACCATCAGGTGCTTCAAAAAAGTCTAGGACTTGGAATCATGTTCTCAAAGAAAGAAACTATAAAGTTCACAGTATCAAAGAAATAAACAGTTAAATGATATCTAGTTTAAAATCACTATTGATAATTATATAATTTTTAAATATATAGATCTATTGAATGTTTTGCGTACAAATTAATAGAATATATAACTGAATTTCGAAGACCCTTAAGTGTCAACAGAATAAAATTGGAAAACTGAAATTTTGCTTTATCATAACTAAATGAAATTTAAAAATCTATAAAAGTAAACAATATAGCAGAACAAAATACTGGGGAAATTAGATTTCAAAGATTCATAATATCTGAATAAGAACTTTAAAGAATATTTCTAGTTTGCAAAAGTAAATGGTACTTTAATATACTGATTATATGTCAAAGCACACAGATATTGTTAATAAATGTCAAAAGTAAGTAATTCTAAATATATATCTATTTTAAAACTGTATACATAAAATTAGACATTAAAACAAAGGAAAACCAAGAAAAACAATTTTTGTTATGAATAGGTCAAAGAAGAAATCAGTTAATTTATAAATTTATAAAAGAAAATAAAAACAAATCAAAATGTGTGCAAAGCAACTAAAACAATCCTTGAAGAAGATTCTATATACATATGTGGGTGCATATGCATATAGACATATATATACATATACCCACATATATATTACATATTAATATAGATAATGAAATGAGCCTAGTCTTAAAAGAATTAGAAAATCATAAAATTAAAGCAAAAAGTGGAAATCTTGATAATTTGAAAATAAAACTATAGGGGGCAGCTAGGTGCCGCAGTGGATAGAGCAACGGCCCTGGAGTCAGGAGTACCTGGTTCAAATCCGGCCTCAGACATTTAATAATTACCTAGCTGTGTGATTGAGCAAGCCACTTATAACCCCATTTGCCTTGCAAAAAAACCGAAAAAATAAAAAGCTATACAATTAGAAGCAATAAAGTTTTTTTCTTTCTTTTTTTATATTTTGCAAGGCAATGGGGTTAAATGACTTGCCCAAGGCCACACAGCAAGGTAATTATTGAGTGTCTGAGGCCAGATTTGAACCCAGGTACTCCTGACTCCAGGGCCGGTGCTCTATCCACTGCGCCACCTAGCCACCCCTCAATAAAATTTTTTAATGAATATTTCTTTTGAGTTTTTTTTGCTTTAAAAATCTTAACTATATACCTGCTTGTTTGCAAGAAGATGTATTATTTTACCAGCATTTTTTAATCCAGCATTTGTCTCATAATCTCTACCTCTTACTTTTGAGTCTTTTCCAAATACTGGTGCACAGACCCCTAAGTCTAAGCAGCAGGGTCCATCAGTCTACACCCATTTATATGAGTCTCTGGAACTAACTTCCCTCCCCAAGAAATCTCTGAAAGGAGAGAAATATACCCAAATGGCTTTCTACTCTCACTTTCATCAGGTTTAATGCATTCCTCATCATTAACCCTAGTAGATTGTGACTTTGAGCTTTCAGCAAGTTTTTACCCAGTCTAATTCCTCTAGAGAGGGTGTGTACAGTTTGTCTGGGGAAGAGACCTTGGTGATAGTATTAAGTTTTAAAAGTCTTTAATGTTAATTCATGGAGTTATTACCTCATTATGAGGTTCACCCTTCTTATCTTGTGGTATCAGATAGCATTCCCATCCATATGTGGAATAAAATGCCTTTTCTTTTTTGTGTGTATGGCAGATGGGGTTAAGTGACTTTCCCAAGGCCACACAGATAGGTAATTATTAAGTGTCTGAGGCTAGATTTGAACTCAGGTACTCCTGACTCCAGGGCCGATACTCTATTCACTGAGCCACCTAGCAGCCCCTTAAAATGCCTTTTCTTAGAGATTTAAGGGATCCAAGAAATTTGATGACTAATCAGATTTTCCTTTAAAAGATTTTTTTTAGATTGCTAAAATATTAGGTAATTTTTAAAATAGGAAAAGCAGGTTGTGTTTTAAATTAACAAATTGAATGAAGGTGAATTAATTCTGCTCTAGATGAACAGGAAGGGAAAAAATAGCATTAAAAAGGCCATGCACAATTATGTATCAGCAAGATGAGAATTTAGAGCATAGAAATTAACAAAAATACATAAAAATCTCACCTAAAGAATTTATCTTATAAAAACTTCCAATTTTAAAACTAAAAAAAAAAAAGAAATTAATGAAACCATAGAAGAATTGCCAACGAAAGAAAATTTTGGTGCAAATGGATTTAGAATTCTTTTCAGGCACTCAAGGAGATATTAATGCCAATGATAGAAAAAAAAACTTTATCACTTGAGAAAGAAGAGACTCTACCAACTACTTATTCCCTCCTGTGAATTACTGAATGCTTCTATTCTGTACATAGAAGACACTAAGGATCCAATCTGTTGATTTGTTGGGGCTGTATCACAAGTCATTCTAGCCCAGTCGCAAGATGATAAGGTCTGCCAGTAGAGAGCCAAATGATCAGGTACAGTCTCTGATAAGACAATTCTAATGAAGCAGTGAGAATAACACAGAAAGGTAGAAGAGAGAGGGAAGTTAAGTAGCAGAGGCCCTCCTCCCCAAAACAAAACTTGTCTACTACTTGGTGCTGCCCATTCTTTGGACATGGACACCTGGTCCATGTTACTGGCACCTACTAGCTCTGAGGCTTCTTGACCATGGAGCTTGACTTGGCTTGAGGGTTTCTGAAGTTCCTTCCAACTAATTAGCCTTGCTCCCCTATTCTTCTTCAATTCTGAGAAGCTGGTTATACTTTGGCAAATGCTCACCAGTCTTGATCTGCCCAGGGCAGAGACCCACCACCAGGTCTATGATAGAAGTATCTTCAGTCTCTCCAGAATGATGGGAAATCATTACTCCCCACCCACTGGACTGGACCTGCTTGCATACCTGGAGAAATTCAATCAGGGAGCCAATCTGGCTCACTTCGAGCAGGAGGGAGTTATAGAAATCCAACAGTAGGGTTCCATGAGAGTCAAAGATCTCTCTTGTATAGATCTTCAAAATAAAAATGTTGAGTTTCTAGATGGGGGTTGCTCCACTGGGTTCAGAGAATAGAGGCAGCGGGTCTACCAACTACCTTTTTAATGAGGCCAATATGATCCTAATACACAAACCTAAGAGGTATAGAACAGATAAAGGCATTTATAGATCAATGCTGTTAAGGAATATTCATATAAAACGTTTTAAAACTTATCATTGATACTTCTTTTTCACTAGAATTTCTCCTGATAAAATTTTCAATATAAAGAGTCATCTCATAGGGAAAGATTTTTTACAAGAAAATGAGAGGAATAGAAAAATTAGCAAAATCAAAAAATTTATTGAAGATACATGAATTGTATTATATCTATTGACCACCTACTTCTACTAAAGAGCAAGATGTGTATGTGGTGGTGGTGGGGGGGTTAAACTCTTCTTTGGCACCATGTCTATTCTTTCTAATTTTGCTACATTTACTTTTTTGCTTTATTGTAATTTTAAAAATTAAATTAATTTTATTTTCCAATTACATTCAAAGATAGTTTTCAACATTCATCCTTTTGCAAACTTTTGAATTTCACACCTTTCTCCCACCCCTTCTTCACTCTCCTTCCACATGACAGCAGACAAACTGTTATAGGTTGTAGATGTATGATTGTATTTAACAGCAACCAAGAGAGGAACTTAAGCTTTGAACAGATTACATTTCTTCCCCAGCAATATTTAAGGGACAGGGAAAGAATTTTATAATTTTGATCTGATATTCTGTCAGAAACTAGATAAATGAATGCTAAACTGGGTAGCAGTCTAGGGCTTGCCCTGCCTCTTCCCCCCCCCACCCCAACCCAGTTATCTTTCTGGCTTCCTCTCTTTCCTCAGCAGATCATTCAACCCTTAAAACATAATTATCAATGCCTCCCATACATCTTTTTTAGGAAACCTAAGTAGGATAACATATGGACACACACAAATATACACACAAACCCTACATTGTCAAAATTATGTATCTAATCCTGAAAACTTATATTAACTGCAATAGAAAAGCATTGGAAGCTTTTCTAGTAAGCATAGAGATAAAGCAAAGATGTGTTCTCTTCCTAATGCTATCACAAAACAGTCACATCTTATGCAGGATTTGATTCTAAAGTAAATCTGTGTTGCAAAAAGCAAATAAAGACAACATTATCCTTTAAAATCTCTCACAACACTTATGAAGTCCAGTACAGTATTTTAAATAGTTGTATCTAGAAATGGTCATGGATCTCTTTAAAAGAAGTTTATATCAGAGAGCAAATGAACGTCATATAGTTGCTATGGAAACAATGGAATACATGTTTCATTTGTCATTATACCCAGCTAAGGTCTCAGTCAAAATAATGGGACAAACAGCCTCTACTCAAATAGAATAAAACAAAAATAGGTAGACTTAGCTGAGGGAAAGATTAATTAATAAAGGAGAAAATAATCTGAAAGGAGTTCAAATAGAAATGTATATAGTGGGGTATGATTATATCAACACTTAACTATCTCTTTTTTCCTCCTTCACCTGAAGCAATGCAGTCTTGAGGAAATTAAATAGAAGAAGGCAGGGAGTAGTTAAATAACTAAGATTGCTAGAAAGGTCAGTTAAACCTGTCCTCATTACTTCTATCAACCTAAGTACAATGAATATACTGTCTGTAGTTGTGATGAAAAGATTTTAAAATCACATTTAACAAAACCAGATATTTGCACTATAAACATTATAAACATGGCAGCTGAAATCAACCAAGAAATAGCAAATTCACATTTCCCATCTATTCATCCATTTATATATATATATATATATATATATATATATATATATGTTATACATATATATATACATTAGTAAAATGGTAAGTAATATCCCCTGCACAATTTGACTTAGTATAGCTGAATTCATATAAGTTAAATATCCTTTTAATAGAATTCCACTGTAGTTCTAGTGCTAGTTTAGTAATAAAGCAAGAGAGGGGCAGCTAGGTGGCACAGTGGATAAAGCACCGGCCCTGGAGTCAGGAGTACCTGAGTTCAAATACCGCCTCAGACACTTAATAATTACCTAGCTGTGTGGCCTTGGGCAAGCCGCTTAACCCCATTGCCTTGTAAAAACCCAAACCCCAAAAAACAAACAAACAAAAGAATCATTCTACCATGATACATTCAGAATTTATAGGAATACAGTTACAAAATGATACTTCACATAAAGGAAGATCAAATACTTGTATTTAAATTTTGACAATATAGAAAATGTTGCTAAAACCTAAATTAATTTAGAAATGTAATACTTTTCCAATAAAATTATCATTGGGTACTTTAACCTAGACAAAATAATGATAAAATTTATTTGAAGAGCAAAATGTCTGAAATATCAAGGGAAAATGATAAAATCAAGTTGAAATGGTCATAGCAATAATTTTAACTATATTTTAAAATAATAATTACAAAAAAATTTTGGTACTTCTTAAAAATTTTAAAAGATCAGTGAATCAGACTAGGTGAGCTAGATCCAGAGGCTAGTTCAACAGCAGTCATAGAATCATTGGTATAGACCTAGAAGAGGTGTCATAGGCCATTTAATCCAATCTCTTCATTTTATAGTAGAGGAAAATAAAGCCCAGGGATGGTTAGTGACTTACCTAAAATGCACAGGTAAGCATAAAAGTTCAAACTTGAACCCAGATTCCTTAACTGAAGAGAAAACAAATATTGTTTTCATTATTCGAAGCAGAGTTTTCTATAAACTCAAGAAAACAAACTAATTGTAAAAAGAACATTCACTTCTAGAAGAAACACAAGTGAAATTGGAAGGTCATTTGGTAGGAATTTATAAAGGAATGGAGCTTGAAGAAAGCACAACCAACTATTACAATAATGTAAATGATGATAACAAAAGTTATAGGGCTCTAATGTATTATAATGAGCAATATTAATCTTAAAGAACTCTTTCTGAAATTAAACAAAGTCATCCCAAAAGCTTTTGCTGTTTTTAGACATAATGGGTCATCTTTCCAAAGTAGCATAAATTTGAATTTGACTCATTCTTTTCTTGGAGAGGGATTTATTAAAAAACACCACTTTCTAATTTTTAATTGCAAATATAACTTATGCTGACATTATCCAGAAGTCTACAAAGCAAAAGAAACCTGCTTAGTAGACAATATAGAATCCTATTCATTCTTTGAAAGAGTCTATCTTTTGGAACAAAGATAAAGGACTGTCCTGAATAATATTCACTTAAATTTCCAATTTCAAACACATATTCACTTGAAAATGTCATTCCTAAAGAGAATAAGAATATGTGCTTCTATTCATAGGACTAATAAGGCTTATGAAGATTGAGTTGGATCAACAAATGAGCATTTTTAAACACCAACTGCACACCAGATACTAGGGATACAAAGACAAAAATAAAACATTCCCCAACTAGAGGTACTTTACATTCTATTGGGAAAGACATCATACACATTTATTATTATTGGTAAATTAAATAATAATTTTGGCAAGGAGGCTCAAGTAGATGAGAAAAGGACTCATATAGGAGAGAACATTTAATCTGAGCTTTGAAAGAAATTCAGAATTCTAGGAATTAGAAATGAAGTCAGGTAAGTTTTCTCATTCCAGACATTATGTTATATCTAAATCACAGTGAGAACACCAGTTTGGTCAAATGAAGAGGCCAATATATAAGAGGACTGGCATAGTATACAATAACCAACATGTGTAGGTCTTTAAATACCAAACAGAGGAGTGTGTGTATTTGGTACTAGAGATAATAGGAGTCACTGGAGCTTATTCAAAAAAGGAATGAAATGGTAAAAATGCTTTAAGAACACCATGACAGCTATGTAGAGAATGGATTGCTAATTATGGCATCATTGCAATGGTCCAAGAAAGAGGTAGAAATAGGATGATGATAGAAAGGGTAAAGATAGAAAAAAAAAACTGTTGTGAAGGTAGAATCAAGAAGACCTGACAATTTCTTGGTTATATGGTGTGAAGGTCAGCAAAAAGAGGGATAAATATTTCTTATTGATGATGATGAGAGTGGTAATAATGACTATGGGTTCTTTACATATGATATTGACTAAAAAGGCTAAAATGAAAGTGGTTTATGGAATTCTTTAGCATCATTTAAATTAAATACAAATATTCTCATTTTATTGGCCCTAAGTGACACTTTTCTCATTGTTCCATTCTAACTATATAACTATAACTTTAACTATGTGACTTCCTATTACAACTACTCCATAGAATACAGAATTCCTGTTAGGTGGGTCGGTCCTTCCACTTTATCTTATTCAGAATCAAGTCATTTCCTAGCTAGTGCATCACCATACTACCTGATTTATATCTTCCTCTCTTGCTCCTATTCCTAGTTCCTCTTTAGTCTCTTCTCCTATTCCCCTAATGGATTATAAGATGCTTCTTGTGAGAACTGTCTTTCTTGTTTACATTTGCTTTCCCTAAATGTTTTGTATGTTCAAAGTCCCTGGCATACTTAATACAAGCTTTTTTTGCTCATTCAGATTGGAGAGGTCCAGATCATAAAAAACAAAAATCAGTGTTTTTTGTTTGAACACTCCCACTAAATAGCTTTAACTTTGGACAAAGTCCATCTTATTTTTGAGGCTGTAGCTTTGTTATTTGTAAAAAAATGAAGGCATTATATGATATAATATCTAAAATCCCTCCTTTCATGGATCTTACATCTTATCCTCATATGTTCATAATAATTTCAAAGTTGCAAGATATCTGAAATGAACTCTCAGCAAAAAAAAGAGAAAGAAAGGAGAGAAAGAAGGGAAGAGGGAAATGTAGGTTATATGAGGGAAAGGGAGAGGGGGGAGGAAGGGAATTTGCAGTCAAGGAATACAAAGTTATCACTGAAATAACATGGAGTTATTATTTCCCAGCACTTTCATGTAGTCTGTAGCATAGGCCAGTGCCAAAAGCTTTCTCAGAATATCATTAGAAAGCAGTTTGTCTAAAAAAGATCTGGAAGTTTTAAATAGACTGCAAGTTAGTCATGATCCAGCTGTGAGATTTAGCAACAGTGCCCCACCCACCCCCCCCAAAATAAACCTAATGTATTCTTAGGCTGCATTATGAGAGGAATAACTTCTCAGGATTTGGGTGATCAAGTGCCCCTGGCCTAGACAGATTTAGGAATATTGAAATCAATTTTGGAGGCACTGTTCAGAAAGATAGATAGTACAGTGGTAAGGACATTGACTCTGTAATATTACAAGTTCAAGTCCCACCTGAATTTTCTACCATCTGTAGGACCTTGGGAAAACACTTAACCTCCCTGGTTCTTAATTTTCTGACATAAATTTGGAAGAGGGCAGGAAGAAAACTCAATGACTTCTAAATTTCCTTGCACCTCTAGATATATAAATAATCCTAAGGACAATCTTCTGAGGGAAATCAGGATTTAAAAAGGATCACAGCATATCAGTGGAAGCAATATGGAGTAATTAGACTAGAAATGAATCAGAGGGTGAAGCCAAGGTAGCTGAGAAAAAAAGCAGCCACTCTCCTAAGCTCTCCCCATATCTCCTCCAAACAGTTTTTAATTATGACATTAAAAAATTCCTGGAGCGTCAGAACCCACAAAGGGACTTGGTGAAATAATTTTCCATCCAATGACATGGTCAATAGACAAGTTCTGTCACACAAAGGTTAGAGTGGAGCACAGTCCAGCCCAGGCTGTGCCAAAATAGACCAAACACAAGCCCCAGGCAAACCCAGAACAAGCCTTGGGAACCATTCAATCAGCAGTGGCAGAGGCTGCTTCTGGAGCTCATAGTCCACAGACTATAAAGAGGATCAAATAACTGATGAAAAGGAGATTATAGGAATCTCATGGCTAGTATTGAGTCAGGACTCTTGCTTTGTTGCTTTGCCTATACTCTGATCTAGGTTATAGTCCTAGGTGACATTCCCAGGACAAGGAGGAGCACTGGCAAATCAAAGCTTGCAACCATAGAAGGCAGCAGAGACCCTGATCACATTTCCAGGGCAGAAAAGAGTGCTTATGGTCACTCACAGGTAGGTGAGAGCACAGGCCAGAAGAATAGTAGATATTTCTTCTTAGGTCATACCACTGTGGAAGTACTGAAAACACACAGGTGGCTAGAAGTATCTCTGGAAACAGATGCACAAAATCCCTGAAGTTTAGGACAGTGCTGCCTCTATCCTGAAAAGAGAGGCATACTTTAATTAAAAGACAAGAAACAAACAGTCTGGGGAAAAAATAGTCTGGGAAAATGAGCTAATAAAAGAAAAATTTCTGACCATAAAAAGTTAATATGATGACAAAGAAGACCAAAACACACTAAGAAGAAGATAATAAATTCAAAACTCCTACTTCCAAAGCCTCCAAGAAAAATATGAATTGGTCTCAGTCCATAGAAGTGTTCAAAAAGGATTTTGAAATGTAACTAAGAGAGGTAGAGGAAAAGTTGGGAAGAGAAATGAAAAAAATTGCAAGAAAATAATGAAAAAAGTCAACAGCTTTGCAAAGGAGGCATAAAAATTACTGAAGAAAATAATTTAAAACGGGGCTGCCCAAAATGCGGACCAAGGGCCCATCAGCAGTGCAGTTTTGTGTGACTTTCTGTGGGTTTGCTAAATACTTCAGTTAGGAGCTGAGCTAGAAGAGCTCTCACTGAAATGGCAAATCAAAATATATTGTCTATTGTTTCAGTAAAAACTTTTTTAAAAGTTTGGACAGCCCTGCCTTAAAAACGAAATTAGAGAGGAGGCTAGGTAGCACAGTGGATAGATCACCAACCCTGGAGTCAGGAGTGCCTGAATTCAAATCCTGCCTCAGGAGTTTAATAATTATCTAGCTATGTGGCCCTGGACAAGCCACTTAACCCTATTGCCTTGCCAAAAAGAAGAAATGAAAAATCTAAAAAAAAGAAAAATAAGAAAAGAAAAAACTAAATTAGACAAAATGGTAAAAGAAGCTAAGAAAAATGTCTTAAGAAGAAGAGCTGGCTAAATGAAAAAGAGCACAAAAATTCATTGAAGAAAAAAAACTCCTTAAAAATATAATTGGCCAAAATGAAAAAAAGAGATGCAAAAACTCCTTGAAGAAAATAATTCCTTAAAAATTAGAATTGAGCAAATAGTAGTTAATGACTTCATGGGAATTTAAGAAAAATATAAAACCAAAAAAATGAAAAAAATCAAAGACAATGTGAAATATCACACTGGAAAAACAACTGACCTAGGAAGTAGATCCAAGAGAGATAATATGAAAAGTAATGGACTACCTGAAAGCTATAATCAAAACAAAAACAAAAACAAAAACTTAAGAACTAGACATCATCATTCTTATTTCACATATAAAAACAATTTTTAATGTTTGTTTTTTAAAACTTTGAGTTCCACATCCTCATCCCCTACCTCACCCCTCGTTGAGAAAGCAAGCAATTTGATTTAGGCAATAAATGTATAGTTATTTAAGACATTTCCATAATCATGTAAAAGAAAACATATAACTCCCAGCATTGAAAAAAGAAATCTCATTAAAGATTAAAAAAATTGTTTTAATCATATTCAGTCATAATCAGCTCTTTCTCAGAGGATGGATAGCATTCTTCATCCTAAGTCCTTCAGAATTGTCCTGGGCTAATGTACTGCTGAGAAAAGCTAAGTCATGCACAGTTGATAATCCTATAATATCATCGTTACTTTGTACGCAATACATTTCAGTTTGCATCAATTCATGTAAGTCTTTCCAGGTTTTTCTGAGAGGATTCCAGTTATCATTTCTTATAGCAGAATAGCATTCCATCATAATCACTTACTACAATTTATTAAGCCATTCCCAACATTCCCCTCAATTTCCAATTCTTTGCCACCAGAAAAAAAATGGTATAAATATCCTTGTCTATATAGATTGTCATCGTTTTTGTCTTTCATCTTTTGGGATACAGACCTAGGAATAGCATTTCTAGATCAAAGTGTAGGCATTGTTTTATAGGATTTTGGACATAGTTCCAATTTTTCTACAGATGGTTGAATCAGTTCACAGTTCCGCAAACAATGAATTAAAGTGTCATTTTCCATTTGTCATTTTCTTTTTCTGTCCTATTAGTCAATCTATTTGCATTAAGGCAATATCTCAGAATTTTTTTTAATTTGAATTTCTCCAATTAGTAGTGAATTAGATTTTTTATATATGGCAATAGATATTATTGATAATTTCATCTGAAAGCTGCTCATACCTTTTGTTCATTTAGCAATTGGGAATGGTTCTCACATTTACTAATTTCCTGTTCTCTATATGTTTGAGATGTAAGTTCTTTATCAGAGAAACTTGCTTCAATATTTTACCCATAGTTACTATTGCTAAGTATATTTCCTTCCATCCTATTCCCCCCCACTCCATTCTATTTTTTTCTCTTCTTTCACCCTTTCCTTCCTCAAAAGTGTTTCATTTATGACTATCCCCTCCCCCAATCTGCCCTTCATTTCATCAAATCCCTACTTTTCTTATCACCTTTTCCTTCTACTTTCCTAAGGGTATGATAGATTTAGTTGACTCTGTGTATGTGTGTGTGTGTGTGTGTGTGTGTGTGTGTGTGTGTGTCTGTGTGATTCCTTCTTTGAGTCAGTTTTGATGAAATTAAGGTTAAATCATTACCTCTCACCTCCCTCCTTTTCTACTCCACTATAAAAACTTTTTCTTAGCTCTTTCATGTGAGATAATTTACCCCATTCTACCTCCCCCTTTCCTTTTCTCCCAGTATATTCCTCTTTCATTCCTTAAATTTATTTTAGATATCATTCCTTCATATTCAACTCATACCTGTGTCCTTTGTTTAAATATGTCTTCTAACTGCCTTAAATGAGAAAGTCCATAGGAGTTACCAGGATCTTCTTTCCATGTAGGAATATAAATAGTTCAGCATCATTAAGTCTGATAAGATTTCTCTTTCCTGTTTTATCTTTTTGTACTTTTCTTGAGTTTTTTATTTGAATATCGAATTTTCTATTCAGTTCTGGTATTTTCATCAGATAAGTTTTCATCCCTTGAAAGAGTATACTCAGTTTTGTTGGGTAGTTGATTCTTGGTTGAATTCAAGCTTTTTTTAACCTTCCATCATATAAAATTTAAAGTGCTATTATATGCATTAATGTAGAATTTGCTAACTCTTGTGTTATCCTGGCTGCGACTCCATGATATCTGAATTGTTTTTGTTCTGTTTTCTGTTTTATTTTTTCTGACTGCTTGCAATATTTTCTCCTTGACCTGGGAGTTCTGGAATTTGGCTTTAATTCCTGGGAACTTTAATTTTGTGATCTTTTTCAGGAGGTATTCAGTATATTTATTCATTTTTATTTTATGTTCTAGTTCTAGAATCTTAGCTATCATGGGCTTACTCTCTTTCATCCCAAATGAAGAAGTTTAAATGATGCAAATTTGGGATTGATATCAGAAATATACTTCCTCTAATTTAGAATTATTCCAAAAAGTCAATGAACTACCTCGGGGATTGTTAATACTAATTGAAAGTTTTTCAAATAGATCTAGTTGACCATTTTTAGTACATTGTAGATGAGTCATTTTGGGGATGTACTGAAGTTCTGAGTACTAGATAAGCTCTGAGAACATTTCTAAAATTTTATTATCATGTTCTACATACAATATAGGAGAATACATAATTCTACCTCAAAAAGTTTTCATGTCTTTTCTTTGCTCTCTCTGTTTCCAAAATAGGCACCTAAGTACTGAGCAAGCTTTAATAACAGCTCAAAGACCAAGATTCTTCTTTCTCTTATGTATCCTCTACCAGAAACCTCAGAGTGGTAAAGGAACTGATTCCCTTCTTAAAACTGTTGGCAATGATTATTGCCTTTATACACAAATGGAATTTAGCTGTGAGGTTCAAATGTAATAACATATGAAATGTTTTGCAAACTTTAAAACTTAAGTTGTCGTTGTTTTGTTACCTAGGAATTTAGATTCAAGCCTCTTCTGTTTTTCTTGACCTTTAGATTATCATTTTCCCAATTCCCAATTTCCCAATTCACAAGCATTGTTTTTATCTTCCTACCTCCACCAAATAAATTAAAAATAAAACATTGCAAATATATATATATATATATATATATATATATATATATATATGTTCAGTCAAAAAATATTGCCTCAGAAAACATTTGCTAAGATGCATGTCTTATCTAGAAACCAACATCTGTCAAGTGATGGACAGCATAATACTTCCTCCATCCTCTGGAATCTTGGTAGGTTACTTCATTGATCAGAGTTGAATCTTTCAAAATTGTTTATGTTTACATTATTGCTGATACTACACAGATTGTAAGCTTCTTTTCAAGACTATACTAATGGAAGTCATATTTGTCTAATGGAATGCCCAAGGGAAACATCTGTTGGCTATGTTGCACTTAAATACTTTTGTGGATGATTTAGATGAAAGTATAGATGACATGCTTATCAAATTTGAGGATGTTATAAAACTAGGAAGTATAGTTAACAAGTTGGGCAGCTGGATTAAGATCCAAAAATTTGTCAATATGTTAGTGTGATTTGTCAGTTATAATACCAAAAAAATTTTTTTATAAGTAACATGTAAAGTTAATCAGTTGACAAAGGAGGAAAAGTTACTGAAAGATAGTGATACAAGGGAACTGATCATTCAAATTACCCTACTCTCCTCACAATTACAAATAATCTCTTATTTGTCAAATCTAATGGCCTTTTCTCAATCCTTATCTTTCTTGGCTTACCTCAGCACTTGACACTGTTTACACAGCTTTTACTCTAATAAGTTTTCATAACTCTACTTTCTCCTATTACTCCTCCTACTTCTCTGACTGCTGTTTTTTTATTTCTGTTGCTGAAGGAGCTTCATTCTGTTCATATCCACTAATTGTGTCTATCTTCCCTCTCCTCCAAAGCTCTATTCTCAGTCTTCTTTTTTTCTTCCATACCATTTCATGTGGTGATCTCATCAGCTTACATGACTCCCAGCATCATTCTAGTCAGATTACTCCCTTGTCTAAATATTCAGCTTTAATGTACTTTCTGAATTCAAGTTTCACATCAGCTGCCTTTTTTACATCTCAAGATCAATATTTCTTTACCTTAAAACTATCCTCTTTTCCAAACTCCAAATATGTAAAAGATTCATCATTTTCCCAGTCAGCCAAATTCCCAATCTTGGTATCAACCTCAATTTTCACACATTCTCATTTTCCCCATATCTATTCTGTTGTCAAAACTTATTATTTATTCTTTGAAAAAAAATCTCTTTTATTTAACCATATCACCCTATTACAAGCCTTCCTCACTTCATTCCTGGTCGGTCAAAATAGACTTCCACTTGGATTCTCTACTTCATCTATCCCCAACCCAATCTATTTTCCATTTATTTGCCAGTATTCTTCCTCAAGTACAGATCTGACTATATAGCCCCTCTACTTTTATCGTGTCACCACAGCCCCCAACTTAATAAATCTTATTGTCTCCCTATTATCTCAAGATTCAAATGTAAAGGTCTCTGTTTTGCATTTAAAGCCTTTTACATCCTGGGCCCTTATGAACTTTTCAGTCTTCTTTCCCTTCTGTTCCTCTCTATAATACATCAACCCTGGTCTATTAATTTTTGTTCATTTATATGTCTTGACTCCATACATTTTCACTTACTAGCTCTCCTCCATACCTGTATCACTCTAAATTGTCATCTATATCTTCCTTCTTCCCTGACTTCTTCCATGAATCAGCTCAAATTCTTACCACTACCTCCAACTCCATGTATTTTCTCCAAAATTATCTTTCACTTGTACTGAACTTAAATATATATATATATATATACATATACAAATATATATGTATATAGTATGTATATAGTTGTTTACATGTTAAATTGACCATTGGAATGTGAGTTCCTTGTGACCTTGATTTTGACTTTCTTCATATTCTTAGTGCTTTGCACTATTTCTGATATATAGTAAATTATTAATAAATATTTGTAGATTGACTAGAAGTAAAAATAAGGCATAAATCATTTTCTTCTGGCCCCCTCTGTTATGGTGAATGAATACTCTGTCCTAAATAGAGTGACCATGAATTCAGTGTCTTCTGGAAAAAGTAGGATTCTATAAGTAATAGAAAATGAAGAGTGAGATGAATAAAATTAAGATGAGAATTCATTAACAATAGTTGGGAAGAGGGAAGGACAATTCACAGGTCCAATTGAAATGTGGGGGCAAGGAACAACATGATCTAGTGAGAGGATATGACACAGTTAGTCTCATAGCATCGTGGATTTAGATCTAGGACGAATATCAATGACCAATTAGTCTAACAGTGAATTACAGGGGGAAGAGGAATAGGTCTACATTTGCCAGCTGCAACACAGTTGATTAGGGTCACCCCACCTTCCAGAGTTCTGAGATGGCTGGGGATGATGTCATCATAATCAAAGATCTTAGCATCAATTTTCATAGTTTATCATCCCCAAAATGTCAAATCTTGGAGTGGAGATGGTAGGTGGAGTTAGCAGGGACTTCAACCTAAGACTTAGGTATATTAAAGTCTAGAATATGGGTCTCTAGACCAGATTGAATTCAGATTAAGCACCAGTTTTGTAGCTCCAAGATGGCAGGGATAAGCACAGCCAGAAGACATGAAAATCATAAAATAAATATTTGGCTGCCTGTTTATGACTTCCTAGGAGGAGAGCGTCTTCAGTACCTTTGGCACCCTAGGGATTCTGTACTCTGAAATATTGATGGAGTCTTCTTCTGTGCAGGTCTCCCAATTCTGCTGTTCCATGATCCAGATCATAGTAGCTCAGTAGGAAAGAATGGATTTTTATATGCTCCGAATATTAACCGGTTCTTGAACAAAGTTGTCTCTGTTTTTCAATTAATTAAGTATTTGTGAGTATCCTAGAGCAAAGAGCTCAGCTGGCATTTCTTGCTATAAGACTGCACTGGGAAGTGGGCCTCTGCCACTGGCAATGCTACATGTGTGTCTTAACATTCACGGTCAATGCTTATGGTCTAGCAGCTGGGATTTATAATACTTTCATCTAAATCATAAGAGCAGCTGAAAAGTCCATGCCATCTGCTGCAGGTGCACTTTAAATCACCAAATATTAATCAAATACATATTTGGGCCCATTATTAAAACACTGTGCAAGGCAGGATCTCAAACTGTAATATTTTCATATCCAATTGACTAATAATTCAAATAATATATCTTTGGACTAAATACATGGCTAAATATCATATGCACAGAGATGATAGTTAAATAGCCATGTATTTAGTCCAAAGATATATTATTTGAATTATTAGTCAATTGGATATGAAAATATTACAGTTTGAGATCCTGCCTTGCACAGTGTTTTAATAATGGGCCCAAATATGTATTTGATTAATATTTGGTGATTTAAAGTGCACCTGCAGCAGATGGCATGGACTTTTCAGCTGCTCTTATGAGCTTATGCTCTTAACTGTATCTTTTTTGACTACAGATTCTGGTTCACGTAGACATATTTTTCAAACTCTTTGGAAGTTGGTGGACTGATACACATTGACTTTTCATCTTTTTTTGGTGAATCAATGAAGTTAAGTGACTTGCCCAAGGTCACACAGTATCAAGTGTCTGGTGCTGAATTTGAACTCAGGTCCTCCTAACTCAAGACCTGTTCTGTATCCACTACACCATCTAGCTGCAGTAAAGTGGTACAATGGATAAACACTGGCCATAGAGTCAGGAGGACCTGACTTCAAATCCAAAATCAGATACAACACAGATACTAGCTGTGTGACCTTGGGCAAGTCACTCAACCCTGATTGCCTCACATCCAGGGACATCTCCAGTCAACCTGGTTCTTATCTGGCCCAGATGGCCCCGGAGGACAAAGTGAAATCATGACTTAGCACAGTCCCCCTCACTGAAAACCAATTTATATGCTTGACCCTGATGTCATGGTCTTCTTCTTGAACAAACACCAACATCAACATCAAAATAATCCGACTTTTCATCTTGTCTATCTAAGATATGTACTTATTCCGAAGTGATAGACAGTTCCATATCTTCATTATAAGTAATTTCATATTACCATTAAAAAGACCTTTAGTAATTCAACAATAAATCAGTAAGTAACTAATATGTTCATGACGTTGCTCTCTCATCCAGGCCACACAAACACTCAAACACACTCACTCTCTCTCTCCCTTGCTCCTCTCTCTCTCTCTCTCTCTCTCTCTCTCTCTCTCTCTCTCTCTCTCTCTCTCTCTCTCCACCTTGGGATTCAACTATCATCTCTGTGCATATGATTCCCGACTAAATACAATCCTAGTCTCTTAAACTCAGTTGTCAATTTGTTTTGGACATTGGATTGCTGAAATAGATGCTACATAGGAATCTTGAATACACCATATCCAAAAACAGAATTCTTTAGCTTCCCATCCCTACCTAAATCTCTCCTGTTTCCAACATTTTTATTAATTTCACAGGCAACACATCTCAATAGACCAGATTTCCAACATCGCTCATTAATGCCATATGTGATAGATATCTCCAAATCTTGTCATTGTTCATCCACAGAATAATTAATATGTTTCTTTTCTCATTCCCTTCCTCCTGGATTATTGTATTAGCTTCTAATTGTTCAAAGTTCCCTTTTCTTCAGTCTAATATAGATCCTCCACTTAGTTGCTAAAGTGATTTTCCTGATGTGTAAATCTAGCTATAATAAAGAGAAGTGAAAATGGTCAGCAGTGAAAGATTCATTTCTGAACAATGAACTTTTTTCCCCATAAATCACAAAACATTGATAGCTTGTGATTCACTGGGCCCTAAATAAATTGAAAAGTTCTACCTATTCTACTTCATGCTTGCCTTTTTGACCCTGGAAAGAGTCTTTATCTTCCACAAAGAAAGATGTTTGAATGTAATTCATTTCAGTTCACTTCTGTTCTATCCTATTCAATAAGCAACCTCCTCTGTAAGACAAGGGACAAGGTTTCCCCAATGAAAGGAGTAGTAGTACAAGTTTGAAATGGTTAGGTAAAATTATGAACACTCAGAGAGGTGAATTCCATCATTATTTTATTGATTTGTTCTATATTTAATTCAATATCCCCATAAATACCAAGATACTTGATGGATGCCCTGTAACACAGTGTTTAGCACCCCCTCCAGTATAAAATAGATATTCTATCAATCTTATGAATTCTCTTTCTTCCTAAAGAGAATATTGGCCACCAAAAGGGGACTATTAAGAGGCAAGCACAACACTGGCTGTTAACCAGAACTGTAACTAGAGAGGGTCCACCAGGATTTTGTACTGGTGCCAAGTTTTGAGGGTAGGATATTTTAATAATACTTTGTTGTTGTTTTATTCTGATTACATGTAAAGATAATCTTTACATTAATTTAAAAATTTTGAGTTCCAAATTTTCTCCCTCTCTTTCTCACCTCCCCCTCCTAAAGATGATTAGCTATTGGATATAGGTTATATATGTGTGCAATCATGTGAAACAAATTTCCATATTAGTCATTTTGTGGAAGAAAAAACAGACCAAAAGAAAAAATTATTAAAAATAAAGTGAAAATAGTAAACTTCAATCTGTATTCAGACTCCATCAGTTCTTTCTCTGGCAGTGGATAGCATTTTCCTCATGAGACCTTTGGAATTGTCTTGGAGCATTGTGTTGCTGGAAATAGCTCAGTCAATCATTGTTGATCATTGTACAATGTTGCTGTTACAGTGTACAATGATTTCCTGGTTCTGCTCACTTCACTTTACATGGAGAGTACTGTGTTGCCAAATTTGGAGCAAGCCCTGACTGTGCTTTCAATCCTTTGGGGAAAAGAAACAAGAATTCACAAGAACAATTAGTTAAAATGTGAAAGCACCAGACATCAGACCATTTTAATTCACTAACCCTTGTACTCCAGAACCCTATTGCTATAAATCCAAATTTATGTCTGAGGTTCTATACCCTTACCCTCCCCACCCCAACTTTTATTCACTGATGGTCTGAAAAGTGCCATTTGTGATATTTGACCTAGCTATGATTATTTACCTTGCTTAGTACATGAATACAATTACCTAAAGCATTCAAGAAAGAACATTTTTATTCACTTATTAAATAGCACAGCAAAAGGCTGTCATAGAATATAAGATGGGGATGTATATGATTCCATTGTGGAATTTAAGCAGCTCATTTGTTGCTTATGGATTCCGACTTGTTATCAGATCTGAGGAATAATTTTGTGTTTTAAACAAAAAGACTATTATTAAGGTGAGATAATCAGTGCATAGAGATAGAATCAAAATATCAACCCACTAGAGGATGGTTTCTTAACTTTTTTAACATCTTGAACTCCTTTGACATTCTGTTGAAGCCTACAGACCCCTTCTCAGAATCATGCCTTTAATCACATAAAATAAAATACAAAGGAAGACAAAAACCAATTGTCAATATATTTTTTAAATGGATCCCAGGTTAAGAGTTCCTGCTTTAAACCAGATAACTTCTGGTAAATATAAGGAAAATGATTTGTCCTTTGTCATAATTTAGTTACAAATTGAGGCCTTTGATAGACTTTATTGTTTGATTTCTCTTCTGAATACTATTTTGTGACATGTTAATTTGGCACCATCATTCTTCCTATTACCCAGGTTCATATCACTGACTATTCCCTGGTTCTAAAATCCTAATTCTAATCAGATGTCAAGTCCTTCTCCAGCTCATTTTGCAGATTAGAAAATTGAGGCAAATAGAGTTGAATAATGTGCCTAAAGTCATACAGGTGGTGAATATCTGAGATTTGAACTCAGAAAGACACAGCATCCTTACATCAGGACTGGTGATATATTCACTGGACCACCTAGCTTCTCTCTATACTTTCTAGCTACCTCATTTTTATTGTCATAAATGGGTCTCTAAGCAAGGATTATGATAAAGTAATACTGTAAAAATTGAACATACAGAAGATGTGGAAGGTATAAGACATCCTCATCATAATAGCACTAACTGATGTTTATCATATCCTTTATGGCTACTGAGATCTTTCATACCCCTTGGATTCTTTGGATCCTTAGAAGATATCTGTTAGGCCCGTAGCCAAAGTGTTATTATTCTCATTTTCAAAAGCTTTTCAGGAAGCCTTTCCCTTGTGCCTTTCAATTCTAGGTCCTCTTTGGATTAATAATTGCTATCACTGGCTATCTGGGCCATGGCCAATCAAGACCATTGTCTTGCCTCTGGACTACTTTGACTCTAGAGAAGAGTAAAGCTGATTAAAGACTTTGAGCAACTTTGCCTCACTTAAATCCAATTTATGCTCATCACCCTCATGATGTCACTGGTCCTCTTTAAGAACAAAGGATAGGTACCATTTTGTCTTTCACACCACCTTGTCAATCTTTACATTTTCATTTAGGTCTTTGTCACCTTTCAACAGGACATTGTAATAGCCTCCTAAATGATCTTCCTCCAATCTCTTTCCTTCTGCTTCTATCCCCTACAGAGCTGTGAAACCAATGTTTTCCTAAAATACAGATCTGCCAACTTCATACTTCTATACAAAAATATCAATGGCTTCTTATTATCTCTTAGATAAAATACAAAATGAGGGGTGGCTAGGTTGCACAATGAATAGAGCACCACCCCTGGAGTCAGGAGTACCTGAGTTCAAATCCAGCCTCAGACACCTAGCTGTGTGGCTTTGGACAAGCCACTTAACCCCATTGCCTTGCACAAACCTAAAAAAAAGACAAAATTCTCCACATGACAATGAAATCCCCCAGGTGAAATTCTACACAATTAAAAGGGGGTGACCACATAAATAAGATTACATATCCTTTGAAGTAAAAGATTTGCCATGAATTTTGGAACAAAAGGCATACTTATTATATATTATATATAATATATGTATATGTATATAGATTATGAATTTTAAAAGAACTGTAATATAATAAGATATACACTAGCTAAATTTTTATCATAGTTTTATAAAATTCTTGAGGGCATCCAATATCCAAAACACAATGGAATACATGTGTTGAGTCTCTCTCGCCTTGATAATTTTCCAGTATAATACCTGATCACATTCAAGGAACTGAATGCTTGTAAAACTGAACTGAAGAGAACATAGGCTCTTGCAGTTCCCTTATGAAAATCACTCTTAACATTAGTTTCCTTTACCTGACACTATACTTGTATGTATAAATGTAAGAGATATAGGCAATAGGATTGAATCTGTGTTGCTTCCAGTTTCATCTTTCAGTTACTTTAAAAACAACCATCCATGTGTTACATTTTTAAACTCACAAATTGTCTTTTGTCTTCACAAAATGCTATTGTGTGATAGACAGCAATTATACTAATTTGAGCATTATTTGAATAAGTAACAACTTACTTGTATACATGGTATCACTGCAACTTTGACCCACAAGTGAATTATTCTCTGGAAATATGAGAAGAATCTTTGTCAGATCAACATGTATTAACTATATTTTTATCTCTTCTTATGGTGCACATGGAAATCATTGGGACTTCTGCAAAATATGCAGCATGGAATCCTCCTAGCAGATAGGATATGCTTAAAATACCTAAAACAAATTTGAATAACAAACACATCTTGTGTGAAGGGTAAAGTACTGGGGGATGCTGCCTAATGATCCTGCTGCCATGTATTTTCAAGCAATGACACCTGAGATGACATTTCCAGGAATCACAGCACAAACTCAGTCAGTGAGGCTGATTAGCTCAAGGAAATTTTGCAGTTGCTCATACCAAAATAAACAAAATATTGTACAGTGTAGGTGCAACCATCATTAATACAAGTAACTTAGCAAGACAGGTTTCTGGGTTAGTAGACCTGTGAGAGCTGTGGAAAAAGGACAGATTTGAGAATTGTGACCCTTGATCACACATTCCCAGTGCAAAGAGCACTGAGTATCAAACATTGTTGTCTTGTGGCAAAAGGAAAGAAATTGGGGGTCAAAAGATCTAGGTTTGAATTACAGTCCTGCTCTTTACCAGCTATGTGACCTTGAATAAGTACTTATGCCTCTCAACCTTTTTATATACTTTCTAAAGTGAGGGAACTGAATTAGATGATGACTAAATCCTAAGACATTCTTATTGTTATGAATTTTAAGGAAGTTCTGTGTCAGTATTCAAGAGAAAAGTTGGGAGTAGGGCTAGGGTGGATGTTGTTCCCCAGATCCAGTGTGGATGAAGAACTTTCTATATATAAGAAATCTTCCTCTGTCTGTTTCTCTTCTCTCCATGCTCCAATTAAAATAAAATGACAGTGGTTATCAGAATCACTGATACCTCATTCTGCCTAAAACTACTATTTACAGTGCCTTCAAGTTATAACCAACTCATTGACATTGTGATGAAGTGACAACCTTTTTGAAAATGCATATGAACAGATTGACAAAGGTGACAAAAAAATCATTCCAGGCAGATAATTAGCACAAGCTAAGATACAATAGTAGGAAAACCAATGAAAGATACAATAGGGAAAAGATATAGCAATATGGAAAACCATTTCATAATGGAATGAAATAAATAGGATTAGACTAATAGGTGGACCACCTTTGCTGCTGGGGTAACAAGTTTACATTTAATAGCAAGTTTTGAGAAAGTAAAAGTTTCTTAAGCAGATAAATGATATGATGAAAATAAAGCAAAAGTAAATTAATTCAGAATTTGTGTATAGAGAGCACTGAAGTTTGGGAGTAAGGGGAAAAATCATCTTTTATGGACTATCTTCAATATGTTTGTAGATTATGGGGAAAACAATAACTAATCAATCACCTTCTATTGTATAATATCATTTAATATGCTCAATCATCATAAAGAAGATGGAGGCAGGTAGGTTGCACAGTGGGTAGAGCACCAGCCCTGGAGTCAGGAGGACCTGAGTTCAAATACAACCCCAGACACTTAAACTTCCTAGCTGTGTGACCTTAGGCAAGTCACTTAACCCCATTGCCCTGCAAAAAAACAAAAAATAAATTTAAAAATTTAAAAAAGGAGAAGATGGTAGGAGGTCACTCAGGGGACCCAAATCAGCTCAAGTTTTCTAATGTTGATGAATTACATTGAAAATATTGAAAAACTTAACAATGTACATGTTAAAACTTTATTCTACTCTTTGAAGAAGTATAGAATATGAAGGAGTGATCAAAAGACTGGAAAAAATATTATAGTTTTCAAAAAAAGATGTATTTTACCAACCCTAGTCTAGTTAGTTTGATATAAATCATTAATCTAACTATGCAATAGTTTATTATATGATTAGTTTATGAATATTTATAAGGGGATAAAAATCCTATTTCTAACATAAGTTCATTAAAAAGATAAATTATCTATTTGTTAAAGAAAAAGAGGTAATTTCAGCTCTCTGGAAATTGAAAAACATTTCAATTAACAATATTAATGCAACTAGATAAGAATGGAAGTCAACTTGGAGGAAAACCTTTGTAACTAGTAAAGTCAGAGATCAAAAATATATGTAGACAATGAAATCCTTTTAAGATTAGAACTGTTTTTGCTTTTTCTTTGTATCCTCAGCAATTAACATAATGCTAAGAACTTAGTAAGTGTTTAATAAATTCTTACTTGATTGATAAGTAATTAAGAAAAATATACAATATAACCTGGTATGTGTTTCATCCATACACTGCTTTTTCTGGGTTTTTTTTTTTTTTACCTTTGCAAGGGAATTAGTTTGAGTAAGGTCACAGAAGCTGATGGCATGTGTAGTAGCTTCCACAAAAAAGACCCCAAAATTAATCAGCTAGAGAAACAATGCCAGTTATAAAAACCCCCAGAGAGAGGCCTATAGAGGAGTGGCATCAATCTTCTCCAATCATCTTCACCCTTTTTACAAGAATCAGCAAAAAGAGGGCTGACAGTAAGTACAAGATATATAGAAATTCATTTCCCTTAAATCCTGAAAGATTATTTAGATTCCTTTTTGCTCCCTGAAATTTATAATAAAAATTCTTAATTTCAAATGTCAGTTTCCAAAAAGGACCTTGCCCTTGATTAGCTTACCTTCTGTTTATGTAAATTATACAAAAATCCTGCTCCTATCAACATGAGAGACAGAGAGGCAAGCATGCTAGAAGCACTTTCAAGACATAACTAGGTATTGTTCATATTTTGCCTCCACTTGACCCCAATCAGGAATTCATTGACAGGATTATTGGTCTTTATGTGTTCCATAAAACAAATAGTTGAACTCTTAAGATAGAAGATCTAATATAACTCAATACTAAATATAAAGTTACAGAAACATTCATGAATTTGTGCTTTTTAAGACCTCGGATTTTTTTTCTTTTCACACTTTCCTGCCAGGTTCCTTTTGGAAAATTTCTCCTGCTTATCATAAAGAGAAGATTATAGCAATAGATCAAGCAAATTCATTGCTTTTCTTTTTTCTTCATTGGAAATTTTTCATTATTGAACAGCATCAATGGCTTTGCATTGAGTAAAAATAAGTCTGCAAAGCTATAGGATTACTGTATTTAACAAAAGAATGCTTTATTTAGATAATGGTAATGGCTGGGCTACTATTCACCATATATACTGAAAATAAATTTGGTTTCTGCTGCAAAGGTAAGAAAATATCTCCTCATGAATAATACATGAGTGGGCAGATGCACAACTTTAGACAGAAGATAATGGGTTTTTTTTAAATAAATGATCAGTTATTGTATTGTTAGCTCTATAAATGGATTGTCATTAGAATATTTCAAGTTTAACACAATACTAGCATAACCTTATTGAACAGAAGAGAGTCATTCCTTACTGCATCATATATTTGTACTAGAAAAGAAAGCTTAAACTCAAAAATTGATTTCTGCATGTATGAACTGGAAAAAATCAGGACACATTATTTACAGATGGAGTCTAACAAGCATATTAATGTGCAATTATTCAATCAGATTGCATGAATTTTAACCATAAGATCATTAATTATATGACCATTTCCGAACCCACCTGAGACCATTTAATAAGTAAGGGATGGGGTTAAATGGAGAGATCTAACTAAAACTAGAGACAGACAGATCTGTGATTTCCATTACCTCTTTTTCTTTAACAAATAAATGATTTATCTTTTTAATTTCTTAATTGGAAAGTGAGTATTTCATTTCCAGGTCAGTGAATCAGGAGGACTCTAGATCTATTATATAGTCTTTGTAAAAGTTATATATGACATTCACTATCTCGCCTTCCAGACACACAACCTCAATCTCACCTTGTGCTTTTCCCTTCACCAGAAACAAGAAAGTTAGCAAGTATTATTTTGAAATAATAGAATTCAGTTTTATGGTGTCTTTCACAGAGATCAACACATATTAACTTTAATTCTTTATGCTACTATAATATCACTGGGATCATCACTCCCTCCACTGAGTGGAGCAAACACACCATACCTCAGTGTCAATCAATCAAACAATTATCAAGCATTTATTGAAGTCTTACTAGGCATCTGATCCTATGCTAAGTCCTAGAAATAGAAATTCAAAAGCAGAACAATCCCTGCCCTTATAAAACTTAAATTCTAACAAGAAGGACAACATGCACATGAATAAGTATATATAAAACATAGATAAGGATAATAAAAGCTAACTTAAATAAGAAATAAAGCACTGGAATCTTGGGAATTCAAAGAAAGACATCATGCAAAATTTAGTATTTGAGTTGAGTCTGTAACTTTGGTGATGAGTCTGTCAGAACTAGTCAAGGTTGTTCTTCAAACGATAAATTCAGACTCTATTCCTGGACCAAATCACAGAACCAATCCCAAAATGACAGATTTTTTGAGGTTTTATGCAGACTTTGCATGTAGTAGGGGTTTGATAACTATTTGTTTAAACTAAATTGAGGTACTGATCAAAAGGTATCTTAAATGGAAGAAATATGAATGATACAAATGGCTAATGATTCCATATGACAAAGGGGAAAAAAAGCAAAACAAGAAAAATAAAATCTAAGCATTATACCCAGGTAAGGAAGATAACAAAAATTTTATGTAGGACCTACTAATATCCTTGATCTGGTGCTAAGTGCTTTACAAATGTTAAATCATTTAATCTTCACAAAAACCCTATTATATCAGTACTATGATTTGATTATATCCATTTTATAGATAAGGAAATAGAGGCTGATAGAAATTAAATGACTTGCCCAGGAAGAGCTTGAGATTTGAATTTAGATCATTTTAACTTTAAGCCCAGAATTCTATCCATAATGCCACCTAGCTAACTTGTACAACTGAGTTGATTCCGAGTGTAGGAAGATTCGAGTTGCCAGGTTAAGGATTATTAAAATTACAGAAGAATGGCAAAAGAAAGGAACAGAAATTCTCTTTATTACACAGTCCTTATAGAAATTATCTAACATCTAGCATCAGGATCATAGTCTTCTAGCTTAGTAGACATTTGCCTGCTAGACCTAATCCTTGGGTCCTACAGTCCATTTGTCACTTGGTTGGGGAAGGGAAGATATTGATCTGAAGGAGGGATTTAATTTCATTCATTTAATTCATATTGTTAGATGTAAACTAGCCTTGGAAAACATAGGTTCTTGCTCCATCCTGAGTACCCTGCTTAGCAGACCGAAGGATGTGCTTACAAAAGTTATTGAAGGGAATGGAAAATTATATAAAATGGACATTAAGATCAAGGCAGAAACTTCAAATTTATTGCAACAGATTGCAGTCTTGTCTGCTTTTTGTAGATAATAGTTTTGCTGAAATACATCTTAATTCTGGGGGTGGTGATGCAGGTGGGGTGTGAAATGTCTTTTCTTTCTCATTTACATATTTCAAGTATTTCAGGAATAGTTAGTTATGACTTACTCTCTAACTATTTAATAAATAATTTTGAGCACAAGGGAAATATAACACCAGATTACAGAACTGAAGTCTGAATTTGATCTGTGTGAATTTGTAAGATCTCTAGTGTGTGACATCTAGCACTTCCATCCCTGGAGGCCAAAGCTGCCATTTCTATGATATACCAAAGCCTAATATCTTCTGGGTTGGCACACAGGAGTTAAAGTCCTAAAGCTACTGTAGGTCTCCATGGTTACAAAGAAGCGTGAGCTGCATCTCTGTACCAAGAATAGCTAGGGATGTTTTGGGTTTTTTTCCCCAACTGAAATTGAATACCTCTCAGACTGCAGTTGCAGAAGGACAAACTCAATTGTGAGTGACACATTTTAATTTTGACATAAACAGAATATATTTAAATCACTTTGAAGAAGCTATGAAGAGTACAAAGGCAGATATTTAGAGTGTGAGATGAAGAGGTCAACTGTTCAATTATAGATCTAATAAGAAGTGAAAAGGGGGAAAGGTAATCTTTCATAGGAAATAGGAAAATGAATGAAATGAAGGCATTAAATACATTGGGTCTTCAATACTAGATTTACCCATTCTTCCAAGGTTTTGAATCTGTTGCTTAAGTGTATTCATGGATTCCTAGAATAAAATGAGGAATTTCACATTTTCTCTCTTTAAATGGACGGGTTCCCCCCCCCCCCTCCCTGTACAACCCAATATTCAAAACTAGCACTTTCCATCTAGAGCGCCTTGGCTGTATCTGTTTGACAGCTTCAAGTAAAGCACTGCAGCTAAAATGGATTTGGATCTCTCTGAGTGAGCCCTCTATTCTATGGTATTTGGCATACCAAGCAGCTTAGGATGTGGATTTGCATTTCTTTATAGACTTGCTGAGTGCAGTGAGCAAAACCTTTACCTGATATGGAGCATGCTCAATAAAAATTTCAATGTAAAAGGGAAAGGAAACAGAGGAGGAGGGAAAGTGGTGCATTAGATTCAACAGAAAACGAATCAGAAAAATCAAAGAAAAAAGGGAAAATGGCTAGGAAAAAGTTAAAGGAATACCCAAGTCTTAATTCCATCACTGAAATCAAATATAGCAAGGCAACATAAACCAAACAAAAATTTAGTTAAATTTTTTAAAGTAAATATCTTCTACCATAGGTGCCTATTGTATGGTCTAGCAAACTGAGTCATGGATGAAAAGTAATTATATTCAATTTAATGAAAATTTACAAAGAGTTTATGGGTTACAAAACATTTTAACCCTACTGGGGCTATGACTTAACTTGTCTCTATCCCAAAGTAAGTAAATAGATATGTAAAGAACTAAGACCATTTATAGCAACTCGTTTTATGATGGCAAAGAATTGCAAATAAAGGGGATGCTCAGCAATTGGAGAATAACTGAACAAGTTGAGGTGTGTGATTCTGATGCAATACTTCTGTGCTACAAGAAACGATGAGCAGGTTAGTTTCAGAAAAACTTGGAAGATTTATATGAAATCACAGAAAATTAAGTGAGCAAAACCAGAAGGGAACTGTACACAGTAAGAGCACTATTATAAAGATGAAAAACTTGGCTACTCTGATCAAGACAATGATCCAAGACAATTCTAAATATCCCATGATTAAAAACATTATCCATCTCCAGAGAGAGAGAGCTGATGAACTCTAAAAGCATATTGAAATAAATACACACATGATATGTATGTGCATATCATATAGACATATGTATATAAAACTTTTGCAGGGGTTCTGTGTGAGTTTTCATTTGCAAAATGACTAATATGGAAAAATGTTTTTCATGACTTCAAACATATGTAAACAATATCAAACTGCTTGATTTTTCAAGAAAGAAGAAGGGTAACCAGGGAGGGAGAGAATTTGGAACTCAAAATTTTTTAAAATAAATGCTAAATCTTTTAGATGTAATTAGGAAATATTTATTGAAATAAATATTTTTTAAAAACTTAGTAATTCCAAAGATTTTGCTAGGTACTAGAAACACAGAGACATACATTACAACATCATTGCCTATGCATAATATAACTCTATGATGCTCAGATAATTATAGAAGAGGTAGAATTGACTCACTTACTTGAATGTTAGTTCAGACCCTGATCAAGTCTTCTGACATGTGAATCATATAGGCCCCCCTTTCATTGGGATGTAAACACCTTGTAGCACAAGTAAAGAGAACAGATATTCATTATAAAAAGCAATTAATTTAGGTAAGTACAAGCATTTGGGAGAACAAAAAATAAGAGGTAATGCTTTTATTTGACTTTGAATGAAACTAGAAATTCTAAAGGATGGAAATAAAGAGCTAAAACATTCCAGTCTTTGAGATGGGAAGGGTTTGAGAGATAGAATGTAATTTTAGGTACTAAGAAATATATCCATTTGGTTCAAAATTGAAACATGTAAGGGGAAAACTAGAAAATGAGTTTAGAATGCTAGGTTTTGTTTTATATGTCAAATAAAAGATTTTGTTTTTTGTCCTAGTGGCAACACAAAGTCACTGAAGCATCTCGGTCAGTGATAGCAACAGAAAAGGTGCATCATATCTAGCAGACTCCACATATATTCAACAGAATAATTGTATGGTCATTAATTACCTCTGACCCACTCCCTCAGTATCCTTGTACCAGGAAGCTTCAGAGGTCAAGAGGATAGGATTAGAGCCATTAAAGGGCTGCAATTTGAAGAATTCAAGCAGTTATTCATGCTCAACTTAATCTGATTTCAATTGGATGAAAGTATTTGAGAGAGTATGTTGCTTTTCTACCCCCATGGGAAATGCAGCCCCCTAGGAAGGATCTGGCACTGGTCAGTAATGGAAAGATGGACTTTTTTGTGGTTCTAATGTAGTTCATGCCCATACACCTGCCTGAATCACTTCTTCACTGAGGAATGGTTCTGTTGGGATGATAAGCATAAGAGACCAGTAATTAGAGTAGCCACTCTACCTATTAAACTATCTTCTCCTAAGGACTCTGCCCTTTGAGCAGCTGTAAGCAGGGAAGACTGTAAGTATATATATATATATATATATATATATATATATATATATATATATATATATATATATATATATATATATGTATATATATACATATACATGTATATGTATATATACATATGTATATATACATATATTTACATATGTATATATATTATATAGATAAATATTACAAATTGATTAATAATTTCAAGTATCTAACTCTGCTTACCTTTTTACATAAAAATCTATCATTTCCATATTAAAGATTAGAGTTACATTATGGGAGTGGGAAAAGTTAAATTTGTGGGTATTTTTGTCGACATCATATGATTATGCTTACATTGTAGTTCTGAGGATCATATATCATGAGTGTAGAGTATTTTCTAACCTTTAAATTGCAACCTAAATATAACTGTATTTACTATACTATAGCCCTGTCCAAAACATTTTTCTCTCTGGTTGTTGCTTTTATTTTTTAAAGTAATAAAAAAAAGATAGGCACTTAAGAGATGTTTTCTGAAAATTGTTTATTCAATGATTGCAGAATTTCTAAGTCATTTGTAATAAATGAATATAATGAAATATTATCTTATCCTAGGTATTAATAAATTTGGAGACTTTAAAAATCCAGAAGAGAATGACCAAGATAATGAAGGACCTTAAGATCAAGTCCTATGAGGGTTAGATGAAGTAACTCACTTTTTGATGCTAAAAAATGAAAATTTGAAAAAATAAAATATATATAATTGCTTCCTCCTCCTCCTCCTAATTGAAGATCTGGCATTTAAAAGGAAGTATACATTATTTCTACTTAACCAGGAATGAGAATGAGGAGTGATGGATAAGAATTAAATGGGAATACTCTGGATGTAATTTGTCTGGCTTTTAGCAAAGTTTTTGACAAAATATCCCTTACTATTCTTGTGGATAAGATGAAAGATATGGAATATGTCAAAATGCAGTCAAATGGATTTAAGATTTTTGGCTAGCCAAATTCAAAGGCAGATATAAGGCATGGTGGATTAAGAGTTAGACTTGAAGTCTGAAAGAGCTGAGTTCAAATCCTCCCTCAGACTTTAGTTGTGTGATAATGGGTAAATCATCTGATCTATCTCAGTTTCTTCATTTCTAACATAGAAATGGTAATATCATCTATAACACTAACAGAATTATTGTGAAGTTAAATATAATTACATGTGTAAAATGTTTTGCAGACACTAAAGTACCAAATAAGTACTGCTTATTTCTTGTTGTTATTTTGAGTAAGTATTCATGGTTTACTGTCTTCAAGTATTTAAGGGACTATAATGAGAATGAGGAACTAGCTTTACTGGAAGGGTATGACCATGATTTTTGCACAATTCACTTCCTGATGCATGTGCTAGAACTCATCTGTAATGCTAGAATGTATATTAAGTTAGCTACAAATTGTAAAAATAAAATATTGCCAAGAAACTACATATCATTTAATATATTTAGGTTGCAGCATGCAAAACTCATTCAATCTCTGGATACTCAGAATTTTACACTCAGAAAGATCCAAAGGAATCAGTGTAATTTTTAGTTGACCCAGAAGAGTACATTCTGTCCTCAAGCTAGCTCTGAGTAGACAGTTAATTCAAGTAGCCTATATTACTATTCAAGGATGAGTCCTTAAGAACAAACTACTTCCTAGGATAACCCTATGATGCTCAGATAATTCTAGAATAGTGGTAGACCTGACTCACCTACTTGAATTAGTTCAGACTCTGATCAAGCCTTATAACATATTAATCATAGAGACATCCTTTCATTGTGATTTAAATACCTTGTAGTATATATAGTTCTGGGGGCAGTCACAGTACCAACATCAGAACAAGTTCTTAGAGTACAGACTTGCATTATAATATGCATTTGCACTTATCTATTGTTTAGATTTTATTTTCTTCTAACCGATAGCCCTGTGAAAAACATGTTTATTTATAATGCACTCTGGTTGATCTCCAACTTTCATTTTTCCATAAGACTGTCAGAATGGGGTAATTAAAAGTAACAGTGGAAACAATTGGAATAAGTAGATGTGAGTGCCAGTCCTCAATTTTACCACTAATCAGCACAAGACCCAGAGTCAGGAAAACCTGAGTTCAAACCCATCCGCAGACACTTACAACCTGCATGACCATAAGTAAGTCACTTAGTTCATTTGCTTTTCAGATTGTAGGAATAGTGTTAGGCCACTATTGGTATCCTAAATCAACAAAGGGAAACTGATAAACCAAAAGAATATCCAATATGAAAGATAGCTGGATCATAGGAGTCTAGAGATTTAAGTGTTCATCTCAAAGAACTCTTACTGTCACCCATGATTGGCCACCCACCTTCTGCCAGGCACATACAGAAAAAAAAAAAAACCATTATTTGCTGCATAAATCATTATATTTCTAAAGAATATAATTGTTAAACTTTTAACATTTTCCTTTAGATTGAGTTAAAATTTATTTTCAAATAACTGATCTAGCTATGCTATTTGGGGAAAAGCACAAGAATTCTAATTCCCCTTCTACTGTTCCTATATTTGAATAGTTATCATCAGACTCTTAATTCTTCTCTTTCCTAGTCTAAGAATCCTCATTTTCTTAAATCCATACTTGGATTACATGGTGTCAGTTTCTGTCACCATCTTGGTTACCTTCTTCTGGATGCACTTTTGCCTATCAATGTACTTCCTAATATATAAACCCAGAGCTGAACACAGGATTTCAAATGTGATCTTACCATGGTGCAGTACAATAAGATCATCTCTTCCTCATTCTAAGCATTCTCATCACAAAGCCAAAATATAGTATATGTGTTTGGCTACATGTCCCATGACTGATTCATATAAAATCTCAGAGTTGAATTTTTTATATATAAACCACTACTGGTATCAGAAACTGTGTGACCCTGAGCAAGCCATTTAACTTCTGTTTGCCTCAGTTTCCTCAAATGTTAAATAGTGTTACCTACTTCAAAGGGTTATTATGACAATCAAATGAGTCAATAATTTCAAAATGCTTAGCAGAGTCCTGCTAGTAAGTTCAACATAGATACTAGTTACTGTTGTTATTGCTATCAACATATAAATGTCAACCTCTGTAGTTTATTATTTTAAACCTATGGCAGGACCTTATATTCATCCTTATTAAATATTATTTTAATAGATTTAGCCTATCATTTTAGTCCTTTATTTTTAAATTAAATTTAGATTTATTTTCATGAACCATTTTCATTTTTAAATGATGATTCTATCAACCAGTGTTTTAAAATCACTGTTTTGTAGCTGGAAAATGGCTCATTATATACCTAATTTAAAGAAATTCTTTCTTCATCATATCTAAGTTTTCTTTTAAAGACTTCCAATAGAAGGAACAAATTCTATGTCCTGAGGAATAGGCTTAATTTCTTTCTACTCTTAGATAGATCTAATATTTATGAAATGTTTTTGTATAGGTCTACATTTGTTCTTTGCAATTTCCATCCATTGCCCCTAATTCTACCCTAATCTTAAACCGAGCAAAATAAGATTAATTCCTCTTTTACATCTTTTCAATAATTGAACACAGTTATCATATGCTCCCTAAGTCCTTTCTTTTCTAGGCTAAAATAACTTCATTGCCTTCAGTAGAATCTATATAGCTAAACTAAGACTATTTGCTAATCTTGTTGCCCTCCTTTATTTATATTACAGGTTATCTATGTCCTTCTTAAAACTGTGGCCTCCAGATGTAACACTCTAGATGAAATCTAGGAAGTTAGATTGCAATAGCAGAAAATTTTAATTCTGGATTATTTGCTTCTCTAACACACACACACACACACACACACACACACACACATATACATACATATATATATATGTATATATATATATATATATATATATATATATATATACATATATATATTCCTTTTAACTTTCTGGCATCCATACCATACTACTTACTCATGTTGAGCTTGCAGTTCACTAAAACCACTATATCATCTGGACATGCTTCCTCTAGCCAATACTTAATAGATGAATTTTTCTGAATCAAATTCAAAACTTTAAAATTATCATTATCATATTTTATTCTACTTGATTCAAGCCTATTTTTCTCATTTAGAACTCCCTCCAAATTACATCATCTACAAATTTAATTAGCATGGCAACTACATCTTTAAATCACTCATAAAAATATGAAACAAAATGGGATGGAGGGAGAAACAGTCAAGATGGTAGAGTGAAAGGTCAATACTGCTAAACTCCCCCAAAAAAATCACTTCTATAAAATTATCACAGGAAACACTAAACAATCCTGAATAGGAAAGCCAAAAAAAAAAAACCCACAGTGAATCATTTTACCACTGCAAGGCAGATTTAGAAAACAAAAGGTGAAATCTGCATGCACTGAGATGGGGACAGGTCAGTAGTTCGATGCAAAGGGAATACCACTATGAGCTATGACCATAAAAACTACTGTGGTGACAGGGAAGTTCAATATACAAATTCAAGAAAATACCTTGAAAACCAAGAAAAGCCTAAGAAGAAAAAAATGCCTATTGGACCCAAGCACAATAAGAATATCATAAGCAAATTGGGGGACTACATAAAATATTGCATATTATTGTTATAGATAAAGGCAATATTAATAACCAAATAAGCGAGAGATAGATTCATGGTAGGCAAAACTGGCAATTTTGATTTTATCAAATATTTTTTTTAAATTTTGCACAAATAAAATGAATGCAACCAAAATTAGAAGACAAACAGGAAAAGGGAGGAAAGAATACATCATTTCTCTGAAAAAAAACTCATTCCTCCAATATATAAGAAATTGAGAAAATTTATTTAAAAAAATCTTTCCTCAGTTGATAATTAAATAATATGAATAAGCAATTATTCATACTTTCATAAATCAAAATCAAAGCTATTAATAATCATATGAAAATGTTCTAGATAACTATCAATTAGGGAAATTACTTTAAAAAATCCTAAATTCCCACAACACACCCAAAAAAATTGACTGTGATGCCAGAAAAGTAAAATGGCAAATGCTGGATGGGATATGAAAAAGATTTATATGAACTGATGCAAAGTGAAGGGAGCAAAATCAGGAAAAATGTATATATAGTAATAGCAAAATTGTAACAGTAATAAATTCTGAAAGGTTTAACAACTCTAACTTATACACTGATTTATGATAATACCAAAATACCCATGATTAAAAATGCCATCCAACTTCAGAGAGAAAATTAATCTGTTCAGTACAGATTGAAATTCAACACTATATTAGAAATGTTAACTTCAGCAATAAGAGAAGGAAAAGAAATCAAAGGAATTAGAATAGGGAAGGAAGAGACAAAACTCTCACTCTCTGTAGATGACATGATGGTATACCTAGAGAATCCAAAAAAAAATCATCTAAAAAACTACCAGAAATAATTAACAACTTTAGCAAAGTCGCAAGATATAAACTAATCTCTCATAAATACTCAACATTTCTATATATGACTAGCAAAAGGCAACAGAAAGAGCTAGAGAGAGAAATTCCAATCAAAGTCACTTCAGACAATGTAAAATACCTGGGAGTCTACTTGTCAAGGCAAACTCAGAAACTTTTTGAAAACAATTACAAAGCACTTCTCACACAAATAAAATCACACTAAAATAACAAATATCAACTGCTCATGGATAGGTTGAACAAATATAATAAAAATGACAATTCTACCAAAATTAAACTATTTTCTTTATTTTCTTACTTTTTCTCACTCCACAACTAAGGTGAAAATGTGTTTTGTAACTTAATAAATATGATAAGATCATTGTTTCATATCATATTTCTTGATTCCCAATTCTAATCAGAAGAGATAAAAGGAGGGGGAGAATTTAGAACTTAAAATAAAAATTCAAAAGAAAAATAATAGTACCATCAACTCTCTATACCATTCTACTAAAGGTTTCTAGGTTTAAATAGATTTCATTTTTAATAATTCTTTGGGTATTATTATTATTCAACTAATTCTAAATCCAAAGTGACTTTTATAATATATTTCTTCTAGTTTTTGAGACAATATAAATGTAAGGTACTATATTTAAAGTACTCTGCTGACAATCATCTAGGAACATCATAAAAAATAAATTAACTATGCCTTAATTTATTCTTGATGAACTTTTGCTGAACACAAGCAACCACTATTTCCTTTTGAAAATCAGCATAGTATTTGCCTGTCTTCAACCCTTCAGAAATTATTCACAATTTTTAAAAGCTCACCATCAGTATTTTAGCATTTGAAATCTTTTTGTTCATTAATCTGTGATAGAATTCATTTGGGTTATATGCATTTTAATTTATAAGACAGCCAATTTCCTCTTACCATCTTTTTACTTATGTTACGTTTTGATTTCCTATTAATTTTTCCTTATTATATACTTCCCATTCTGAAATTTATTCTTTTTGGTAGAGAAAGCAAAAGGGAAACAAGAGTTGTTGAATACTTATGTTTTGGCCCTGTGGTTCATTAGTATCTATCATTCGTTACATGTACAAATTTCCTAGCCATTCCTTATTCTTCCGCTTGTTCCTGATATAATTACAAAATTCTTTTTGTTGTCTTATCATTTAGTTCAAGGCTTTGTTCATTCTGAGTTTAAGTCTTTCTGACACTCTTATTGGACCATGACACTGTTTGGTATTCATCCTCGGGTACCTGTCTCTGCTTTTATCTCTCGTACATGTCTTCTTTAAAATTTGAGTTTATGTTTTCAGTGGAGTCGTGTTAGTCCATTTAGAGACTTTTCCTTTTTTATTTTAACCTAATCAGAATGAGTTGCTTTCATCATCAGAATTTAATGCTTGAGAGCCTTTCACACTTCTTAATCTGACTTGCCTTGTACAATCTCAAACTCCAAATGTTACCACAGTCAGGAAGGCAAAGCAATTAACCTGTGAGGCAGGAAGGCTACAGGTATTAATAAAAACCCTTATAAAAAAAGGACAACTTTTACAAACAAAGTAACCTGGAATTCTTGCCTCATGTTTTTAAACACTTGATCAACAATATAGTAAAATGGAAAGAGCATAGAATAAAACACCAGAACACTTGGATTCACTTGTTTTCCTTTGAGGGAAAAAAGAGAGAAAATGACAGCTGCATACTATGATTTGGGATCTAGGGGTCCCTGAATATATTCCCTTTCTCATGTCCATAGTAGTATTGAAGTATTTGTCTTTTCAAATCTTCAAATGATAAATTCACAATGATATTTCTTTAAATGTACCAAACCAAATATGCATGAATTCAAAATAAAAGCATTTAATGGCACAGCAACAAAATAGTAATAGGTAATGAAATCAAGTATTAATTGTGCTCAACAGCCTTTCCTAAGTGGTCATCAATTCAACTCAGAATCCCCATGAAGCACTGTTTGCCAATTAACCATTCTGTTTCTTATCCCCAAAGGGAAGAGAGTAAATAAATCGTTCATGGAGAGGTTCTAAGGAAACATACAACTTTGGGGAACAAGGCCATTCCCAACATGGTATGGAAGGCTAAGAAAATGTTTTTTGCATATGGGACCTATATTATTATTGAAATGCAAGGTTGAGGGGGCAGCTAAGGGGCGCAGTGAATAGAGCACCTCCATGGAGTCAGGAGGACCTGAGTACAAATTCAACCTCAGACATTTAATAATGACCTAGGTTTGTGACCTTGGGCAAGTCACTTAACCCCATTTCTTTGCAAAAACCTAAAAGAAAAGAAAGAAAGAAATCCAAGTTTGAGGTTTCCATTGATGTCATTAATGGTTTGGAATGTTGTCAAAACTAAGGACATAGGTCACTTTTTCTTCTAAATTTTTATATAACACTCTCAAATACCAATTTAGAGAGACACAAAAAGTTCCAAATGACAATTTAGGAACATTTATGAAATGTTGACCTAGATGATAGAGGGATAAATTCATTCACTGCATCTTGAAAAGTCAAACAACCAAAAAAAATAGTTTTTAATCAAAACATTGCCAAGGAAATTTCAGATCTAAGTATATTTCCTAACAAGGAAAATAAAAAAATGCTTGTTGAATCAAATTGCAAGTCATATGAAAAGATACTCTATTATCTTTCATACATGTCTTCTGTGAAGAGGATCTTACTTATCCAAAATGAAGTCTGATTTTGAAATTATATTAACAATTCATGGTACTGTTTGATATCATAACATTTAATTAGTTAACTGCATATACAATCATATACTTAGAAATACTGGGAATAAGGAAATAAACTTCTGTGAAAAAATTCCCTTCAGCATTTTTATTCAGTTCCAATCCATCCTGACTATGTATTGCCTGTATTCTGTCCATTGTTCTCTGATTGATTTAAGTCCCAAGTCCTCAAAAGGACTGTAAAGTTTCTCAAGGGCAGATAATATCTGATACTTCTTATTACACCATAACACTGGTACATCTCTGGGCTTGTGATAGACTTAATATATATTTGTTAACTTCGTTTATCAATGTATAATGTAAACATAACTGGCCATATTAAACAAACATTATTACACAGAATGAATTTTCTTCCTGACAGTGTGATTTGGACATAGGATACTTGAGAAAAGACAGCTTCCCCTAAAGGGGAAGAAAAATTATCATTCTCCACAGGTTAATTCCTAGACAAATATATAGTATTCTGACAAGTTGTGAAAAAGTAAAAAGTTTATAATTTTTGAAAATGTTTTCATAACTTTATATTACAAATAATTTAGTAGAAAAATGATGGTTAAAATTAAACAGTCCTAGTTCATTAAAAGCATGAGCAAAAAGGATGCCCACCCCACCCCCGTGGACTGTCATCATAACTCTGGAGAGTCATTAACATTCTCATATTCTTCAAATTTTCTTAATATTCTGCATTATCCTAGCCATTAAAATATAGCCTTTGAAAATTTGTTTACTATGAAGTTTCAATTTCTTTTTCATCCAAACTGAAGAATTCAGGTTATAGTTTAGTGGTTGCTTATGGTCTTTGTATTAGTCAAATTCAATCCATATAGACCAGAGTCAGACCTTAACAGGATTTAATATGTTTTGAATATTATAAACATCAGTAAGTCACAATTATTTGGACTTCCATTTATTTTTTTATTATACAAATATTTTATTTATTTTCCAATTATATACAATAGTAGTTTCTACCTATCACTTTTTGTAAGATTTTGATTTTTACAATTTTAACCTCTTTTCCTTCCCCATCCTTCCTACAGAAGGCAATCTGATAATCCCTATATTGTTTCCATACTATTTCTTCATCAAAATTGAATGTGTTGAGAGAGAAAAACATATCCTTGAGGAAGAAATAAAAATATTAGAGATAGAAAAATTATGCAGTACATAAGGCAATTTAAAAAAAATTGAAGGTAATAATTCTTGATCTTTGTTTAAACTCCAAAGTTCTTTCTCTGGATACAGATGTATTCTGTCACAGATATCCTAAAATTATCCCTTATTACTGCACTGATGGAATGAGCAAGTCCATTAAGGTTGATCATTACCCCCATGTTGTTGTTAGGGTATATAATGTTTTGGTTTTGCTCATCTCGCTCAGCATCAATTCTTGCTACTTTTTCCAAGCTTCTCTGAAATAGCATCCCTCCTGATATCTAACAGAGCAATAGTGTTCCTTAGCATACATATACCACAATTTGTTTAGCCATTCCACAATTGATGGACATCCCCTAGATTTCTAATTTTTTGTTACCGCAGAGTTTCTGTCAATATTTTTGTACAATTGATGTTTTTACCCTTTTTCATGAACTCTTCAGGGTATAGACCTAGCAGTGGTAATGCTAGATCAAAGGGTATGCACATTTTTATTGTCCTTTGGGCATAATTCCAAATTGTTCTCCATAAAGGTTGAATCAGTTCACAACTCAATCAACAATGCATTAATATCCCAGATTTCCCACATCCCTTCCAGCATTGCTCTTTGTCCTTTTTGTTCATATTGGTCAATCTAAGAGGTGGGTGGTGGTACCTCAGTGATGCTTTAATTTCCATTTCTCTAATCAGTAATGATTTAGAGCAATTTTTCATATGATTATGGATATCCTTGATTTCCTCAACTGCAAATTACTTTTGTATATCCTTTGACCATTTGCTAATTGGGGAATAGCTTTTTTTGATAAATTTGACTCATTTCTCTATATATTTTAGAAAGGGGTCTTTGTCAGAAACACTAGTTGTAAAAAATATTTCCCAGTTTGCTATATTTCTTTTGATCTTTAGTGTTTTTTTCTGTGCAAAAGATTTCTAATTTAATATAATAAAATTTTCCCAGTTTGTTTTTTATGATGTTCTCTATCTCTTCCTTGGTCATAAACTACTCCCCTTTCCATAGATCTGACAGGCAAACTATTTCATGTTCTCTTAGTTTGTTTATAATATTGTCTTTTATGTCTAAATCCTGAACCCATTTGTATCTTATCTTGGTATAGAGTATGAGATGTTGGTATAATACAAGTTTCTGCCAAACTATCTTCCAATTTTCCTAACACTTTTTATCAAAGAGTGATTTCTTCTCCCAGACCCTGGATTCTTTGAGTTCATCAAACAATAGATTGCTATAACCATTTTCTTCTGTGTCTCTTCTTTTCCACCTCATCAATTACACTGATATACCACTCTGTTTCTTAGACAGTACCAGACACTTTTGATGACTAATGTTTTATAATATAATTTTAGTTCTTGTAAGGCTAAGCTGCCTTCTTTTGCACTTTTATTTTTATTAAATCCCTTGATAGTCTTGAATTTTTGTTTCTCCATATTAATTTAATTATAATTTTTTAGCTCATTAAAGAAATTCTTGGAAGTTTAATTGGAATGGCATGAAATAATTAGTTTAAGTTAGGTAGAATTGTCATTTTTATTATATTAGCTCAGCCTGTCCATGAGCAGTGTATATTTGCCCATTTATTTAAATCTGATTTTATTTATGTGAAGCATTTTATAATTTTTTCATAAAGTTTCTGAGTCTGCCTTGGCAGGTAGACACCCAAGTATTAAACAGGATATCTCTTCTGAGTTCTTGCTACTGTCTCTTACTAGAAATATATAGAAATGCTGAGGATTTATATGGGTTTAATTTAAATCCTGTGATTTTACTAAAGTTGATAGTTGTTTCCAATAGTTTTTTCTTTTTCTTTTATTTATTTAAGGTAATGGGGTTTGGGTAACTTGCCTGAGGTCACCAAGGTAGGCAATATTATTAAGGGTCTGAGGCTGGATTTGAACTCAGGTCCTCCTGACTCCAGGGCTGGTGCTCTATCCACTGTGCCACCTAGCTGCCCCTCTCATATTTTTTGGATGATTTTTTAGTTTTCACTAGGTATAACATCATGTCATCTGCAAAGAATGAGAGTTTTGTCTCTTCCTTCCCAATTCTAATTCTTTCAATTACTTTTTCTTCTCATTGCAGAAGCTAACATTTCTAATACAATATTGAATAGTAGTGGTGATAATGAACATCCTTGTTTCACCCTTGATCTTATTGGGAGTGTCTCTAGCTAATCCCCACTGCATATAATGCTTGTTGATAGTTTCAGATAGACACTGCTTATCATTCTAAGGAACAATTCATTTATTCCTAGGCTCTCAAGTGTTTTTAGTAGGAATGGATACTCTATTTTGTCAAAGGCTTTTTCATCATCTATCAAGATAATTATATGATTTCTGTTAGGTTTGTTATTAATATAGTCAGTTATACTGACAGTTTTCCTAATATTGAACCAACCCTGCATTCCTGGAATAAATCCTGCTTAATCATAGTGTATTATCCTAGTGATAATTTGTTGTAATTGCTTTGCTTAGATTTAATTTAAGATTTTTATATCCATTTTCATTAGGGAAATTGGTCTATAATTTTCTTTCTTTGTTTTGCCTCTTCCTGGTTTTGGTATCAGCACTATATTAATGTCATAGAAGATATTAGGCAGAGTTCCATCTTCACTTATTTTTCCAAAGAGTTTATATAGAATTGGAACCAATTGTTCCTTAAATATTTGATAGAATTCACATGTGAATCCATCTGACTCTGGAGATAATTTCTTGGGGAGTTTGTTGATGGTTTGTTCAATTTCTTTTCCTGAGATATGGTTATTTGGGTATTTAATTTCCCCTTCATTTGACCTGGCAACTTAGATTTTTATAAATATTCATCTATTTCACTTAGATTAGATCAAATTTCTTGGCATATAGTTGGGCAATTTAGTTCTGAATTATTACATTAACTTCCTCCTCATTGGTAGTGAGTTCACATTTTTCATTTTTGGTACTAGTAATTTGGTTTTCTTCTTTCTTTTATTTAATCAAATTAACCAAAGGTTTATCTAATTTGTGGTTTTTTCATAAAACCAATTCTTGGTTTTATTTATTAATTCAAAAGTTTTCTTGCTTTCAATTTTATTAATTTTCCTTTAATTTTTAGCATTTTTTAATTTGGTATTTAATTAGAGATTTTTAATTTGTTCATTCTCTTATGTTTTAGTTGCATGGTTAATTCATTGATTTCCTCTTTCTCTATTTTATTCATGTACGCAGTTAAAGATATCACATATCCCCCAATAACTGCCTTGGCTGTATCCCATAAGTTCTGGTATGTTGTCTTATTACTGTCATTGTCTAGAATGAAATCACTAATCATTAATGTCTATAATTTGTTGTTTGATCCACTAATTCTTTAAAATGAGGTTATTTAGCTTCCAAATAGTTTTATCTCTCCATGGCTCATTGTTGCAAATGATTTTTATTGCATTATGGTCTGAGAAGGAGGCATTTATTATTTCTGACTTTCTGCATTTGATTATGAGGTATTTATGCCCTAGTACATATTTTTGTATGAGCCATATACTGCAGGAAAAAAGGTGTATTCCTTTCTATCCTTATTCAATTTTCTCAAAAGGTAATCACGTCTAGGTTTTCTAACATTCTATTTACCTCCTTAACTACCTTCTTGTTTATCTTATGGTTATAATTATCTAATTCAGTGAGAAGAAGGTTGAGATCTCCCACCAGTCTGTCTACATCTTCCTGTAACTCTTGTAACTCTGTAACTTAATGTAACTCATTCAGTTTCTCCCCTAAGAATTTGGATGCTATACTGCTTGGTGCATATATATTTAGTATTGAAATTATTTCATCATCTATGATACCTCTTAGGCAGATATAGTTTCCATATTTATATCTTTTAATGAGATCTATTTTTGCAGCTGCTTTTTCTGAGATAAGGATTGCTACCCCTGCCTTTTTCACTCCAGCTGAAGCATAATATATTCTACTCAAGCCTTTTACCTTTACTCTGTATATATCTGTCTGCTTCAAATGAATTTCTTGTAAGTGACATATTGTAGGATTCTGGTTTTTAATCCACTCTGCTATCCACTTACATGTTATGGGGGAATTCATCTCATTCACATTCAAATTTATAATTACTAACTCTATCGCTCTCCATGCTATCTGCCCCCTATTTGTATTTTCCCCTTTTTTCACCTTAACCCTATTTCCTAGTGTTTTCCTTTTGAATACTAACTCTTTCAATGTGTTTGCCCCCTTATATCCAACTCTCCTCCTCTTTCTTCTTTCCCTTTACCCTTTCTTTCTTCCCTTCCATCAGTTCCTCTTTTCCTCTGGCCTCCCCCTCTCCACTCTTAATACTTGAAAGGAAAAATAAGTTTCTAAACTTAATTGAGTTTGTGTGTGTTAATCTTTCTTTGAACCATATCTGATAAGAGTAAGATTCAGGAATTTCTCACCTCCTCCCTTCTTCCCACAATTGCAATAAGTCCTTTGCACCTCTTCATAAGATAAAATTTATCCCATTCAATTTCTTCCTTATACCCATCTTTTTATTGTCCCCCCTTTTTAAGGAGATATTATTTTTAAATCATTTTATCAAAGTCACAGACAAGTCAAAAATGTCCATTATTTCTGGCTAGTATGTTCTAATAGTGTTACAAGTCTCAAGAGTTATGGGAATCTTTTTCCCAGGTGGGGATATAGCCAGTTTCAGCTTATTGGGTAACATTTTTTTCTTTTCCTTTTTTACCATTTCATGTATCTTCTTGAGTCTCCTGTTTGAAGTCCAAATTTTCAATTTTGCTCTGGGCTTTTCATCAGGAAAGGTTGGAAATCTTCTATTTCATTAAATGTCCATCTTTTCCCCTGGAAGCCTCAATTTTGCCAGATACTGAATTCTTGGCTACAATTCAAGCTCCCTTGCTCTCCAAAATATCATATTCCAGGCCCTTCAATACCTTAATGCTGATGCAGCCAAGTCCTGTGTAATCCTGACTATGGCTCCTTGGTATTTAAATTGTTTCTTTCCAGCTGCTTGCAGGATTTTTTTCTTTTATCTGATAGTTCTGGAGTTTGTCCCCAATATTGCTTGGTGTTTTCATTTTGGGATACCTTTCAGAAGGAGATTGAGATATTCTTTCAATAACTCTTTTGCCTTCTGGTTCCATGATATCAGGGCAATTCTCCTTCACTATATCCTGATATATAGAACCAGGCTTTGTCCAGGAAGGTCAATGATTCTTAAAATGTCTCTCCTGGATCTATTCTCAAGTTTAGTTCTTCTGCTGATGAGCTATTTTACATTTTCTTCTATTTTTCATTTTTTTGTTTTGTTTAACAAATTCTTGTTGTCTCATGAAGTCATCATTTTCCACAAATTCCAAAATTTTTTTAAGAGAATAATTTTCTTCATTTAGCTTTTTCTCCTTTTCTCAATGGTCATTGCTATTTTTGAAGAAATTTTCTATTTGCTCAATTGTAGTTTTGAGGGAATTATTTCCCTTTTGCTCTTGTCCAGTTGTATTTTCATTCTTGTTGCAAGACAAGAATTTTCTCTCACAAAGAGTTAATTTTCTCTTGCATTTCTTTTCCCAGTTTTTCCCATTGATTTTTAAACTACTTCCTGATGTCTTCTAAGAAGTCTTTATGGGTTGGAGACCAATTCATATTCTCCTCTGAAACTCTAGGTTTGTCTGAGTTAGGATCCTTGGCTTCAGGATAACATTCAATGGAGGCAGCTTTCTACTGGTCTTTCTTCATTTTCCAAGGATCTTCTGTTGGGGGATGGGCTGGTTCACAGATCTTTGGTGCTGATATCTCTAGAGGCTTTTCTCACTGGACTTAGTAACTCTAAGTGAGCTGACCAGTAGAGAATGCTAGACACTTTCTCTGAAGTGTCTGTGACCTTGATTAGTGGCCCACTCCCTAGATCTGGTTGGGTACAGGTAGCAATATCTGGGTTATTCTTGAACAATGAGAGCTGGGCCCTTAGGATATATAGTTAATCTACCTAATCCTCAATCAGCATTGGGAGAGATCTACTACCCACACATAAACCTGGGTGGGGGAGCTGTTACTGTGTTTGTTCTGGGAAGAGTCACTTTCTCCTGGGGGCAGGGGGGGGGGAGCAGGAAGGAGAGCCTCAACTGGAAACACAGGAACTTCACTGAAAATACCAGATCTCAGAGACATATGCACTAGTGCCAAGATGGTGGCATGAAGCCAACATGCTCCCAGAGGAACTCCCTATCAAAGATAAATGAAGCCCCTATTCTGACATCCAAACTAAAGATCCCACCAAGAAAAAGAGAAGATTCAAAGACGTATTCAATTGTAGACATAGTGGAGGATCTTCAGTGAAGGTCTATCTCTTTGGGGGGGCGGGGGGAAGTAAAGGCCAGGAGGTGGGAGAGTGAGGAAAGCCAGCAGGAGGCTCTCAGCCTTAGAGCAATCCATGTCCCCACAGCTTGACAACAGTAGAGGTCCTGGAAACTAGATGGTAAGCCAACAAGGACAATCCCAACCTCAAACAATGTCTGAACCCTGGGAACACTGGGAAAAAAGACAGGACTGGGTTGGGAACAAACCACTGCTAAGTCAGAACTTGGACATAAAGGAGGAAACACCCTGTGTAAAGGCAAGGCCTAGACTGCATAGACAAGATCTTGGCCAGGGACAAGACAGGGATCAGACCCCCAACTCCAGAAAAAAAAAAACCAACCCAAAAGTGAGCAGAAAAACTAAAAGAGCACTCACTATAGAAAATTACTTACAGACAAGAAAGATAGAAAGGAAGGAATCAGTGAAAAATCACTCATAATGGAAGCATAAATTAAACTCAAATGCAAAAGCTCATCAAAGAGCTTTTTCTTTTTTTTTTTTTTTAGTTTTGCTAGGCAATGGGGTTAAGTGGCTTGCCCAAGGCCACACAGCTAGGTAATTATTAAGTGTCTGAGGCCTGATTTGAACTCAGGTACTCCTGACTCCAGGGCCAGTGCTCTATCCACTGTGCCACCTAGCTGCCCCCATCAAAGACCTTTTAAAAGAATTTAAAAACCAAGGAAGGGAGAGAGAGAGGAAGGAAAAAAATGGAAAAAAGAAATGAGAATCATGCAGGAAAATTATGAAAAATTGACCAGAGAAATCAACACTCTTTAAAAAGAAACACAAAATGTAATTGAAAAACAAACCTAAAAATTAGAATTGAACAAATAGCAAGCAATGAATCTTCGAGACTACAAGATTCCATCAAACAAAATTAAAAGGCTGAAAAAAAATTGAAGAACATGTAAAGTACATTTAGAGAAAATGGTTCCAGAAGAGACAATCTATGAATCATTGGACTACTAGAAAGCCTAGATCAAAATAAGAATCTGGAAAACATCATGCAGGATATTACAAAGGAAAATTGTCCAAATCTGCTAAAACAAGAAAACAATATAACCCCTGAAAAACTCCACAGAACCCCTCCAGAAAGAGATCGCAGAATAAAAATTCCAAGAACTGTTTTAGCCAAATTCCAGGACTCTCAAATAAAAGAGAAAATATTGCAATCAACCAAAAGAAAACAACTCAGAAAGGAAACACAATCAGACTCATACAGGACTTGTCAGTCTCAACATTGAAAGACTGGAAGACCTGGGATACCATATATCTGAGATTAAAGGACCTGGGATTACAACCCAGAATACACTAGTCTGCAAAATTCAGCATATGCTGTCAGGGGAAAAGATGGATGCTCAACAACATAAGGCCTTCCAGAATTTCCTGAAAAAAAGACCAGAACTGAACAGAGAATTCAATCTCCAAATACAGGACTCAAGAGTTGCAATAAAAAGGTAAATGAAATGGAGATAGAAAAAAACAAAATAAAGCAAGTGTTGGTTAAAACCATCAAACTGTATACAACCCTAAAAGGTTCTAATTCTTTAGAACTTCACTTTTTTAGGATAAAGAGATTGGATTTAAAGGATATGGATATAGTTGAGTCTTGTCTCTCCATTGAAGACCTCCAAGATGACATCACTATGTTTGAGACAAAAAGCCATGATTAAAAGCAGGGATGTTAACTTTAAATTTAAGTGTCTCGGGGGCGGCTAGGTGGTGTAGAGGATAAAGCACCTGCCTTGGAGGCAGGAGTACCTGGGTTCAAATCCGGTCTCAGACACTTAATAATTACCTAGCTGTGTGGCCTTGGGCAAGTCACTTAACCCCATTTGCCTTGCAAAAAAAAAAACCTAAATTTAAATGTCTCATTATCCTTTGACCCACTTTAATTCTGCTTTGTAGAGAAGCTAAACACTTTGTCTAATGAGGGCATCATAAGCTGGGTGGTCCTGAGTCAGTGTCTCTATACCTTACAATCATTTATAAAGTTTTCAGGAGAGACCTCCAGAGCCTCCCAGTACTTAGAACCCTTTAAGATACTTGTAGTTAATTAGATCAGGGTTTGATTTAATCTCTACTTCACTTAACAAGGGATCAAGTAACCTGGGTGTTAGGGGTGGGGGTAGGAGGGTAAAGTGTGATAGAAAACAGGCCCTACTTCACTTAACAAGGGGTTAAATACCCAAGGTAGAGAGGAGGGGTAAAGACTGAGAGAAAATAGGCCTGGGGAGGAGGGGCACAAATAGTTCAAGAAACGATTGGGCTTTGGATAATACCTTGGATCATGAGCAGGACTGTGTGTCCTTGGAGGGTACTTAAAAATGGGGTAAGGTTAAAAATGATTATAATTATAATTGGATGTAATTTGAGACAATATTGCTTATGAAGCAACCAAGCAATCAATCTGTAATGATACTTTGATAACACTATAAACTTATCGAGCAGTCAGAATAATCAAACTGTGATAGATAATATCTGATTAATAATACTAGAACTATAAATAACACCAGGTGACGAGACATGAAGATTTAAAAATTTAGAGGGAAAGAAGGGTGAGTGTGAACTCTGAGTAAATTCTGTTCAGTAGATTTGGCCCAGAGAGAGAATAAGATATGTTCCCACTTGGGTTAAAAATTTTAACCTAATCTACAAAGAAGGGAGGAATGGACAAAGGGTAAGATAAGTGAAGAAGGGATTGATAAAAGGAAAGGTAATGGTATAAATGAAAATAAACTGAAAGTTAAATTTTGAAAGAAAACTCAAAGGGGAAAGGGAATAAAATTTTGATGAGGAGGAAAGGTAAAGGAAAACTATAAACAGAGAAAGATAGAATGGAAGGAAATAAAGAATTAGTGATCTTAATTGAAAATGGGAATGGGAACAATTGTCCCATAAAACAGAAGCAGATAGTAGAATGGATTAAAAACCAGAATCCTACAATAGGTTGTTTACAAGAAACACATTTGAAGCAGAGAGGTACACACAGTGTGCAGGTATAAGGTTGGAGCAAATATATTATGCCTCAGCTGATGTAAAAATATCAGGGTTAGTGATCCTAATCTCAGATAAAGTAAAAGCAAAAATCAATCTCATTAAAAGAAGTAATGAAGGAAACTACATCTTCTTAAAAGGCACCATTGGTAATGAATCTATATCATTACTAAATAAGTATGCACCTAGTGTATAGTGGTATAGTGTCCAAAATTTTACTTAGTAAACTTTAGCTCTCCCTGATGCCTCATACATGCCCCTGTTCTCAGGTTAGTCCCTTGGCTCACCCTATCCCCCTGAGCTGGTTCTCTGCTCTCTGCCCCTGGCTTGCCCACACTCCCCTGAGACAGACCTTGCTGTTTGATGTTCTCCTAGGTTCTTCTCTAGGTTTTGTGGATCTAAATTCTGCTAAGAAACTTGGTTTATGTTAGTTCTGAGGGAAAGCCAGGAGAACATAAGACAGTGCCTGGCTTCTCTCTGCCATCTTGACAGAAGACTCTATGCTTCTTTTTATAAGCAGAATGTTAACATGGATTGAATTTTCTCCAATAAATGTAACATCAAAACCCTAACACATGAGGTTCTAAAAAGATCTTACATTAAAAGGACTAAATGTTAAATTGTTAACATTTTTAATTGTTACAGCATCAATTTCTAAAATCTAGTTTGTCGAAAGCTATGATTCTTTACCTTATATACTCTTTTCCACCCCTCCATCATTATCATTATGGAAGTAGAAGTCCAGCACAGGACTGAAGTCCATTTTTTCACTTGTTCCTGGTACATGAGGTCATCATTAATATAACAATATGTTCAAATAACATAATTCAATATGAAAAAACACTTTTTTTCACAATAACCCAGTGAGTTTTGTAGTGCTAGTTTGATGTTTCTTGTGTCCCTTTTCACTTCAATGGTCTAGTAACTGGTCAAAGGGGAAAAAATAACAATAAGGAAATTTAGTGAATGATGATGAATGATGATCCATTTGCCATTTTGATGACTCTGTCTATCCAATAGTCCAAGCCACCTTCTACATTAGCTGCAACATCTTGTTATTTCACCCATAAGATGAACCTGACTCTCCCATTCTTTGACGTGTTCTACCTACTCTCAATCATATAGGTGAGGGTCACCTATATCATATGTAGCAAAGCTATATCTTTTTATACAAATAACACAAACCTTATGTTTTCATATCCCGTTATTATTCCAACTTTTTTAAGTTTTAGATTCAAAGGAGGGTTTTTAACATAAAAAGGACCCTAAGCAATAGCAGGTTTCTCATTTCATAATAGAGGAAACAATGGCTCTAAGATGAAATGACTCACCAAAGTTTTCATAGTGACTTTGTGACAGTCAATAATTCAAACAAAGACCTTCTAGATCCTGCTCTGCTTCTCTTTCTACTGGCTTCATCTGAATCTTTATCAAAGAACAACTTCTTGTCCTTTTCAATTTTAACTGGTATGTTTATAAATACCTTTAAAGAAAACTGTAAAGCACCTACCTAAAGTCACCTAGGCTGAGGCTTGCATTCAATAAGGCACTCGGTGGCTAGCTGAAGGAGTTTAAAACAAGGTAATGGCAGTAGTGGGAGAGATTGAGGAGAATAGTAGACTCTCCCACAATCAATGGCTTTTAACTCCTCTTTCCACCAAATTATTTTGCAATAAATAAAGCTTTGTATAAAGTGAAAGATTGCTTTGTCACTGATAGTGGTAAAGGCTAAACTGAAGCAAAGCTGTGGAAAAGGCAAAATTTTCCTCATTACCACCATCTCATTCAATGCTTTCCACTCACTTTTTTGTTCTCAACAATCATTTCTCAAACCAATCCAAGTTGTTCAGAAGCCCCTCACTATGTTTTCCCCCAGAGATCATCCCAAGTCTTATACTTTTCTTATACTTACTAACTTACCTAATGTAAGTATACCAGAAATTATCAGTTCTATATGCTCATAGGATCAAAGATTTAGAAATGAAAGGTACCATAATAACCAACAATACCTCTCATTTTACAAATGAGGAATTTGAGGCACAGAAAGTTAAGGACTAGCCTAGAATCATGCAGTTAGTTAGTGTTGCAGTGATATTTAAACCCAAGTTTGTCTGTTTGGTTTTATTCCAAATCTACTGTCCTATTAACTGTAATAGGTAGAATTGTGAAGGAAAAAAGTCCTTTCAAAAAAATAAAATACCTAAAAAAGCAAAAAAGCTAAGTGATTTCCCTGAGATCAAACAGATTTCATTCATTCATTCATTCATTCATTCAGTAAAGAATGATTAAGTGCCTACTTTAGGTCAAGGACTATGCTAAGAACTAGAAATACCAATCAGAAAAGGAAAGGAGTTACAATCTAATGGAGGAAGACAATCTAAAGGGGTAAAGGGAAGAAACCTGGTGGGAAGGAGCATGATAAAGTCTATAGGAGTGCTGCAAGGTAGGGAATGAAGAGATGTCAGACCTGTACACCTTCTTAAATATGGATTCTGAAAGGATCTGTCCATTCAGAGTATTTCAGATGAGTTCTGATAAAGTATAAGTGTTGAGACTAATGTGATTTTCTAATGTTTCAAAAGGAATTAAGAGTCTAGATCTGGATCATAAGATCTTTGAAAATAGAGACCACTTCCATTTTGTCTTTTTGTTTCCAAAATTCACATAGGTCCTAAAACAGAGGATCTTAATAAATGCTCACTTGATGCATTAATCACATCTTGATATATTCTGAAGAAACAGCTGAGCCAGATTTCAGGAATAGTGTTTGCTTACACAATCTGCTGTCCAGGTTCTAAATGAGTCTCAGAATTTCTTTCTAAATGTCCTTACTAATGAAAGAGGAGCATGTTGGCCTCTAGGGAGTTTACAATGGTATATGTAGAGTCATTAAACCCTTAAGGGAAAAAATGGAATAAAATTCTAGCAATGGAAAAAGAAAGAGTAGAGTTGGAGAATGAAATAATTTTGTGAAAGCTAGGAGAATGTTGTTGTGAACCAGTGTGCTTGTCTGTAGTTGCTTAGGTATAGATACTGGGAAATTTGAGGGTATAGAAGATTAATCCCCATGTGATTTTCTGAAAGGATATATTTTATCTTTAAGTTAAATCTGATTTTTGTGAATATAGGGGTGATTGTGAATTAAGGCAGTACATTGAGACAGGTGCCCCTCAACCTGCTGTCCAGTCAATAGGCTGAGTATATAATTTGTCCTATAATTTCCCCATGGAGAGATTTGAGCATCTGGCAATGGTGATGAAAAACCCCCACAGAACAGAAGTTAGATACCTGAATGACACAATCCTGAGCTGCTAATAATCTCATAAAAAGTAAAGAGTGCCTAGGGGAATGCAAATAAACCCACAGCTATACCATTAAAGTGTGTTTGAGAAGTTTCTATCCCCATTCCCTGGAGGCCTTGATCTCTGCTAATATGATAATGAGTTGATGAAACATATTTAATTTTAACTAGGGCCTTTAAAAGACACAATGCCAAAGAAATGACATTACAAGTAGGAATTTCATGCTGTCTAGGGAGATTTGGTAGGGAAGAAATGTGGGAACTGTTAGGTCATTTGATTCTACTTGAGAAAATCTTCAGTGACTTCCTCATCCTTGGACAAGTTTGCTGTGGAGAAGAAAAAAATAATTAATTTAGGGCTTTTATTTTTTAACTTTATTTGTACTTTTAGCTTTTTAACTTTAAATGTGGACATATTCAGATGTTTCTTGATGTATGGGATACATTTTCTATTTGACTTTTTTAAAATGTTTGGTCTTTGTCTTGCTGAAGTTGGTGTCACCAATTGTATATTGAGAGGTAAAAGAATTCACATACAGCCCTGGGATTATAAAACTGCTCAGGATTTATTATATAGACCTACAAGGTATACAGATTAAAATCTTTTCTCCTCCTGGAGAAGCAACAATCACCTTGTAATTTGCTCAGAATAACAAAAGACTAGTCTAGGGTTATGTGAGAGACAGAAACAGACTGGGGAGGGGAGAGAGAGAGAAAGACAAACAGGTCAATAGAGACAGAGAGAGAGAGAGACAGAGAGACAGAGAGACAGAGAGACAGAGAGAGAGAGAGAGAAAGAGACAGACAGAGAGGCAGAGAGACAGAGAGAGAGATAAACAGACAGCAAACAGAGACAGAGAGAGCCAGGGAAAATTGACTAGACCAAGACTGGAGAATCTATGCACCATGAGGGGAATTTAGGCCAGGTTTTTATAGTCTTGCCCATTCTCTGGTACAGAAAAGGTCAGGAGACAGTGGGCAAAGGGGAAATTCTTCGCCCCTTTACATGACTGAAATGAGATGAAAGGTTGGAAACTAGGGTTGGGAATTTACATTTTGCAATGGAACAGTAGGGGTCAATTTACATTGCAGGAGCAGATAACATTTTTGCAAAATTTAACAGTATAAAGAATTACAAAATCTTTTTCCAATTACAAATCTCCTACATCTGTAACTTACTGCATCATATTCCTATAAGTCCCTGCATAATATGCCCATATCTCCCTGCATCATTGGGTTCACTTAATCAATTGCTCTATCAGATCTAAGAATTGCATTTTAGCATTGAAAAATTCACAATTTATTTTAGGCAAACGTACAGGTTACAATATAACAAATGGATATTTAAAACTTTCCATTTTATAATGAGAAAAGGGGAAATCCTGCTCAGTCTAATCACTGGTCCATAATTTGAAGACTATTCTTCTCTCTTCCTTTCTTTAAAAACTGAGAAAACATTTGTCTTTCTTTAGTCCTATAGTTCCTGATGTGTCCTCTAGCTTTCAAATAGACAGTGTGGAATAATATCAAGACTATAGAACTTGAGATCAGAAAATTCTGGGTTTAAATCCTGCCTTAGACACTAGATGTTAGAAGTTACTTAGTCTGTCTGTGTTTCAATTTCCTCAACTGTAAAATGAAAGAACTGGATTTAATAACCTCTAAGGTTGTTTCTAAATCGAAATCTGTGATCCTATTTGATATTATTAATAATGGCTTAACAATCATACCAATCTTTTGATACCTGAACATGTAGTTTATCTGTGACATGTGACTTTATAGAAAGAGAAATATCTATCAAGTTTTTAATATTAAGAAAATATTATTTGTGCCTCTCTGATGTTTTCTGAGGGTTCCCTCAGCAGCTTGGGTCATAATCAGATGCAAATTCCAGTTTATTGTTCAATGTAACTCCATTGTTGAATGTAAAGTCACCCAGATAAGAGCAACCTCTGCGTATCCCTTTATCCCTGTTCTAGCTTTGTACCTGTCAGAATGGGTACCTAACCTCAGTCAGGTAGAGAGGGTGGGATCTCCTCTTTTACCCATTGTTCCTTGACTCTTTCCTGCATAAGAAGTGGACAAAACTATAAAAGTTTGGTCTACACTTCCCTGTAGTCTAAACCCAACTAGCTCTTATGGCTGTTATTCTTTTTCTCTTTCCCTCACCAAGACCTTTTTTTGTTCTTCAGCCTGTCATCAAGCAGTTTATTGTCTTTCTAGGAAGAAGTTTAATCTGTGAATTTTGTAGAATTATAAAATAAAATCCCTGAGGTTTCCTAACTCCAGGGCTAGTCTTGAGTTTTTCACTTTCATTTTTATGGCAGCATCACTCATTTTTCATCAACAACTTGAATTCATCTACAATTTCTTATTAGTAATTAACACCAATTCTCTAATAACCATCGTAAGCTATTTGCAGTGCAAAGGTATAGAAAGAAAACAAGAAATGATCAGAGCAAGAACTTCTTCTGTTTTGTGATCATCATCCTATTCATGTGAAACAATGATTTTTTGTATACTCCTTTTTCTTCTAAAACATATAGCAAATTTTTGTATTGTCCTTACCTTGTACATAAGAATCAAATGCAGTGATATACATAAAATGCTTTACAAAGTGGTATGTAAATATGGTATATAAATCATCATCATCATCATTTTGAGGATTACATAAAGAATATAAACTATGTGAATGGTTATGAATTGGTGCTCAAAAGTTTCTCAACAAACCAGAATTAGAAAATGATATTTTATAATTATAAAGTCTTGAACTTTAATTAAGTAAACTAAGTATATAACTCTAGTATGGAGTAGAATGACCAGAATAAATATTACTTATTATTATGATTATTGGTAAATACAATAGGATGCTAATACTGGCAAAGTTCTTTGCATACATCATCTTACTTGATCCTCAAAACAATCCTAGGACCAATCAATGATTGGACATTTGCAATTGCCTAAAGTGAATATAAAACTTGCCAAATAATCAATCAGATACAGGACCATGGATCAGATGCAGTCATTTTAATGTCAAAGATAACTTGCTGAAATATTTTAATTATGAAGATGGACAGTACAACTTGATTGCTCAAAATGAACAGTTTACTCAGGGTGTGACCATGCTAAAAAAGCATGGAAAGCAATTCACCTTAAAAATGACTAAAATAATGTCATCTCATAGATTCTGTCAATTATTGACCCAGCTTTAAAAATTTAGATGACACAACAAATATATACCATCTCTGCTATCCCATCTCTAAGAATGTATGTGGTTCCATCATCCATCAAAAGTGAAAGATAATTCCAATAATTTCTTCTTTATTTTGTCACATTTAAAGATTGAATAATGAGATGACAAATATTAAATATTTCTCCAGCAAGTAGAATTTCCTTTATTTCCAAATCAAACACAATACAACATGAGTCACAATTTTTGAGGGTAGTTTTGTAAAAGGTATTAACACCTGTTGTTATGGAAGCATTGAACTGGCAGCCAAATTTGAAATGGTGGTATGTTTTTTTACCTGTTTCATAGAGCAGCTGATGCTCACCATCTGGACTGAACTAAGATTCCCAAGAGTTCAGACAGAATGAGGAGAAAGATTCCCTTTGCTAGATCTTCAAGCAATGGACTGCTTGAGAAACCTAAAAATACATTTCACATCAGAAAACCATATCCAAAGACATAAAACTCAAGAGCCATGCAAAAAAAAATAGGATGGACAAATTATTCAACTGGGGGACCATGTAATCATCTCTCTCATAGTACAGTAATAGAATAGAGGATTTAAGCTAACAGAGTATGTTTGTTTAGAACTGTGCTAATTACTGGGTGCACAGCAGTATAAAATCAGTCCTCAAAATATAACATTACATTTTCCTAATGGACAACTTAATAAATAAACATGCATTGGCTATTACAGCAAACTAAATTACTGGATGCTAGAAAGCCAGATCAAAACCTTTTGTTATGTAATACCGATGAAAAAGACATTTATGAATTAAAATTCCTGTCTATATTTAGTAATCACATCAATTTTATAAAATCAATGTTAGAAGGAACTTCAGAGATTACTGAGTGCCATTTGTACCTGAACAGTAATAAACTGTATCACAATGATAACAAGTGATTTTCTAGACTCTAATGAAATCCTGAAAAAAAGGAACCCAATGTCTCCTGGGGTAGACCATTCTACTTTGGACTAGTTCTAATTATTACAAAGACTTTGCTTACGGCAAAACTAAATCTGTTCAGTGGAACTGCTTCCAGTTCCTGTGAGGGCCAAGTGCAACAAATATTTTACATAAGAGACTTAAAATGCTTAAGAAGTCATAATTGTTCTATCTTTTCTCAGCTTAACCTTCCCCATTTCATCTCTCTATATATTGGTTACCCTCTTCTAGACTTCAGTTTATCAACAATATACCCATGAATTAAACAGGGCAGATTTGTTATTTGATTAGGGCAGATTAGAATGCCAATTAGGGTCCACATGCTGGGTATTATGCTTCATTTAATGCATCCTAAGATTTCATCGATTTTTTTTAAGATATGAGCATATTGCTCATAGTAAGCTTACTGTCCATTAAAATCATGAGAGTTTTCATAACTGCAATTCTTTGAAGGAAGTTAACTCTTCACTTACCATATTCTTAACCATTTACATTCTTTCTTTCCCCTCTGAATACTATTCTCCTTGGCAGAAAAAATAAAAACAAAATTAGAGTTGGATAGATTTTATACTCCTTTATCAACTCCTTATCCTCTGAACTATAGTATTATCCATTTCTTTTTGTCCCCTACCTTGATTTTTTTATTCCTTTATTATTCATTGCCAACTTCAAATCAAGATACATTTTAGAACTCCTAACAACTCTGTTTTTACATGACTAACTCTTTTGTATTTTTCCTCATTAATCTCCTTTTATATATATATATATATATATATATATATATATATATACACAGACATGCACACACACATATAATATATATATATATACATATATATATATATATATATATATACAAATGTCTTTTTAAACCTTAGTAAGTTTACTTGAATTTGTATATCATTTTATCTGGGCAACTCTCCCTTTTCTTCTTTTTTTAAAATTTTATTTAAGGCAGTGGAGTTAAGTGACTTGTTACACAGCTAGGCAATTATTAAGTGTCTGAAGTCGGATTTGAACTCAGGTCCTCCTGACTCCAGGGTGGGTGCTCTATCTACTGCACAACCTACCTGCCCCCCCCCACTTTTCTTATTTTTAACAAATTCATTGTTTATTTTTTCTTTAGAATTTTTTGAGGCTGCTAGCATATGTTTTCTACTGACATAGCCTTTGTCAACCCAGGGCTACCATTTTCTCACCTCTAGGATATTATATAATATTAGGTATGACATTAAATAGTTAGATAATAGTACTACATCCTTCACAACTCCCATCTCCCAAGTACAGGATTACCTACCACAAAATTCTGATTTTAGCTTTCAAGTCACTTTTCCAATAAAAGTAGAGGTTATAAAAGAGATTGGATTAAAAAGGATTTTTTTTCTTGATAATCACCATCCCTGTTGTCATAAATTCCTCCATAAGTGTTTAGATCATAGAATCTTATATGTCCCTTCTTTGAACATTTTAAAATTTATTTTTCCAAAATCTAGAGTACATATCTGACTGCTTAGCTTTCCTGGCTTTCCCTAGAAGCAGATACATGGCCCAATGGATAAAACACTAGAACTCGAGTGAGAAAGATCTTTGCTCTAATCTGACCTTAGATACTTATTAGTTGTATGACTCTGGACAAGTCTACCTGAGTGTCCTTAGCTAGAAAATGAGTATAATTATAGCTCTTACCTCCCAGAGTTGTTGTGAGGATCAAATGTGAATAAATTAATAAAGTACTTAACACATGTCTGGCACATGGGAAGTGTTGAATACTTGCATTCTTTCCTTTCCCTGTCATGAATTCTATAGAGGAATTGTCATTTCCCCTGCTGTGTAATTAACTCTATTTTAGCAGTCAATTTTTCTTTATTGACCTGGGTTTAGAATAGCGTTTCCCTTGCCATTTCCAGCATTTGAAGAATGATACTATCATTAAGATTTGTCAAGAATACATTATCTTGGGAGGAATAGGTGATTGAAGAGAGGGAAGATCAAGGGAGAGGGTACTCAGATTCAACACACTTTTGGACATGGCCAGGATGAAAGGAGAAAGAATAGAATAAATGAGAGTGGGGAGGAATAGAGTGGAGGTACAGCTAGTAATAGCAAATGTGGGAAAAATATTGAAGCAGCTTCTCTGGTAGACTTATGATAAAGAAAGCAACTCACCCCAGAGACAAGCCATTGGAATCTGAACACAGACTGAAGTAATTTTTTTTTCTCTCTCTCTATTCTTGAGGTTTCTCATCTTCTTGGGGTGGGGGGGTATGTTTACTCTTATGTTTACTCTTATAACTCATTCAGTTTACATCAATGTATAGCATGGAAACAATGTAAAGACTATCAGACCCTTTCTGGGGTGAGGAAGGAAGGGGGAACTGTAAAATTCAAAACCTTACAAAAATAGGTATATATTATTATTGTATATAATTGGAAAAAAAATAAAATGTTAACAAATAAAAAAAGAAAACATTTATCTTTCTTCTTTTCCATAGATAGAAGTCCAAGTCAGGATAGTTGAAGTCCCCCTGTGTTCCAGACATAGTACTGTCATATAGGAAGCACTTCATACATGCTTGTTGACTATTAGAATGAATGTTTCTGTGAATCATCATTTGTCTTTTTGACTGGACAAATGCTTAACATAGCTCCATCCTAATCTTGCTCTTATTTATCCCTATGTGCATGCTGATAAGAAAATCATTTTTGGTAAATTTTACTTCATGGACATTCTTCCGATGGTTATCAAAATGCTCATGTTCTATATCTACTGTCCCTCAGACCATTCTACTGCTTATTCAAGATTATCACTGAATAACCTATCAAATAGAACCATGTTTTGGGATTAATGGAATATGATCAACCCCTGATCCTAGGAATATAAATATATTCTAATATGGCCCTCATGAGATAACATAATAGCAGAGAAGAAATTATTGAAATGGTTTTAACTATGAGGAACAAATTTGGATCCAGAAATTCTTCAGATGACATCAGATAGACTTCTTGAAAGATGGGGATTAAATGGTTACAGATATAGAGCTGGAAAAGACCTCAGGTAATCTAGTCTAACCTCCCTCATTTAAGAAGAAACTGAATCTCAGTAAGTTAACTAATTTGCTCAAAGTTACCCACATAATGTCAATAATGAGATTTGAGCTTATGTAGAGACATCCTAAAATTTTCCCACCAAATTTATCTAAATATTAATAAGTCTTGACATTCTATACTCTTTTATGAATTAATTTAAGTGACCATCTAAATTTTCCTTAAAATATTGTCTTATATAAGATGGATAATAATATAGAGATAATATACATACTGATCAGGACATATTTTCTCCTTTACTGAAAAACTCCATATCCTGTTTCTTTCATATGACTGTTGGTCTATACATTTATAAAAGTCAATTTAAAAAACAATATATACTCTTGTTATATTTCTAAATTATTTTAAAATTAAAATTACTTTGAATATCATTCTTATCTTTTCTGTCAAAATCATTTTAAATGATTTAGGATACTTATTAAATAGTTATGTTTGCATTAAAACATGAATTTTTGGCAAATTCTCACAGATAATTTTATGATGAATAAAATTCTTCTTTGTCTTCCTTTAAGGAGTAATCACATTAAAAACCCAAGGCATTCATATTATATGAGTCAAAAGGAAAGATGAAAAATGCTTCAAGTTTCAAGTTATATTTGGGAGACTTGGACTTTGATGTATTTAAGAACTTCAACAGAGAGAGAGATGGGGTCAAAAAAGAGTGATAATCTCTAAGCAATAGTCCAATAGTAAATGATATTTCCTCAATAAGCAACCCTGGAGTCACATACACCCTGCCCTAGCATTTATTAGTTGTGGTCATGTTTGACTGAGGCAATGCCTATTTAGTTATTAAGGTTATGAGGCAAAGAGGCCAAGAGTACCCCTTCCAAAAAAAGAAGCAAAATTAGAAAAAATGTTGGAAAAGTAAGACCCTTGAGGTATCTCAGTGATTAAGGCAGACAAAAAAGAAAAGAAACAAGAAGCTTCTTTTGCATAGTCAAAAAAAATCTATTTGGGAGGGGAAGACCCTCAAGATTTGTGGCCAAAACAGAACAATTATTTTCTGCCAGATGGCACAGATGGTACAGTGGGTAGAAATCAGGAGGACCTGAGTTCAAATTTGATGTCAGATACTTACTAGCTGTGTGACCTTGGGAAAGTCATTTAACCCAGATTACCCCAAATCCAGGACCATCTCTAATCATTCTGATTCATATCTGGCCACTGAACCCAGATGACTAGATCTTAGCAAGTCTTTGGGCAGGAGGGAAGGAGGGAGAGAGGGATGGAGGGAGGAAAGGAAAAAAAACTAGAGCCAACTTGCAGAAGTGGGGCTGCTAGTATTAATCACAGAGGTTGTTTTTTGTCCTTCATTCTGAAGATGACCATGACACGGGGGAGAGTGGAGGGAGGGATGCCATTGCATAGCAATGAGTTGGATTTAAATGAGGGGGTGCTATGCAAAGTCAGCAACTTCACTTCCTCCTCTGAAGTCAGCTGGATTCAGTGGACAGTTATGGATCAGGATGACTGCAGATGGCTGTGGATGCAGTGGAAGACCTTGGCTTTTTAAAACTATATTTAGTCATTAAGGTTAAATGAGAGAGAGATGAGACAGACACCAAGAATGGCCACTTCCAAAAAAGGGGAAGGAAAAAATAATTTTGGAAGAGTAAGATCTTCAGGGTCTTAGCTAGATAAGTCTAACCAGAAAATAAATAAGAAAGAAGTTAAGGGGAGGATAGAATATTAAAAATGTTAAAGTGGATGGGAATAGAAAGATTTATATATTTTCTTATCTATACATGTTACTTCACAAAAATTTACATGAATAAAAGAAGAAATATTAATTATTTTCAGAACATAATGCAATAAAAATTCATTCACTAAAGGACCATGAAAGCATAGGTTACAAATTAATTATAAACTAAATAGTCTAATCCTAAAGATTGAGTGGATCAAAAAAAACAAATCATAGAAACAATGATTTCATTAAAGATAATAACAACAATGAGAAAACATACCAAAATTTGTAAGATGTAACCAAAGAAGTACTTAAGAGAAAATTTATATCTCTACACATATTCATCAATAAAATAAATAAAGGGCAGGCCAATAACTTAGACATGGAACAACATCCAAATAAACTAAAAAAGAATATATTAAAAATCCCCAATTAAAAGGGAAAAAATTGGATATTCTGAAAAATCAAAGGAAAAATTAATAAAATTGAAATTTTAAAAAATTCTGATAAGTAAAGCAGAACTGGTTTTATAAAAAACAATAAAATAGATATACACTTAATTGGTTAATTTGATTTTTAAAAGGAAAGAAGAAAAACAAATGATTAGTATTAAAAATGAAAAGGTGAATATATCATTGATGATGATAAAACTAAATCAATTATCAGAAGCTATTTCCCCAATTATATGCCAATAAAATTGACAATCTAAGTGAAATAAATATGAATTGCTCTGTTTAGGATAAAATAAAATTAAACAAGTTTTAAATGGACTACCTAAGAAAAAATCCTCAGAACCAGATAGATTTACAACTGAATTCTACCAAATATTAAGAAACAATTACCCCAATATTATATGAACTATTTGATAGAAATAGGTAAAGAACTAGTTTATAAAATTAGGTAAAGTCCTATTAAATTCCTTTTATGACACAAATAGGGTGTTGATAGCTAAACCAGAGACAACAACAAAATCAGAGAAAAAAATCTATACACCAATTTCCTTAATGAACATGGATGCAAATTTTAAAATAAAATAAATACTATAAATACTATCATAAAATACTGTCTCTCTCACACACACACACACACACAGTAATAGTGTACATATATAATATATGTATTTTATATACATATATATATATACATATATTTGTGTGTATATATACAAATATTTATATGAAACAGGAAAGCAGCATAGATTTAATATTAGGAAAACCATAAGTATAATTGATCACAATTATAAAAAAATAATAAAAATCCTATGATTACATCAATAGATATATTTAAAAAAACTTTTGACAAAATAAAACATCCATTCTTATGAAACAGAGAGAGATAGACAGAGACAGAGACAGAAAGAGTTGACTGCTTGACCACTTGGCTACCGAGGTAAGTAGTGACAGCCACCTGAGCAAAACCTCAACTTTAGGTGATTCTTCCCAAGCATACTAGGATGGAAGGGAGATAAATAAATAAATAAATAAATAAATAGCCAGAGAGTGTATGAAAACAAACCTAATCCCTTTTCAAAAGGCAGGATTTCCTGTGATCTGTTCTAGATGTGACTTAAACAATTTTGATAGTAGCCTACTCATGTCCTTATCCTTGACTACTCCACCTCTCTCAATGCAGGTTAAGATTGTTTCATCAGTGTAGGTTAACATATCACATTTTGAACTTACAGTCCATCAAAAAGCCCTTGGTGTTTTCAAGACAATCTATTGTCTAGTCATACTTCCCTCATCTTGTTTTTGTGAAATTGATATAACCAAGTGTTAAACTCTACTTGTAGCTTTATTGATTCTCATCATATCCGATGTATCTGGCTAGATCGTCAAGTCAATATTTGTAAATCTTATCATTCAATATATCAGCTACTCCTCTCATCTTTGTTTCACCTGCAAATTTCATAAGTAGTCTAACAACAGTACCTCTTGCACAAGCAGTGAATCATGATCTCATGAGAAAATTGTCAGTCTTTAAAATTATTTTAGGGGCGGCTAGGTGGCACAGTGGATAGAGCACCAGCACTGGAGTCAGGAGGACCTGAGTTCAAATCTGACCTCAGACACTTAATAATTACCTAGCTGTGTGTCCTTGGGCAAGCCACTTAACCCTGTTTGCCTTGCAAAAACCTTAAAAATGATTTTAAAATTAGTTTTGTCCTTAAAGATCATTGAATGTACAATCAGAGAAACTAAGTTCAAATTCCACTCCTGATATTTCTTATATGTGTGTGATCTTGGGCAAATAGTTTAACTTCTCTGAACCTCCATTTCTTATCTAGAAAACTAGGGGGTAGAACTAGATGGTCTCCATTCCATTCCAGCTCCACAACTAAAGTCATATGACTCAATGAAGTGTATTTTCCAAGAAACCTCCAATATGGTAAAAACAAGTGGGGAAGTCATCCCAAATTCTGTTGTTTCTTTTCTCTTTCTCCAGTATGCAAAGTTTATCATGTTGAGTTCCAGGCATACAATTCTAATTTGTTCTCTCCCTATCCCAGATAATGAGAGATCAGAGGGAAAGATGATTAGACCAAGTAATTTCTTTACAATTTAACTTGGTTACTTTACTATATTTTATAAATCATATGATGATAGTTGCAATTGAAGAAGACCATGACATCAAATGAATGATGGCATGTCTTGTACATTGTGTTAATTTATAGTGAGGGGAATCTTATGCAAAGGAATCCTTCTCATGCCTTTTTTTTAATTAAATTTATATTTTATTTATATTCCCAACTACATACAACAGTGGTTTTTACCAATCTTTTTTTTTTGGCAAGGCTTTGAGTTTTACAATTTTTCTCCCTCCTTCCTCCAACAGAAAGCAATATGATATAGATTTTACATTTGTAACCATGCTAAACATAGATTGAAATTAGATCCGAAAGGAAGAAAGAAAACATTTGAGTTAACAATGTAACATAATACATAAGACAATTTTTAAAAATTGAAGGTAATAATTAGCTTTGGTCTTCATTTAAACTCCACAATTCCTTCTCTAGATATGAATAGTATTTTTTCATCACAAGTCCTTTAAAATGATCTTTTTACTGGTTAAATGAACAAGTCCATTAAGGTTAATCATCACCCCCATGTTGCTATTAGTGTGTATAATGTTCTGCTGGTCTTCTCATCTCACTCAGCATTGGTTCATGCAAGTCTTTCCAGGCTTTTCTGAAATCCCTCATAGAACAATAGTATTCCATCACATACATATATCACAATTTTTTCCGTCATTCCTCACTTGATAGGCATCCCCTCAATTTCTAATTCTTTGTCACCACACGAAAAAAAGAATGACCATGAATATCTTTGTTCATATGGGATTTTAACCCCTTTAGATGATCTCTTCAGGATCCAGACCCAATAGTGTATTTCTGGATCAAAGGGTATGCTTATTTTTTATTGCCCTTTGGACATAATTCCAAATTGCTCTCCAGAAAGATTGGATCAGTTTATAACTTCACCAACAATGCATTAGTGTCCCAGTTTTCCCACATCCCCTTCAACATTACTCATTCTCATATCTACTCATATTGATCAATCTGAGAGGTGTAAAACGGTACCTCAGAGATGCTTTAATTTGCATTTAGAGACTTCTTTTTAAAGAGAGCCTGGAACTATGTGTGTTCAATCTTGAATTCAGAGTACAGGAAAAAAAAGAACCTCATCTTCCAAGCTCTTACCAATTCACCTAAACATACAGGTATATGGAACATTGAGAGTCATTTTTTTTCAACAATGATGTGTCTTATACAAATTACATGGACTTGAATCTAGGTTACACTAATTTTTTTAGGTTTTTGAAATGCAATGGGGTCAAGTGACTTGCCCAAGGTCACACAGCTAGGTGTCTGAGGCTGGATTTGAACTCAGGTACTCCTGACTCCAGTGCCAGTGCTCTGTTCACTGTGCCACCTAGTTGCCCCACACTAATTTTTTTCTCTTTCTTTCTTATCATGCCTTTTCCAAAATGATCATCACTCCTTGGCCTAATCTAGTAGGAAACAGGACTAAATAGGTGATGTTCTGTGATATCACCTGTGTTATTACCTTTAGGATATGGGTTCCTTCCATATTAGTGGGGCACCACAGCATCTTAGCAATGTTGTCAAAATACCAGTATGGTGATTTTTTTTTTGATACAACTTTGAGACAACGTGGTAAAATTAACCTGTTTCTTGATCTCAACATCAGCACAGCATATGTATACATTTTTGACAATGTAATATAGCTAACCTGTGTCAGAATGATCCAATCATCAGTAAAGTTATTGAATTGTACTCATGACTACAACTATACTCAACCCCAGAACCCAAAGACTTTGGTTTCCTGAAAGCTACTTGTGGGTCAGGGAATGACACCAACAGATTACTAGTCAGCATCACTTATGGTCAGAACTATCAGTATCCAATTGTCTTTGAACTTTGAACTTTCATTCTTGATTAAAGAAAGCTTTCCACTAAAAAGTCAATCATCTAAGAATTATGAATGGGATAGATCAGTTTATGTATAATTGTTACATATAAAGTGGGAACCAAGTCACAGGGAAAATCTAATTGAAATTTCCATAATTTAATATGCCAGTAAAATGTTCCATTTTCTTTTTTTTCATTCTCTACATCTATATTGAATTGGGATCAACCAATTAACATTGTTTTATAAGCCATTAAGTCTTGGGATGGTGTGAAAGAAAGTAATATGAGAGTTTGCAAACTGAGAGCCCTCTAGAGAATAATAGGGAAAAGCCAATAGAAAATTCAATGAATACCCCTCTTAAAAAATCATTTGGTTTCTAGGGGTAATTCTATTTGGTGGTCAAATTATATATAAAACAAGCAACCTAGTTAATGAAGCAACTTCTAATAGCCTACTTTACTGAAGGTTGCAAAAAAAACAAGGAAATCAGGCTGGTTTAGCAGTTTTTACAGTACCAAAAAGTATTTACCTAGTCCACATTGTCACAAATAGGTAGTTTGATATTAGATTTTTTTCTAAGACTAAATTACATTCTTCCTATATCACCAAATCCTTGGGGCAAAGGAGAGAAAGTAGCAGTGTGTGAAAAGCTATACCAGTTGAATAGGCAGGAATAAAAGGACATAATTCTATGAATTTTAGAAATATTTTGCACTTCATCCCTGCATAGTCATGTTTCATTAGTTTTTTTTCCCTTTCTATTCATAGCTGTCTCTGCCTTTAACATTTGGGCAAAATAGGGGCGTCTAGGTGGTGCAGTGGATAAAGCACCGGCCCTGGAGTCAGGAGTACCTGGGTTCAAATCCAATCTTAGACAATAATTACCTAGCTGTGTGGCCTTGGGCAAGCCATTTAACCCCATTTGCCTTGCAAAAACCTAAAAAAAAATGGGGCAAAAATAAAAAAAAAAACTAAAAAAAAATTTAGGCAAAATACCTAGATAAGCCTGTCATCTTACTCTAGTTCCTGTGATACCTAGAAGAAGAACCATGATGACATTTTGTTTTTCAAAAAAGGAAGTAGCAGAAGATTTGGACATACACTGGAGAAAGAGTCTATCCTCGGTAGACGTATTCATCAAGGTTGATTGGTTTTCTTTATATCAAAATTAAGTTTTGCAATCACATGTTGAAAATTAAGAAAAGGAAAAAGAAAAGAAAAAATAAAAACGCTTACTCTATCACAGCTAACATTAGCCCCCACAAATAGTATTTATAAGGCATGAACTTGGGTCTCTACATGTGCATCCTCAGCTGAAGAGATTCAGTAATTTTAGAGCAGAAAATGTTTAGAGAAACTGGACTTCAGATAAATACTGGACTCAAGTGATTAAAGAGATAAACAGAAAAAAAATACAGTGCCTCAATTGAATAGTCTTTTTTAAAAAAATCCAAGATGGGCATTTCTTAGATGAAAGGAATAGTAAGCTGCTACAATGACAATGATTCACTTGAATTCAGAAAGTTAGCCACCTGAAGATTTTCTGAAGATTGGGGTTGGGGAGGAAGGAAGGCATTTCTAAAAGTTTTTTTTTTTTTTTATTTTGGCAGACTAAGGTTTGAAAGTCAGTATGAGTTTCAAAAAGCACCATGCAGAGGTGAATGAATGCACTATGGAAGAAACAAGTTCAGTGTCTATGGGGGAGAAAGAAATTGTGTCATCTTTACCTTTGCAACAGCCTTCCTGCTGTGGAGGGGAGCTTTGCCAATGAAAGTCCTATTTTCCCACCCTCTTGGCTTCATGTGGGTTTGGGACACATAATATAATTTCCTAGTGTAGACCATGAAATTGATTCCTTTTATGACAATGTTACAAGCAAGGACATGTGCGTTTTCACAGAATGAGAGCCTCCCTCTTGGTCTCTATGATTCTATTTGCCAGTTTGTTTTCTCCACATAGCACTTGACATTGGTGGTCATATTTTCCAAATTGTCTTTATATCTTGTGAAATAAAGTTTGAATTCAGGTGAAAGATCGAATTCTACCTACAAAAAACTCTCTGATGGAAGAAAAACAATTCTATTAAACTTGGAAATTTGATATTGTTTTTGTTCAGTTTTTTTACACTTTATTTTATTTTTTCCTCAGATTTGTAAAAACAAGTTTTAATATTCATTTTTAAAACTTTAACTTCCAGATGCTCTCCCTCTTTCCTACCCCTCCTCCCTCTCAATGAAAAAGCAATTTTTTGGTAGTGGTTAAAAATGTGTAGTCATGCAAAATATTACCACCAGTGGTCATGTTGTGAAAGTAAAAGTAAACATAACCTCCCCCAAAAAAGGGAAACCTCAAAAAAATGACATTAAAATATAAGTATGCTCCAATCTATATTTAGACACCATCAGCTGTCTTTTGGATGGATAGTATTCTTTATCATAAATCTTTCAGAGTTGTCTTAGGTCACATCATTACTGAGGAAAGGTAAATCATTCACAATTGATCATCCCACAACATTGCTTACTTTATATATAGTGCATTTCCCATTGCATTTAAGTAAGTCTTTTTTTAGGTTTTACTGAGAGCATCCTGTTCATCAATTCTTTTAGCAGAATAATCAAGTACCACAATTTATAGCAGAATAATCATATACCACAATTTGTTCAGTCACTCCCCAACCAAAGGGCATCCCCTAATTCCCAGTTTCTTGCCACCAAAAAAGATCTTCTATAAATTCCTTATACATATAAGTCCTTTTCCTTCCTGTTTTTCATCTCTTCTGAAATATAGTAGTAGCATTGTTAGGTCAAAGGGTAGACAATTTTTTTTGCAAGGCAAATGGGGTTAAGTGGCTTGCCCAAGGCCACACAGCTAGGTAATTATTAAGTGTCTGAGACTGGATTTGAACTCCGGTACTCCTGACTCCAGGGCTGGTGCTTTATCCACTACGCCACCTAGCCACACTAGTGTAGACATTTTTTTAGAGCGTTTTGAGTATAGTTTCAAATTGTCCTACAGAATGGTTGAATCATTTCACACTTCCTCTAACAGGACATTAATGTCTCATTTTCACTACATCATCTTCCAACAATTATTTTCTCTTTTTCTCCTATTAGCCAATCTAATAGGTATGAAGTAGTACCTCAAAATTGTTCTAATTTTCATTTCTCCAATCAGTAGTGAATTAGGACTTTTTTAATATGGTCACAGTTGGCATTGATAACCTTATCTGAAAACTGTTCATATCTTTTGTTATTTATCAGTTGGGAAATGGCTCTTATTTTTTAAAAATTTGATTTAGTTTTCTATATTCAAGAAATGTAGTCTTTATCAGAGAAACTTTGTTTCATTATTTTTTCACCAACATTACTGCTAACTTTATTTCCCACCATTCTATTTTTTCTAACCCCATTTATTCCATTCTCTCTCCTTTCAACCTTTCCCTCCTCAAAAGGTGTTTTGCATATGACTATCCCCACTCACAACTTTTCTCCCATCTTTTCTCTGCTGCTTCACTTCTCTCATCTCCTTCCCCTCCTATTTTCCTCTACAGTCAGATAGATTTCTCTATCCAATTGAGTGTGTTTGTTATTCCCTAAGACAATTTCAATGAGAATAAGGCTCACTTACTCCCCCTTAACTCCCCACTCTTCCACTCCATTGAAAAAGTCTTTTTTTTACTTCTTTCATGTGAAATAACTTACCTACCCATTCTACCTCTCCCTTTCCCTTTCTCCCAATACATTCCTCTCACTCCTTAACTCCATCTTTTTAATATACTAACTCTTTATATTCAACTCCCACCTGTGCTCTGTTTATATATGCTTCTTCTACCTATCCTAATAATGAAAAAGTTATCAATTATCAGTATCATCTTTATATTCAAGAATATAAGCAGCTTGGCTCAGTCTTCTCTGACCATGGCCAAGCCAAGGCTGCTTGGCTGTTCTTTTATCTCTCTCTTTCTCTCTCTCTAGCCCTTCCTATGTCTTGTAACCTTTTTTAATAAATTTTTGTTTTATTTTCACCCATGCTTTCCCAGTCTGAATAATGATTCCTCCTAGGCAGAACTGAACTCAAGTAGCCAGCAGCTACATTTTGGTGCCCAATGAAGGGATTCTCTCTGCCCAGACTAGGAAATTGAATCAAGCTCCAGAGGTGAGAAGCATACACCCCTTTTTCTAGATCCTAGATTTTTAGGAAAGTAGGAAAACTACTGGACCTCTAGCCCTCCTTCTGTATCTCCCTTTTTCTGGAAAATGGGAAAAGGTTGTGTTTGTGGGCTGTCAGCAAAGTTGAACCCATGTGGTGTTTGGCGGTAGCCCTGGTATGGGCCTGCCCCGTTTTCAAACTGGAAGGTGTTGGCAGTTCTGAGGTGTGTTTGGTTTATACCCCACTATGAATGAGGGTTGTTAAGGAAGGACGTTCGACATGTTTGCCTACCTATAAATTGATAATTAAAATATGGGGGAAAATCTGGTACCAATACTTCTCCCCCAGCTGTGTGCTAGCTCCTTGGAAGGAATCAGATTTCACAAAAGCAAAACATCTGAGCTCCTGGAAATTATCTTTGGGTGGGCCTCTCTCTCTCTCTCTTCCTCTTTGAAATGCTCTCTCTCATTCTCTGCCTCCCTCACGCTCTACAGAGATTGAAAGTCCCTTATTTTATTGAATGTCTACCTTTTCTCCTGAAAGGGTATGTTCAGTTTAGTTGGGTAATTGATTATTGATTGTAATTCATGCTCTTTTGCCTTCTAGTATATCATATTTCAAACCCTATGATCCCTTAATGTAGAAGAAATCCTAACTGTGACTGCATGATAATTGAATTATTTCTTTCTGACTGTTTGCAATTTTTTTTCCTCTGGACCTAGGAGCTCTGAAATTTGCCTGACAGCTTTCATTTTTGGATGTCTTTTAGAATGTGATCAGTGGATTCTTTCAATTTTATTTTATTCTCTGTTCTAGAATATCAGGGTAATCTTCCTTGATAATTTTTAAAAGATTTTTTATCATGGTTTTCAAATAATCCAATAATTTTAAAATTATTTCTCTTGGATCTATTTTTCCAGGTCAATTGTTTTTCCAATAAGATATTTCACATTGTCTTCTAGTTTTTCCTTCTTTTTGGTTTTGTTTTATTGTTTCTTGATTTCTCATAAAGGCATTTGCTTCCATTTGATCAATTATAATTTTTAAGGCATCATTTTTTTCACTCAATTTTTTTTTTAGTTTTTGCAAGGTAAATGGGGTTAAGTGGCTTTCCCAAGGCCACACAGCTAGGTAAATATTATGTGCCTGAGGTCAAATTTGAACTCAGATACTCCTGACTCCAGGGCAGGTGCTTTATCCACAGAGCCACCTAGCCATCCCTTCAGTCAACTTTTGCATCTCTTTTTCCATTTGGTCAATTATGCTTTTTAAAGGACTATTCTCCTCATTGACATTTTGGAATTCTTTTTCCATTTGGATAGTCTGGTTTTTAAGATGTTATTTTCTTCAGTATTTGTCTTTATCTCCTTCACTCAGCTACTAACTCAGTTTTCATAATTTTCCTGTATCACTCTCATTTCTCTACCCAATTTTTCCTCTACCTCCCTTATCTGATTTTCAAAATCTTTTTTGAATTTGTCCAGAAACTGAGACTAATTCATATTTTTCTTAAAGGTTTTGGATGCAGGAACTTTGACTTTGTTATATTCTTCTGAGTTTGTATTTTGATCTTCCTTATGATCATAGTAATAGTTTATGATAATATTTTTTTCATCTGTTGCTTACTCATTTCCCCAGTCAATGGAAGATCCAGGGGATGGGCCTGCTGCAGCAGGGTGAGAGAGGCATAGAGCTGCAGTAGTCACACCAGACTGAACTGGTTCCAGCAATCCAGGAACAGAAAGGGAGGCAGCTGGGTCAGTGACAACAGTGGAGGTTTCCAGACTTCTCAGCCCAGAGATTGCCAAAGACAATGGAAAGTCAGCAAAAAAATGTCTATCGTACAGGGTGAGAGTGCAGTCAGAAATACATATCAGACACCAGCAGACTAGGAGCAATCCTTGGGAGCCACTACATCATTAGCTACTTCGGGAACTCTCAGCCCACTGATAATAAGAGGGAAGAAATTGCTTTAGGAAAGCTTCTACCTTTCATTCCTATATTTAATATCCTTCCACTACCACCAATGTCCACACTGAATCAAATCAATTCTGTTAACATCCAACCCTATTTTTGTGCTCAGTGGAATTATCCAAGGGAAGGAAGGAAATATTTTGTGTTTAAATATGTTTAGACATTAAAATTCCAATTGTCTGGAGTGCACTTGACACTTTCACATTAAAATGCATGGTATTCCTCAAATAAATCACAAGCCATGGACTAATATAGTTTTATTCACAAAGGAAAACTAAATGATATATACAGAACTAGATAACTCAGTAGATTAGAGAAATTTTATGTTTGAGATTAGGGTGTACTACAAGGTAAAAATGAGTTCACAATGATATACCTATTCATTGTTTTTAAATCGAAGAACTGGAAGGCAAAGATAGAAATGATTTCAACATATTTTAAAGAGAGATTAATGTTTATATTATGTTTTATTGAAAGTCTGTACAATATACATTATATCTAAAGTTGAGGAGCCTGGGATTTCTCTTAGGATATACACTTAAGGACTGAGATACCAATTAAGCTAAAACAAAATCATGCTATTTTATGATTTTTTTTGACCAACTAGTCCTACCCATATACAAAAATAAGCCTCTACTATAATGTATTTTATAAGTATCATCTCATCTCTTCTCAAAGATCTCTAGTGGGAAGAAATGTACCTATTCCTAAAGTATTTCCTTCTACTTTTTTTAATGTCTAAATATTAAAAAGCTTGTCTTGATATCAAGTTTAAATTTGCCTCTTCTACCCATAAGGCTAATAAATATAAATCATTTAAAAGTTTTAGGAAATTATTTTCTCATAATTATTTTATTTATATTATTAAGAAATTATTTTCTCATAAGAAGTACATGAAATTCATACTACAAATAAATCTCTAATTTATAATAAAGAAAATTAAGTTCACAGGGTTTAAGTGACTTGCTTATAATCATAGTTATTAGGAGGCAAATTCATATTCAAATCCAATATTCTGACTCCAAGTTCAGCCATCTTTTGGCTACACCCTGCTGCCAACAGACATTAATTAACTTTTGGCATATATAAAAGGAAAATGAAACCAAATTTTTCTATAATACTAAGTAATAGGTTGGATTATTGTTTTTGTCATAGTGGGAAGAACCATTAAGAAATTTGACATATAAAAGGCAAGTTGGAGATGGTTGTCAAGATCTATTTATGTACAATTAAAATAGTTCCCAGGCTCACAGATTTGGAAATGGAAAAGAATTTGGAAGCTATCTAATCCAAGCTCCCTCATTTTACAAATGAAACAACTAACCTAAAGAGATTAAACTACTTGACCAAGGTCACACATGTAGTGAATGACAAAGCTGGAATTTTACTCCATATTTTATGATTCACAATGTTTTCCCCACCATATCTTATGGCTTCTTAGAAGGAATGTGCATATCAGGAAATTAACTGAAGCCTACTATATGTCAAATAAATTTCCTAACATACACACACAGATTTACTGTTCTTCCTCAACTCAATGTACTTGACATTTAGCCACTATATAATAATCAACTATAAATCTTACAATAGGTTTTACCATTATTAACATAGAAATAGTACCCTTAAAATATCCTCTTCTTATTTTTATATTTTTTAATATTTTATTAGTTTTCCAATTATATAAAATAGTATTTTCTACCTACCAGTTTTGTAAAGTTTTGAATTTAACAATTTTCCCCACCCCACTTCCCTCCCCCATCCCCCCCACAGAAGGCAGTCTGATAATCTTTACATTGTTTCCATGCTATACATTGATCGAAATTGAATGTGTTGGGAGAAGAATCATATCCTTGTGGAGAAAATAAAATATTAGAGATAGCAAAATTATGTTGTATATAAGACACTTTAAAAAAATTGAAGGTAATAGATATTGGTCTTTGTTTAAATGCCACAGTTCTTTCTTGGATATAGGTGGTATTTTCCATCACAGGTATTCTAAAATTGGCCCTTATTATTGCATTGATGGAATGAGTAAGTCCGTTAAGGCTGATCATCACTCCCATGTTACTGTTAGGGTGTACAATGTTTTTCTGGTTCTGCTCATCTTTCTCAACATCAATTCATGCGAGTCTTTCTAGGCTTCTCTGAAATCCCATCCCTCTTGGTTTCTAATTTAACAATAGTGTTGCATAGCATACATACACCACAATTTGGTCAGCTATTCCCCAACTGATGGACATTCACTTACTTTCCAATTCTTTGCCATCACAAACAGGGCTGCTATGAATATTTTTGTACAAGTGATATTTTTACCCTTTTTCATGAACTCTTCATGGTATACCACTAATATAATATAATAATATAATATAATATAATATACCACTAATATAATATAATACACCACTAATATAATACCACTAAGTAGTGTTATTGCTGTATCAAAGGGTATGCACAATTTTTATTGCCTTTGGGCATAATTTGAGATTGCTCTCCAGAAAATTTGGATGAGTTCACAGCTCCTCCATGTATTAGTGTCCCAGATTTCCCACATCCCTTCCAGCATTGAACATTGTCCTTTCTGTTCATATTGGCCAATCTGAGAGGTGTGAAGTGGTAACCCAGAGATACTTTAATTTGTATTTTTCTAATAAATAATGATTTAAAGCAATTTTTCATATGACTACAGATAGCTTTGATTTCCTCATCTGTAAATTGCTTTTGCATATCCTTTGACTATTTGTCAAGTGGGAAATGGCTTGTTTTTTTTGACTCAGTTCTCTTTCAGAAATACTAGTTGTAGACATTGTTTCCTAATTTAATATATTTCTCTGGATCTTGGTTACAATGGTTTTGTTTGTGCAAAAGCTTTTTAATTTAATGTAATCAAAATTATCTAGTTTGTTTTTAATAATATTCTCCATTTCTTCTTTGGTCATAAAGTGCTTCCCTTTCCATAGATCAAATAGGTAAACTATTCTTTGATCTCCTAGTTTGCTTGTAATATTGTCTTTTATGTCTAAATCCTGTACCCATTTTGATCTTATCTTGGTATAGGGTATGAGATGTTGGTCTAATCCAAGTTTCTGAATACTGACTTCCAATTTTCCCAATAGTTTTTATCAAAGAGGGAGATCTTATAGCAGAAGCTTTGGGTTTATCAAATAGCAGATTACTATAATCATTTCCTGATGTCTCTTTTGCACCTAATCCATTCCATTGATTCACCACTGTATTTCTTAGGCAATACCAGACAGTTTTGATGACTTATGCTTTATAAAATGCTTTTAGTTGTTCTAAAGCTAAGAAGTAGTTTAAGTCAGGTAGAATTTTCATTTTAGTATTCATTAGGGAAATTGGTCTATAATTGTCTTTCTCTATTTTGATTCTTCCTGGTTTACTAATCAACCCCATAATGGTGTCATAGAAGGAGGTGGGCAGACTTCCATCTTCACCTATTTTTCCAAAGAGTTTATATAGAGTTAGAACCAATTACTCCTTAAATGATTGGTAGAATTCACTTGTGAATCCATGCCGTCCTGAGATTTTTTTCTCAGTGAGTTCAATGATAACTTGTTGAATTTCTTTTTCTGTGATAGGGCCATTTAGGTATTTAAATTCCTCATCATTTAACCTGGGCAACTTATATTTGCATATATATTCATCCATTTCACTTAGATTATCAAATTTATTTGTGTACAGTTGGGCAAAATAAGTCTGAATTATTATTTTAATTTCCTCCTCATTGGTGGTGAGTTCACCTTTTTCAGTTATGATGTAGTAATTTGACTTCTTTTTAATGAAATTAACCAAAGGTTTATCAATTTTATTGTTTTTTTTTTCATAAAACCAAATCCTGGTTTTATTTCTTAGTTCAATAAGTTTTCTGGCTTTTGATTTTATTAGTTTCTCCTTTAATTTTTAGAGTTTTTATTTTGGTCTTTAATTGGGGGTACATTCTCTATTTTTTTTAGTTGCATGCTTAGTTCATTGATTTCCTCTTTCTCTATTTTATTCATGTAATCAGTTAAGGATATAATTATCCCCCAAGAACTGCCTTCCCTGTATCCCCTAAGTTTTGGTATGTTGTCTTGTTATTGTCATTATCTAGGATGAAATAATAATTCTCTCTATAATTTGCTGTTTAATCCACTCATTTTTTAAATGAGGTTATTTAGTTTCCAGTTAGTTTTAGGTCTGTCTCTCCATGGCCCATTATTGCATGTGATTTGTACTGCATTATGATCTGATAAGGAAGTATTCTCTATCTATGCCTTTCTACATTTGATTTTAAGGTTTTTTAATGCTCTAGTGCATGGTCAATTTTTGTGTACATGCCATGTACTGCAGAAGAAAAAAGGATATTCCTTTCTATCCCCATTCAATTTTCTCCAAAGGTCTATCATGTCTAAGTTTTCTAACATTATATTTACCTCTTTAACTTCCTTCTTGTTTATTTATGATTAGATTTATCTAAATCTGAAGGAGGGAGGTTGAGATCTCCCATCAATAGAGTTTTGCTTTTTATGTCTTCCTGTAATTTATTCAGCTTCTTCTCTAAGAATTTGGATGCTATATCACTTGGGACATACATATTTAGTATTGGAATTGCTTCATTGTCTATGGTATCTTTTAAGAGGATAAAATTTCCTTCTCTCTTTTAATGAGAGCTATTTTAGCAGTTGCTTTGTTTGAGATAAGGATTGCTACCCCTGCCTTTATCAATTTGACTGAAGCAAAATATATTCTGCTCCAACTTTTTACCTTTACTCTTTATGTATCCCTCTGCTTCAAATGAATTTGTTGTAAGCAGCATAGTGGTAAGATTCTGTTTTTTAATCCATTCTGCTATTCACTTACATTTTATGGGAGAGTTAATTTCATTTACATTCAAAGTTATAATTACTAAATCATTATTGCCCTCCCTGCTATCTTCCCTCTGTTTGTATTTTCACCTCTTTTCACTTTTTCCATATTCCCCAGTATTTTACTTCTGAATACCACCTCATTTAGTGTGTCTGCCCCCTTATATCAACCCCCTCCTCTATCTTACCCCTTTCCCTTTGCCCCTTCTTCCTTTACTTCCTTCTGTTAAGGCCTCTTTTCCTCACCCCTCCCCTTCTCCCCATTTTTGAAAGGTAAGATACATTTCTTAACTGAGTGTGTGTAGGTTAATCATTCTTTGAGCCAAATCTGATGAGAGTAAAATTCAAACAGTTCTCACTTCCTCCCTTATTCCCCTATAGTGCAATAGGTCCTTGTACCTCTTCAAGTAATGTGATTCATCCCATTCAATCTCCTCCATTCTCCTGACTCTTTACTGCCCCGCCTTTTAAGGAGATTTTTTTTTAATTATTCTGTCTGAGTCACAGAGTAGTCATGAGTGTTCATTACTTCTGGCTAAGTATATTCTCTCTAATAGAGTTACAATTCTCAAGAGTTATAAGAATATTTCTTTCAGGTGGGGAAATAAAAAGTTTCATCTTATTGGGCAGCATTTTTTCTTTTCTGTGTTTTTACTTTTTCATATGTCTCTTGAGTTTCCTGTTTGTTGTCCAAATTTTCTATTTAGCTCTGGTTGTTTCATCAGGAAAATTTGGAAGTCTCTTATTTTGTTAAATGTCCATCTTTTCTCCTGGAAGAGAAGACTCAGTTTTACAGGATAGTGAATGCTTGACTGCATTGCAAGGTCCCTTACTAGTCAGAATATCACATTCCAGGCCCTTTGGTCCCTTAATGTTGATGCAACTATGTATAATTTTTACTGTGGCTCATTGGTATTTAAATTGTTTCTTTCTAGCTACTTGCAAGATTTTCTCTTTTATCTGATAGTTCTAGAATTTGGTTACAATATTCCTTTGTGTTTTTATTTTTGGATCCCTTTCAGGTGGGATCAATGTATTCCATCAAGAACTATTTTGCCGGACTTCCGGCCAAGATGGTGGAGAGAAGACAGGCACAGTTCTAAAGTCTCCTGATCTCTTCCCCATCTATCACATGAAACAAACCTCTTAAAAGAAATATGACCCACAAAACCAGAAAGAAAAGCTAGAAGAAAGAATATCTACCTCGGGATTTGTCTCTGGCAGCAGCTTTGGGCAAATTCGGGCGGGTGAGTCTGAGCTCAGAGGGAGGATCAACCCCAATCAGCGAGATTAGCAGCTGAATTGGAACCTGGAGTCTGAGGGCCCTAGAGCTAGACCTGCTGGATCAGCGGTGGGGCTAGACAGCAGGGGCTTGGGTCAACTGGGGAGCGGAGGTGCTGGTGTTGGTGCTGTCCCCCCAAGAGCTTGCAGACAGGGCTGGGGGAGAGTTCTAGTGCAGGAGAGCTGTGAACACCATCCCTGGGCTCCTCTAGACTGAGGAACTCTGAGGCCCATTACAGCTCAGACTTCCCAGAGCAAACAAATGCAAACTAATTCTGCCTCAGGCCCAGGTGTGTGAGCAGAAGAACCAGCCCAGCTGAGGAATGACCTCAGGCCAGGGTAAAGCCCACCATTGACTGAAGGCAAAAGAATTCAATAGCTCCAACCCCTCCCTTCAAGCAAAGAGAGGAAGGTCTCAATCAAGGTCACAGACACTGCAGAGAAAGAAACCAACACCTCCTACTGGCCAGCCAGACAAATTGCACTCAGTGAATAAAGCCTTCAGCGTTCCCAAGCCCCTGAGAATGAGCCCCTCCCCAACTCAAGGTCTTAGCAAAATGAAGAGGGTCATCGGAAAGGGGGATCCATAGAAAAATTCTTGGAAGGGAAAGACCCTAACTCAGAGAGACCTGGAACCTCTGAGGAGAATACAATCTGGTCTTCAGCACAGAAAGACTTCCTTGAAGAAATAAAGAGGGAGCTTAAAAATTTGGGAGAGACAATTAATACCTTGCAATGAGAAAAAAAAAACCTTAGAAAGTACAACTGGACAAATACAAAAGGAGAATAAATCTCTCAGACCATCAATTGGACAATTACAAAATGCAAATAAATCTCTCACATCATCAAATGGACCAATACAAAATGGGAATAATTCTCTCAGATCCTCACTTGGACAAATACAAAATGAAAATAATTTTCTCAGATCCTCAAATGAGCAAAGGCAAAAAGAAATTAATTCTCTCACAACCTCAATTGGCCAAATGGAAAGCTCTTTCAAAAGTAGAATTGACCGATTGGAAAAGGAGTTGCAAAAGGTTAATGAAGAAAACTCCTCCCCCAAAAAAAGAATGGAGTCTACAGAAACTAATGACTCCATGAGACAGCAAGAGTCAGTTAAACAAAATCAAAAAATAGAAAAAATAGAAGCAAATGTAAAATACCTCATCAACAAAACCACTGACCTCTAGAATAGATCGAGGAGGGGCAACCTGAAAATTATAGGACTTCCTGAAAACATTGAAGAGAAAAAAAGCCTGGACTTAATATTACAGGATCTAGTGATGAAAAACTGCCTTGATATCATGGAATCAGAGGGCAAAGTAGTTATTGAAAGAGCACATCGATCCCCACCAGAAAAAAAATCCTAAAATGAAAACACCAAGGAATGTTGTGGCCAAATTCCAGAACTAACAGATAAAAGAGAAAATCCTGCAAGCAGCCAGAAAGAAACAATTTAAATATCAAGGAGCTACAGTAAGGATCACGCAGGACCTGGCTGCATCAACATTAAGGGATCGAAGGGCCTGGAACAAGATATTTAGAAGAGTAAGGGAGCTTGGAATGCAGCCAAGAATCTACTTTCCCGCAAAGCTGAGCCTTCTCTTCCAGGGAAAAAGATGGACATTTAACGAAATGGAAGAATTCCAAAAATTTCTGATGAAAAGACCAGAGCTAAACAGAAAATTTGGAAATCAAACAGGAGGTTCAAGAGATACACAAAAAGGTACAAAAAGGGGGGGGGGGGGCAGTAAAAGAGAAAAAATGCAATCCAGTAAGTTGAAACTGGCTATATCCCAGCATGGGGGAAAAAAGATTCTCATAAATCTTGAGAATTATAACTCTAACAGAGAGAATACACCTAGCCATAAATGATGGACATTCATGACCTATCCATGAGACTGCTATCTAATGGGATGTAACTGGCTTTAACCCCACTTGGGAGAAAGACTCTAATAACTCTCAGGGGTTTTGACTCTATTCAATAGAATATACTGAACCAGAAGGGACAGACACTCAGAATTTTCTATGACTTAGATACAATGATCTAAAAAACACTACCTCCTTAAAAAGGGGGAAAGGAAAGAAACTGGAGGAGGGAGGGGATTGAATGGGGCAAATCTTATTACACTAAGAGGTAGGAAAAAAAACTATGGTAATAGAGGGGAAGAAGGGAGCAGATGAGAAACACTCTCATCAGACTTGGGTTAAAGTCAACCTACACATACTCAGTTAACTTATAAAACATCTAACCTTTCAAGTATTAAAAGGGGAAAAGGGGAGGGGAATGGAGAAAGGGAAGAGGAGTGGGGGTAAAAGGGGGAAATAACAAAAGGAAGGGAAGGGAAAAGGGGAAAAGGGAAAGGGGAAAGAAAGGGGAGGGTGTGATATAGGAGGGCAAAGACACTGAAGGGGTTGGTATTCAGAAAAAAATACTGGGGAATATGGATAAAGGGGAGGGGAAGGGGAAAATACAAACAGAGGGAAGATAGAACAGAGGGCAATAAAAAATTAGTAATCATAACCTTGAATGTTAATGAGATGAACTCTCCCTTAAAACGTAAGCAATTAGCAGAGTGGATTAAAAACCAGAATCCTACAACATGCTGCTTACAAGAAACTCATTTGAAGCAGAGAGATACATATAGAGTAAAGGTAAAAGGTTGGAGCAAAATATATTTTGCTTCAGCTGAAGTAAAAAAAAGCAGGGATAGCTATCCTTATCTCAGACAAAGCAGCACCAAAAATAGATAGCGTTAAAAGGGATAAGGAAGGAGACTTTATCCTCCTAAAAGTTACCATAGACAATAAAGTCATTTCACTATTGAATATATATATGCACCCAGTGGGACAGCACCCAAATTCTTAGAGGAGAAGCTGAAAGAATTACAGGAAGACATAGACAGTAAAACTCTACTAGTGGGAGACCTCAACCTCCCACTATCTGATCTAGATAAATCAAATCATAAAACAAACAAGAAAGAAATTAGGGAGGTAAATAGATTGTTAGAAAAATTAGATATGGTAGACTTTTGGAGGAAACCGAACAGGGATAGAAAGGAATGAACCTTTTCCTCTGCAGTACATGGAACTTATACAAAAATTGACCATGTACTAGGACATAAAAACCTAATGATCAACTGCAGAAAGGCAGAAATAGTGAAGACATCTTTCTCAGATTACAATGCAATAAAAGTAATATGCAATACTGGGCCAAGGAGATATAGACCCAGAACAAATTGGAAACTGAATAACCTTATTTTAAAAAATGAGTGGACCAAAAAACAAATTATAGAAAGAATTAACCATTTTATCCTAGATAATGATAATAATAATGAAACAACATACCAAAACCTATAGGATTGATTCAAAGCAACTCTCAGGGGATATATTATAGCTCTAAATGCTTACATGAATAAATTGGAGAAAGAGGAAATCAATGAAATAAACATGCAACTAAAAAAATTAGAGAAAGAACAAATCAAAAATCCCCAATTAAATACCAAATTAGAAATTCTTACAATTAAAGGAGAAATTAATAAAATTGAAAGCAAAAAAACTATTGAATTAATAAATAAAAAACCACTAAAATTTATAAACCTCTGGTTAATTTGATTAAAAAAGAGAGAGAAGAAAACCAAACTGCTAGTATCATAAATGAAAAAGGTGAACTCACCACCAATGAGGAGGAAATTAAAGTAATAATTTGAAATTATTGTGCCCAACTCTATGCCAATAAATTTGATAATTTAAGTGAAATGGATGAATATTTACAAAAATATAAGTTGCCCAGGTTAAATGAAGAAGAGATTAAATACCTAAACAGCCCTATCTCAGAAAAAGAAATTCAACAAGCCATTATTGAACTCCCTAAAAAAAATCTCCAGGGCCTGATGGATTCACAAGTGAATTCTACCAAACATTTAAGGAACAATTGGTACCAATTCTATATAAGCTCCTTGGAAAAATAGGGAAAGATGGAACTCTGCCTAACTCTTTCTATGAAACCAATATGGTGCTGTTACCTAAACCAGGAAGAGTTAAAACAGAGAAAGAAAATTATAGACCTATTTCCCTGATGGAATATAGATGCAAAAATCCTAAATAAAATCTTAGCAAAACGATTACAACAAGTTATCACTAGGATAATACATTATGATCAAGTAGGATTTATTCCAGGAATGCAGGGTTGGTTCAATATTAGGAAAACTGTTAGTATACTCAATTATATCAACAACAACAAACCTATCAGAAATCAAATGATCATATCAATAGATGCTGAAAAAGCTTTTGACAAAATACAGCATCCATTCCTAATAAAGACACTAGAGAGTGTAGGAATAAATGGACTGTTCCTTAAAATAATTAGCAGTATCTATCTGAAACCATCAACAAGCATTATATTCAATGGGGAGAGGCTAGAGGCATTCCCAATAAGATCAGGGGTGAAACAAGGGTGCCCATTATCATAACTACTATTCAATATTGTATTAGAAATGTTAGCATCACCAATTAGAGAAGAAAAAGAAACTGAAGGATTAAAATTGGGAAGGAAGAGACAAAACTCTCACTCTTTGCAGATGACATGATGGACTACCTAGAGAATCCCAAGAAATCATCCAAAAAACTACTAGAAACAATTAGCAATTTTAGCAGAGTTGCAGGTTATAAAATAAACCCTCATAAATCCTCAACTTTTCTATATTTGTCTAGCAAGATACAGCAGGAAGAGCAAGAAAGAGAAATCCCATTCAAAGTAACCTCAGACAATATAAAATACTTGGGAGTCTATTTGCCAAGACAGACTCAGAATCTTTTTGGAAACAATGATAAAACACTTCTCACAAAAATTAAATCAGATTTAAATAACTGGGCAAATATCAACTTCTCATGGATAGGTAGAGCTAATATAATAAAAATGACAATTCTACCAAAACTAAACTATCTGTTTAGTGCCCTACCAATCAAAGTTCCAAAAAATTACTTTAATGAGTTAGAAAAAATTGTAAGTAAATTCATATGGAGAAATAAAAAGACAGGAGGTTAATGAAAAAAGTGCAAAAGAAGGTGGCTTAGCCCTACCTGATCCAAAATTATATTATAAAGCATCAGTCATCAAAACTCTTTGGTATTGGCTAAAAAGTAGAGTGGTGGACCAATGGAATAGACTAGGTGTAAAAGCAGGAGATGATTATAGTAATCTGCTGTTTGATAAACCCAAAGACTCTAGCCATTGGGATAAAAACTCCCTCATTGATAAAAATTGCTGGGATAATTGGAAGTTAGTATGGAAGAAACTTAGATTGGACCATCACCACACACCCTTTACCAAGATAAGATCCAAATGGTTACAGGACTTAGACATAAAAAACAATACTATAAGCAAATTAGAAGATCAAGGACTAGTCTACCTGTCAGATCGATGGAAAGGGGAACAGTTTATGACTAAGGAAGAGTTGGAGAACATCACCAAAAACCAATTAGATGATTTCAATTACATTAAATTAAATAGCTTTTGCACAGATAAAACCAATGTAACCAAGATCAAAAGAATTGTAGTAAATTGGGAAACAATCTTTACAACTAATGTTTCTGATAAAGGACTCATTTCTAAAATATACAGAGAACTGAGTAATATTTTTAAAGCAAAAAGCCATTCCCCCATTGACAAATGGTCAAAGGATATGCAAAGGCAATTTACAGATGAGATCAAAGCAATCCATAGCCATATGAAAAAATGCTCTAAATCATTAATTATTAGAGAAATGCAAATTAAAGCTTCTCTGAGGTACCACCTCACACCTCTCAGATTGGCCAGTATGACCAGGAAGGATAATGATCATTGTTGGAAGGGTTGTGGGACATCTGGGACACTATTACACTGTTGGTGGAGCTGTGAACTCATCCAACCCTTCTGGAGAGCTATTTGGTACTATGCCCAAAGGGTAACAAAAATGTGTATAGCCTTTGACCCAGCAATACCACTACTGGGTCTGTACCCTGAAGATATGAAGAAATAGAATAAAAACATAACTTGTACAAAAATATTTATAGCAGCCCTGTTTGCGGTGGCAAAGAATTGGAAATCAAGTAAATGTCCTTCAATTGCGGAATGACTTAGCAAACTGTGATATATGTATGTCATGGAACACTATTGTTCTATCAGACACCAGGAGGGACAGAATTTCAGGGAAGCCTGGAGGGATTTGCATGAACTGATGCTGAGTGAGATGAGTAGAACCAGAAAAACACTATACACCCTAATAGCAACATGGGAGTGATGTTGAACCTTGAAGGACTTGCTCGTTCCATTAGGGCACACTCAGGAACAATTTTGGGCTGTATGCAAAGGAGAGTGCCATCTGTATCCAGATAAGGAGCTGTGGAATTTGAACAAAGTGCAAGGACTATTCCCTTTAATTTAAAAAAAAACAGATATCTCATTGTCTGATCTTGTTACCTCTTAGACTTCTCTTCTTTAAGGATATGATTTCTCTCTCTCTCATCACACCCAATTTGGATCAAGGTACAGCATGGAAACAAGGTAAAGCCTGACAGAGTGCTTTCCATGGGGGGGGGGGAGCAAGATTGAGGGGTATTGTAAAACTCAAAAAATATCTTTAATAAAAATAAATTAAAAAAGAACTATTTTGTCCTCTGGTTCCATAATATCAAGATTTCTTGAAACTTTCCTTCATGATATTCTGAAATATTGATGCCAGGCTTTTTTTATGCTCAATATGTTCAGGAAGCCCAATTATTCTTAAGTTGTCTCTGCTGGATCTATTCTCAAGGTTAGTAGTTTTGCCAGTGAGGTATTTTACATTTTCTTCTATTTTTTTTTTAATTTTAGGGGTTTGTTTAATAGATTGATCTTGTCTCATGAAGTCATTAGTTTCCACAGATTCCATTCTTTTTTTAAGAGAAGAATATTCTTCACTTACCTTTGGCAACTCCTTTTCCAATTGTTCATTTCTATTATTGAAAGAGTTTTCTATTTGCCCAATTGTGGTTTTGAGATATTTATTTTCTGTTTTGCACTTGTCCAATTGTATTTTACAAGGATTTTTTTCCTATTGCAAGGTGTTAATTTTCTCTTGGTTTTCTTTTCCCAATTTTTCCAATTTTTTTAAACTCCTTTTGAGTTTCTTTTCCCAATTGCTCCAATTGATTTTTAAACTCTTTCCTGATCTCTTCTAGGAAGTCTTTCTGGTTTCGAGATCAATTCATATTCTCCTCAGAAGTTCTAGCTCTCTCTGATTTAGGATCTTTGTCTTCAGGGTAGATTGAAATGGACTCCCCTTTCCTAGGATCTTGTGTTTGGGGAGGGGCTGGATCACAGATCTTTGGTTTTGAGAACCCTAGAGGCTTTGTTCACTGGGCTTAGTAACTCCAAGTTGGCCATCCAGTAGGGGGTGCTAGAGGCTTTCTGTGGAGGGCCTGAAACCTTGATTTTTGTCCCACTCCATAGGCCTGGGGTGGGGGGAGAACAGAGTCTGAATTATCCTTGAACAATATGTGCTGGATCCTCAGGCCATATAGTTAATCTCCTTATTATTCACTCAGTACTGAGAGAGATCTGTTGCCCACACCTGAGTCAGGGGGGGGGGTGGAGGTTGTTGCTGTATTTTCTCTATGAATAATTCCTTTCTCTCACAAGGATGGGGGAGAGAGGTCAACTGGAAACACATGGACTCCACTGAAAATATGAGCATGTGGCCCTGGTCTTCCAAACCAGTGGAGCTGACTAGATTTATGTCTAGCCACTCTGCTGGAACTATCCTGCCTCCTGATCTGGAACTCTCCTGCCCACTTACAAAGCCAAAAGCTTCTTCACTGTTCTGAGGTTAGTCTCGGATCTCACCCCACTGCCCCTGTGCGGACTCTCTGCTCTCTGCCTCCAGTTCACCCACATTCCCCTGAGACAGACCTTGTTGGTAGATATTCTTCTCCTTTGCTCTTTCTCGATTTTGTGGATTTGAATTCTGTTAAGTGGCTTGATTCATATTAGTTCTGAGAGAGAGACAGAAACCTTAGGACAGTGCCTGGTTTCTCTCCACCATCTTGACCAGAGCTCCTCTTCTTATTAAATATTGATTTTCTGATTAATTTGTAGGGGATCCATTCAGGAAAAGCTTGAATAAAATTAAAAAGCTTTTAAGCCTTTTAAGGCTTTTGTTCAGACAGTGAAAATAGGTACTTATACAAGGAGCTCATGGACACCATAATTTAAATTTTGTTCTGGTACTGATGAAATCTCCTTGAGAGATAAACAACCCACAGATGTGGCATTGAGGATTATAGGTTTTATTATTAAGGATTATTAGGTTTATTTACAAACTCTTCTAGAGCACTTAGCCTCTACCTTGCTTCTAGGATGGACTGGGGCAACTAGATGGCACAGTGGATAAAGCATTGGCCTTGGAGCCAGGAGGATGGGAGTTTGAATCCAGCCTCAGACATTTGCTGCTTACTAGCTGTGTGTGAGCAAGTCACTTAACCATGAATACCTTGAATCCAGTCACCCTGATTCATATCTGGCCACTGAGTCCAGGTGACACTCAAAGAGATGAGGCTTGTGACTTAACACAGCAACCCCTGACTCAAATCCAAATCATGTGTTTTTCATGGCATTACCTTTCTCTGATGTCATGGTCTTCTTTGAGAATAAAGGACAACATCATCAGCATTTTGAAAAGGGTAGCTGACCAACACAAAGCAACTGGTTACATGGAGGCTTAGATTTCATTCCCTGGAGGGAAAGTTTGTTAACCTAGGAGAACACTCTGGGTAATCATATGGCTCCAAAGGGATCATATGGCCACAAAGTTCATAATGGAAATTGACAATTTTTGAAATAGAGGGAATTTTCTAGGCAAGAGGAGGAAATTGTCTCCTAAACACAAAAGAGAATATTAAACAAAGAAAGATCACTGTAATAGACTTTCTGGTGGGGGAAAAAGAGGAATTTAAGGATTAAAAAGAAGTAGCCTAGTAAAACTTGGAGAATGACTCCTTTAGGGGGGAGGAGGGCTTGTTTTAGGTGAAGAAATCACCATTCTCTGAATTAGGAGGAATTTTAAAAAGGCTTAAATTTTAATTGACAGATTGCTACAAAAGTTCACATTACTACAAGAAAAGATCACAACTTACTTTTTCAATTAGGTACAAAGAAGTTTCTTTAAGTATTTCTGTGAGTTGAAGGGAAAGGGAGACCAAAGGGCAGGAAACCAGTGATTCTTAAACAAGCTAAACATCCAAAGCAATCATGAAAGGTAGAACAGTAAGAAAGCAAGTAAAGAATAAGTAGTAGAAAAGAGCAAAGGGATATGAAAGGTTATTGGGGGACCAACACTCCCTGAGAGTGTGCTGACTTCCCACAGGAAGACAAGCAACTCAACTAAAGAGTGAATTGAGTTTTAAAAGAGGATATAGGGAGATGTAAATGGGGGATGGTAACTCAGGAAGCAGAAATAAGGTAATTTAGGTATAAGTTGATAAGGGTTAATAGGTCAAAGATTTAATCCTTTCAGGCTAAGGCAGGGATCCATTGTTTTGTTACCAAGAGCTTTTAGATCAGGGAGCAGGGATTTACCAGGTTTCTTGCCAGGGGGCTGTAAGGCACTTGACTAATAGTTTATTGACTTCATCTCATAGCTTGGACAATGGGATGGGAAAGTGGGGGGGCTGGGGGATTAGTGGTAATGTAAGGTACATGATCAGTGCAGAGGAAAAAGATTATAGAACATATTTTTCTTAACATTGCTCTTACTTCACTAGTACCTAGATAAAATAGGGGAATTTACAGTTTTTTTTTTTCAAAACAGGAACGAGAATAGGACCTGGACATTGAACTGATGAATCAAAAAGGCCCAGTCTTTGTCTTTCTGTATCTTTAGAATAGGTACCCAGAGTTCTTGGATGACTCTGAGGCTTCACTTCCTTTTTTAAAATAGATATAGATAAAGACTACATTCACATAATCTCCAAGTAAATCCTGGATGAGGATAGAATCCAAAGAGAATAATTTGTTCACCAACCATTTTGCTTCATTTTATACAAAAGATTTCTTCTGTGTGCCCTTATTTCTTTTTTTGTTCTGAGTAGCTAAGCATATTATCATTTTCCATTATTTTTCTTTCTCTTCTTCCTTAAGTGTGGTTATATAACACTGTCTTCTTCTACATTACCAACAAAGAATTTTGGAACAATCTCTTAAAAAAAATTCAGTATTATTCTTTCTATAACTTTCCAGCTGAAAACCAATGAATGTGGTATCAGTGGAAAATCTTGTTTATACTAAAGGAGACACTGAGATCCTAGCATTATTCTGTGAGTCTTGCACTTTGCAGTGCAAAGCATGGGGCTCCACAAAGTTCTCAGGACCTAGGATAGCTCCCAAGAAAAATAAAAATTAAGTTTTAATTCTTCTGTGGCTTTCTTGACCTCAAGTTTGAAAAGAGTTATATAGGCAGGAGAAAAGAAAATTCACCAATTTCAGAGTGTCCTCAAACCCTTAGTATTTTAAAATAGGAAGTTGGATAAGATCTAAAAGATTTGCCTTAGAGAAGAGCTGCCTGAAAGAATACTTCCTATTCCTTGAAAAAAAAAACAGAGAAGGGCACAGAAAATAGCATGAGATGTTCAGCTACTTTTTGAAGTGGTTGAGTTACTTTTCCTAATTATTACCCCCACATGATGTTCAGTTCTTCACAGTGAGAAACAAAATAAATAATTGTTCCAAGGGGTCATAAGGAAATCATGATCCACAGGAAGTCACAGCATAAATGACAAAGGAGAAGTCAGACTTCCCTGTGGTTAATTTTGCCAGGTAGTCCAAAAATGGCTGCGAGGTTTAAGAATGGGAGTTATAGAGAAAGCTTTGTTAAAATCACTTTGTTTGGGTGTTTTTACTTTTTCTTTGCTCCTCTGGTGCTACTCCTTCAGGGAAACAGAGTATCTGAAGAATAAAGAATGTTTTTTTCTCCTCTGCTGAGGGATATGATCTAACTCCTCTCAAACCCTCAAATAATGGGGAGGAGAAACATGAAAGAAGTTAAGAATGTAGGAAGAATGACTCTGCCTCCTCAGATAAATACAGGAAAACATTTCTACTCTTAAGAAAATATTACTTTCTTTATCAGTGATTGATTTATTTTGTTTTATTCATCTTAATTCCACAATAAAATTCTTCAACCACAACTTTCTCCCAGGTGAATTAAAGCTGTTAGATTTGTTTTTAATATTTCTTGGTGAGGAAGTGAAAATGCCCAATTTGGTTTTTTTTAACATTCTAGCTTACACAGATACCAAAGACATAAAGAAGGACCAGGAAATTTAGGCAATTCCAAGCCTCCCAGATGCTGTAGCTTCATAAGAATGTTTAATAATTAACTCCCATTTTTGCTGATGATTTGATGGGTGACCTTGGCTCTGTTTTTTTTAACTTTATTCTCCTATGTCTGTTTGAAAATATTGAGTCCCTTAGAGTCAATTCATTAACTATTTCAGATACACCAAATGCCTCTGAAGCATAGATGCAACCTACTTACCTGAGCAGATGACTTAAAGAATAAGATTCCAACTCCACAAAATTATTACCCAAAGTCTATATGAGTTTTATAAGTTGAAATAACTTTGAAAATTTGTGTTCCATGTATGGTTTCACTGATTTTCCTGTTGCATTGTCACTTAGTCATATTTCTCCTTAAAAACACAGAAGAGGCAGAAGCACACATACACACACACACACACACACACACACACACACACACTCTCAAAGTCCTACACTGTATGACTTTAAGCTTCCATTACTATAAATAACAGTGATTATGATTGTATCCAATGAATTAATTCTCTAAATTAATTGAATCTTTCAAAAATCTTGTTTCATCTATGCTTTCCAGAAAACCCTCTAAATATTTTTATCAAAAAATAGGAAAAGTACTTGATTACTTAGATTATAGTATTGTTTTATGAGTACAGATTCATTATTTCTTTTTTTCTCTGTTAGATTTTTATTTTAAATATTTATGTGTCCAGAATTTATTGATGCAGGGAAGATGTTGTGACCTATTAGGGGAATTCTATTGTTCAAAGTGACTCCATTCCAGGATAGAAGTGGCTTTGGATTGGTCAACTTTCTTCCAGCTTCCCCCTTCCCCAGCTTCCAGTTTCCCATTCCACTTGCTTATTGAAGCTGGCATGACAGGAGATAACATATCGAAGTTAGAGATCATGCACCTTGGGACAGGAAAATCCAGTACAAAGCTTGTCCATTGGAGGATTCCTGAACCAGGTGCTAGACCACTCCCTAAGTGCCACTCTTTTTTCCAAACCTCTACAGAAGTACATTTAAGAAGAAGCCCTATGCCTCCTTGCGTTCTCTCTCTTTCTCTTTTGGATTCTATCTGCAAGGATGACCAACTTTTTCTCTCTTTCTAAAGTCACATACTTCCAACTTAGGCCCTCTGGAGCACCATGGACCCCCATGCCATGTGACCAGACTAAGCCAGCCCTGACTATCTGTCTGTCTGTCTGTCTATCTCTCTCTCTCTCACTCACTCACTCTCACTCTCACTCTTGCTCTCACTCTCTCTGTCTCTCTGTCTATCTCTCTCTGTCTATGTCTCTCTCTGTCTCTCTTTCTGTCTGTGTGTGTGTCTCTCTGTCTCTGTCTGTCTGTCTGTCTGTCTGTCTGTCTGTCTCTCTCTCTCTCTCTCTCTCTCTCACACACACACACACACACACACACACACACACACACACACACACACACACACAGAACCCTCACCCACTCTTTTGTTATTCACTTCTGTACTCAAAGTGCCTGTAGCTTCTCAGGGAGGAGAAAAAGTTTTTAATCTATATACTTTGCAACAATCTATAATAAATCCTGAGCAGTTTTAAAATCCCAGGAAGCACGTGAATTCATTCACTATTCAAAGACAGCTCAATCTTCATCTCTCAATTTTTAATTGGCAATCCCAATTCTCATCCATTACATTATCACAATGCTATACACATAAGAAACATTTCATAAATACTTTTTCCACTGATTTAGCATGAAAAGAAACTTAGTATGGTAGGGAAAATATTGGTTAGGTATTTGGAGACCTAGTAAAGTCTAGTCTACCAGTAATGAGCTGGATTAACTCATATCAAATTATTTACTCTCTCTGAGTCTTAGCAAATATATTTGCAAAATGAGGAAGTTGGGTTAAATAATTGTTTATATCTTTTTTCAGTTCTAAAATTCTACATTTTTTATTATACCAGAATCTTAACTCACATCTCCTTAGAGTCTATACCATCAGATTTCCCTAAAAAGAAATATTAAACCAAGTTTCCCCGATGAATCTGATTTACATTTAATTCTGCTTTATAAGATATAGATTATTACTATTATGCAGTGTTTAAATGAATCTATAATATAATCCCCTATATGTTATAGTATTTTAGGATTTATGAAACAAATGAAGATATTTTATCCTTTGATCCTCAAAATAACCATTTCAACAGATGAGGAAATGGGATTAAAAATGTCAAATACATAGCTGCTAAATAAATTGTTAAGAAGTGACAAAGTCAAGATTTAAAACTAAGGAGTGTGGTTTTTTTTTAATAACTAATCTAGTCTTTTCCACTCTACTACATGAAGTCTCTATGCCTGAACTATCTATCTGTTTAAAGTATTCATTTTTATTGGACGTAGGCTGGCATTGGTTTAGGTAATTTAAGAAGAGCCTTTATTGGATGTGAGGAGAAGAATTTGGGGAAATATTGGGGGAATATTGGGGGAAAGGGGTAGAACATGACTGTTGCCACTGAGATTTTGAGGTCACCAATTAAAGACACCAATTAAAGAATTTGGGGTAACTTAGAAATTGAGGACCACTGAAAGGACAAAGGAATTTGCACACTCTCTAGGATTCCAAAACTGCTCAGGATTTTACTATAGCAAATTATTACAAATATACAAGTTAAAACTCCTAGAAAAGCAGTAACCACTTTAAAAATAGGCTAGGCAAAGTTTGAGTGAAAGAGATAAAGAGAAAGAGAAAAAAGGACAGTTAGCCGTGAGGCTTAGCTTAGTCTGGCCACATGGCATGGGAAAGACCCATGGTGTTCCATGTGGCCTAAGAAAGAATGTTAGCAAAACCCATCCTGCTAGAGTCAAAAAGAAGGGGGGAAAAAGGAAAGAAGTAGTGGCACTTCCTGTTAAATACTCTTCTGTGGTAGGTTGAGCAAGAGATGACCTTTGGGGAGTGGTCTTGCACCTTGGACTAGGTTCCAATGGTGAGCTACAAATAGGTCCTTCGTGTCTCAATGTACTCAATCCCCAAGTTCAACATGTCATTTCCTGTCATGCCAGCACCTACAACCAAGGTTAGGTGAAGGGGGAAATGGGGGATGGGATACAAAACAATAGGGGTCAAGGGGTGATAGGATATATAATCAGCAAACAAGATCAGTTTATATCTCAGAAGCTAAAAGCCTTCCACAATTAACAAGATTTTAACATCATTAAAGCAACATTCATAATGCTCTACATCAGGACCTTACAAGATAATGATGGGTACTGAGAGAAATCATTATTGATAACTATTAATATCAATCTTCAGGTTTTTTCCTCTTTTATTTCCTCATTCAAAGCCTAGTCAAAGTAGGTCAGTCAGTGTCTATAGCAATGAGACTGATCTAATCCTTAGGGAACATTCCACTCAATCTTCATTAGGATCTCACCTAACTAGGAGAGTTTGACTTCTGATTAAAGTATGAAGAGAATTTGGTATAGGTGATTTCCTAAAGCTGTTAAGTTCATATCCTTGACCCTACCCCTCTACCACCATTGAGTGATCTCGGTGGAAATGAATTATTTTGTGTAAAGCTGAGTCTCATGATCAAGCCAGTTTCTCAGCAGGAGTAGGAGACTTTAGAACCACTTTCTCATTAATATGTCCACTCCCTCACTGAATATTCATCAATCAGGATTGATCTCTGTCTATTAGTGACATCTATTTTTCCAAAGCTATTTAAGTATTTGATGATATCCATGATCTTTGTCTTTGGTTACCAAGTGAGATCACTGAACATCAATTAATTATTTGCCAGTCTGATTAATAAGTTGATTATTTATTACAACTCTGTCCCCAGGGATTTTCATTGTCTCAGAACAAAAATTTTTAAGTGACTATAATAGAATTTAACTTTATCCATTTTTAATGGACTATGAAACTGGTTTTAAATGCTAAATTTATAGTTAGTTCATATGACAATTTAATGATAATGTACAGAATGTGTGAATAATATAGAATAAGTATGGGAAGGACAAAGTTACATCTTCTCACACCAAGCAAAACTGGTTGCAAAATAAACAGAATATGATTGCATAAGTTGAGCAAACATTAATGACTAGATACAATCATGATCACAGTGGTCAATCAATAGATGACAGCACCTGAAGGAAAAGTTTTTTTTATTTCTATTATTAACTGATAAAATAGGTAATTTGCATAGAAATAAATGTTTAACATAAATCAAGATTCAGCTTGTCAAATAACTGATATGACAGTGCAGGCTTTGTATTTATTTTAGTGTGCTACTCTTCTACTAAGCCTTCTATAATTTTCTTGAGTTAAAGTGATCAAACTTTTTGGTACAGAGCAAAGGTTCTTAACCATTTTTGGTGTAATGAGCACTTTTGGCAGTATAGTAAAACTTATGCCTCTTTTTTTCAGAATGTTTTCAAATGAAAGAAATAAAATAAGATTACAAATTAAAATAATTAAAAATATTAAAATGAAACAAAAGAACCTAGCTCAAGAATACCTGAACTAGAGTCTCTCTACAATAACCTAAGTCATGCTGCCTTGTCCTTTGCTACTCCAATTTGAATCTTTTTTTCAGGTCACTAGGGATTCCAGAGCCTATGACTAACTGATGATGAACTTTGAGAATCTGATGTTACATCCATACCATAATGATGCATCAGAGTGCAATTTTAGGTACATATACATACATACATATATATATATATATATATATATATATATATATATATATGTAGTTGGTTTACTTGAAAAGGTTATTTTGATTATTGTCTCCATAGAAAAAAATTGCATCACAACATCTATTATTTAATACCATTTTGTCATATCTCCACTGAAGTTTGAACTATATTATATAAGAGGAAGATAAATGGCAGAGTAGATAATCAGGTCTGATGTCAGGAAGACCTGAGTTCGAATCTGCCCTCAGACACTAAGACTAAGTGGACAAGTCACTGACTTCTATTTGTCCCAGTTTCCTTAGTTGTAAATTGTGGATATTAATAGGGCCTACCTCCCAGAGTTGTTGTAAAGATCAAATGATAAATAATTGTTAAGCACTCAGCACTTTACTAAAATGTGTTTGTGTTGAATGACCTCCATATGACACTTTTTGACCCCATTTGGGGGCTTTCTTGACCAAGATACCAGAATAGTTTACCATTTCCTTTCCCAGTTTATTGTTCTGATGAAGAAACTGAAGTTAAAAAGGGTTAAATGGCTTGCCCAGGGATACACTAGTAGAGCATGTGAGGTCAGAGTCTTCCTGACTCCAGACCCAGAACATTGAAGGCACTATATAAGTGTGATCTATTACAATGAAAATAAATGAGAAATGAATAATTTGATCTTCATATTCTCAGAATGTATCTACCTTATTGTTAATACACCAAGTTGAAATTCTGCATGCCCACAGTGTATATTATTAAAAATAAGGCCTATAAAGTTGTATAAGAGTTCCCAGAAGTTGTTGAATTGACACGGAGAAGGGATTGTACTGTGACTTGGGGCTTAGCAATGGGCTTTAACCTCAGCTTGACTGAGGGTTAACTTTTAAGAATGCATCTCTCTTTAAAATTCTGCAACTCTATTCTCCACCAGATTATTAAATCTGAACTTTCAAGAAGTAAGTGCATATATTTATGGGAAATTTTTCTAGCTCTGTAGAGATGTGTAATTAATAATGATGATGATAATATTTTATAGTGCATTAAGGTATACAAAGTTCTTTCCATACCAGACCCTGTGGAGATATTTTTTACCCTTTGTGGATGATGGAACTGAGGTTTAGTGAGGTCAAAGGACTTGTTCAGGATCACAAGGCTAGTAAGTGTCTGAGATAAGATTTAAACTTAAGATTTCCTCACTCCAGATTCTGTACTTTTTTTTCTTATTTTACCTAGTTCCTTTAATCCAGGAAATCTATCAAAAATGACTTCTAAAAATTACATTAAATTTTATTAATAATAATCATAAAAATACAAGATGTTCAAACATTCCTACAAATATGATAAAGTTAGATGACCTCTCTTGAGTCCATTAAGCTACTTCAGATTCCATTCTGAGTTAAAAAAATGGAGCTTCTTGTTGCCTGGCAGAAAAGATATAAAGAGAGCCCTCACAAGATATACATATGCATATGAATACCTTTAGATTTTTTTCCCCACTACTTTTGATCTGATCAGGTGATATGCATTTCTATCAACAGCTAACCATCAGCCCCTCAGAGGTGAAGGCAACATATTTTTTTGCATTCTAAGATCTTTGCCAGAAAGTCCTGTGAAGTAATTTCTTTTTGTTGGACCAGTCAGTTTTGAATCACTTTAGTTCAATTCAATAACTTATGTGTGCAAGACCCCAAAGAATACTTGACAACAATAAAAGTTTGACAACTTTTAACCAGTGTCTTACTGCTTCAGGTTTCTTCAACCTTTCCAAGGTTTGGAAGAACCCTTAGGTAATTTTTCTGGCATTGCAAAAACACAGATAAAAAGCAATTATAAACTTCAAGGAACTAACTTTCTTCTAGGAGAATACATTTTGCAAACATTTTAATTAATAAAAAGAAATTTGGAGGATGCAATAGCATTAACAAGTAGGAGTAATAGGAAAGGGCTTCCAAAGAAAGGTGCTGCATTTTAATCATTAAGGAAGCAAAGGATTCTGATAGAGGTTAAAAAGAGGTGCATGCAGAGCAACAGCATCAGAGTAGGAACTCAAAGACTGACTTTGGAGAAAAGAAAAAAAGTCAGATTGACTGGAACTCGAAGTACATGAAAAGGAAATAAGTTCAGTTTTGTTAACAAGATAAGTCATCTAGCATTTTTCCAGATGACATAGAGAAAGGAAAGACAGCTAAAACACATGGTTAAGTTGAATCAGGATCCAAAAATTTCTTGACAGACTAAAATCTGTGCTAAATAGGAAAACTTACTCTTGGGAACACAAAATCATCCTCATAAGTATAGGGAAAACATAAGACACTAGTTTTTCTGAAAAATACCTTGGAATTTTAGTAGACTCTATATGGATCAGTAGTGTAATATGAAAACTAAAAAAGCTAATCTTATCTTAGGTTATATTAGAGAGTAATAACTCTAAGAAAAGGAAGGTGAAGGTCTCCAGTATTTATTTTTGGTCATACCACATCTAGAGTATAAGATTCAGTTCTGAGCATCATATCCATGAGAAGCATATTTAACGGATGGCAAATAGAAATGATTAATCTGTAACACTTGAGAACCCCTTGAAGAAACTAAGGATGCTTAGCATGGAGATGAAAAGATTCAGTTGGGACATTATGTCTTCAAAGTTCTTCTTTGGAAGATGGAAGGAATCAAGTTTTATTTGTCCATAGAGAACAGAACTAGGAGCAGTTGTTGGAAGTTGGAGAGAAACAAATGTAGATTTGATGTTAAGAAAAAACAATTAGGAGGCCGCTAGGTGGTGCAGTGGATAAAGCACCGGCCCTGGAGTCAGGAGTACCTGAGTTCAAATCTGACTTCAGACACTTAATAATTACCGAGCTGTGTGGCCTTGGGCAAGCCACCTGACCCCGTTGCCCTGCAAAATACAAGAAAAAAGAAAAAAAGAAAAAACAATTAGGAGTGAGGGGAATATTCCCTCTTAAGAGTTCATATTCCTAGTGAAGTCCTCTCAGGGTTAAAAATCATTAAAACAAAGACAGACTTAGACTATTCTTAGAAGAAAGAGGGAGAGAGATACCTTGTGTTCCAAGCCAGGTACCCTCCCGATTCTGTTAGGGAGGGAAACTGGATTATTTATGGAGAGACCTTGCATTTTCAGTTAGTCAACTATTTGATGATAAAATTATCTTAACTGGGAGAACAGTAGACTGTTCTCAGGGGAAAATCTTGTATTTCCAAGGAGCTCATAAACCTCCTCTTGTTGGATAAGTGCTAAAGAAGAGAGTAGATTTTCTTAGAAGACCTTGCATACTCAGACATTAATTCATTTACATAGACAATAAAGGGTCATTAGAAATCTTCTTCTGATATCCTCACCATCTGGATAGTGAGGTAATATTCTATGAAAACATTTTATTCTTCTCTTTGTTACCAGGAAGATCTTTTCCCATAAAGATTGTAACTCTGAAAACCTTAACCAATCAGGTTGGAAGAGAGGGGGCTGGGGGGGGGAATCTCATTAGGCCATATAATTTTGCTTGACTGTCAACTCGGGGCAGCTCTTTGATTCACCTTCTGTGTGATATCTTTGAGTCTGTCCTTTCTCTAGAAAGGCAATAAACAACTATCTGTTTTGCTCAGACCCAGTCTCTGAGAATTTTTCTTAGTGTATTTTATATTGCATGCAGGAGAAAGAAAGATGGTGATGCTAATGCAAGACCAAGGGAAAGGGCAGGGATGGCAGGGTCCACAGCCACCCCAGTAGCCAACAAGCAGGCTTCCCCCATGCTGGCCTCCTTGAGGTGCCCTAGCTCCATCTTAGAGGAATGATCCCCTCTAGAGGTGAGAGGAGAAGAAGAGGAGGAAGGTTCAGTCCTCATGACCTGTTCAATCTTGGTTCTTCCCTCTTCCGCTGAATACGGGGACACCAGTTAATACCAATGACAGAAGTGCTTTTCCTGATGTAGACTCCAGTCCACTCATAACTGAACCAAAACCACCAAGATGATTCAAAGCAGGTAACATGGAAGGGTTTGATTCCTCCATCCATGACACCAGTGTCTCTGCTGGGTTCAGAGCACTGTATGAGGATGGATTGCTTCTTGATGTCACACTTGTCATCGAATATCACCAATTCCAGGCCCATGAAACACTCCTGGCCACCCAGAGTGACAACTTAAGGATAATTCACAGTTGACATGAGGGAGCGAGGTCAGGTCAAAACTCATTTGAAAGGTCTGACTGCTAGAGGCTTCAGCCATGTTCAACAATTCGTGTACTATGGAACTATAGAACTAACCTTGCTTCTGGCATCAAAGTTATTATTCCAGAAATGTCATTCTCTGCTTATCTTAATAGTATCATATGTACTCGTTACCTTTTATCTTCTTGGAATGTATGTGTATGTGTATGTGTGTGTGTGTGTGTGTGTGTGTGTGTGTGTGTGTGTATAATTACAACTTACCCTTCTTATGCTCACACCTTTGGAAAGTGAATCACAATGAATCTATCACAACACATGCAACAAGAATACATTCAGCCCTCCCTTGAGGACCTTGAGGGAATACTTACTGTCTCCTGAGATAGTCCATCCCATTTTTGGATGATCTAATTGTTTTTTCTTTTCTTTTTTTTTTTACTTAAAAGTGTACTTTTTTTCAGTTTTCTTCTATTTTACAGTTGCATTTTCACAATTTAAATATTTCCACCTCTCTTCAGTTCCATCAAATTTCTTAGGTTCCTGAAAAATTGTCAGAATTTTTACTAATTTTCACAATCCCCTATAATAAAGCCTTTGATGCCACTTTCAATGTTTCCAGCTTAGAACTACTTCCTCAGGACCCTTCACCTTTTCCAAAGAGGGCAAAATGATAATTGCAGATACCCAATATAAAAAAATCAGGTGAGAGGATAAAAACTGCAGAGTGATGAATTCTTTTATAAGGACTAGTAGTATGATTCAACTTAACAGTGTTAGTGATTTGGCTGAAGACAGACATAGAAATATTTTTCCCACCATGACCAACAGCCATAAATTTTAAGATTGTTAAATTATTTCATCTTTGCTCATCTTCATGAAAAAGAGAAAGGATGGGGTGGCTAGGTGGCACAGTGGATAAAGCACTAGCCCTGGAGTCAGGAGTACCTGGGTTCAAATCCTGTCTCAGACACTTAATAATTACCTAGCTGTGTGGCCTTGGGCAAGCCACTTAACTCCATTTGCCTTGCAAAAACCTAAAAAAAAGGATCTTGAAGAAGAAATGCTTCTTTAGAAAATGTTAGATCTGCAGAAGCTCTGGCAATTAGGCAAATAATTCCTCTCATTTTGTAATTTCCTGTCATGTATAACATACATTCCTTATAGTCCTAGGAATATGTAAGAGAAAAATTTTACTGTGTGTATGCATATAGCTTGAATGTTTACAGGCAATAAAAAGGTTTTTTTTCTGAATTTCTAGAATCTCAATATATTAGACTTCTGAATATACTTTTTTGACCCTTTTACCCTTTATTACAATTTTATTCTCATTCAAAGTTGAATGACAGTATTCAAGATCAGAAGGGAGAAATTATTTTGAATGAAAAAAGACAAATATTGACTAGTTATAAAAGATATTCAATAAAATTTTTAAATGTTTTACCAGAGAGAAAAATTGTTACCCCAAATTTCTCTTCTCTAAAATAGGTGGTACAAGAGTATCTAGAAGGAACTATTAAAAATTTAAATTATCCATCCTTTGTAATAAAATCACTAAGTAACTCTCAAAACAAAATTAAAATCTCAGAAGTAATTTACATCACTGTTACATTTTTCAAAATCTTGAAGAATACAATGCCCCCAAAACAAATCAATACTATCATTATCCTCATTTGTAGTATAATTTGGACTGCAAATTACAAGGAAAGGTCTATGACAGTTCATAAATTAAGATTTCAGAGAAAAAATCATCTAGTCCAATATTTTCATTTTGATGTGGAAATTGAGGCCCAGGAGGTAAAGTTACATGACCAAGGTCATGCAGTTCAAAAATGGGAGAACCAGTATTTGATCTTGAATATCCACATGAGTTTTTAGTCAATGCATTGGAGACAATGGGCATTTAAGTGTGTTTATTTCAGACAAAGAAAGAAGGCATGGCCATTACCTTCAAGGAGTTAAAAATATTCCTTATCTATGAATCATCTAAGCAAACTCTTTTGCTGCCCAATGAAATTTTTTATTTTATTTAGAAGTTTTGCTACTAGAGATCATCTATGGGATAAATGTTTAATCTATCGACAATTCCAAAATATGAAACCTTAGTTCATGCATGTACAGAAAAATACATCGAGATTAATTTTCTTATAAGCTTCACTAAACAAGTTCTTCAATATGTTCTCAATGCCATTCCTAAAAAAATTTGTTTAAAGAGAAGACCATGCATAGCAATGTTTTTTGGCAGTGACTTTCAAAAAAAAAGCTCAAAATGCAGTGATTGTTTTTATGATAGGAATGCAACCTATTAATACTTTATATCACATTTGAAGTTTCATTTTACTTTGTGCATTTTAGTAGTGGGCAAGGAATTAGCATTTAATATGGTCAACAAAAGCATCTCCAAACCCCATACCTAAAAACTTTGGTCAAGACACAGAAGCAGATTAAAAGTTATCAACCAAAAGTAAATCAAAAATTAAAGCATAAGGGAAAAATGCCTTTAGAAAGGGTTGGGCATTTGAGATTGCTTATCTGAAATTATATTTAAGAAATGTAGCCTAGTCTTTAGTTTTAGATGCTTCTCTTATATTCACAAATTCAAATAAGGATTATACCCCCTTAACTTTAAGCTCTTTTAAGTGACTATCTTAGTTAATTACACTCCAGCATTCTCTCCACTACCTCACTCCCCTTGAAGAGGTATCAGATACCATGATGTTAGCTAAAGAGTATCAGCCATAATTTTCCTGATTTATCTGGTAATATAAACAAATTCTTTTCAGAAGCTTCATGTCTGAGAACAAATACTGGAGAAAGGTTTCATTTAGGGACTGAGTATATATATATATATATATATATATATATATATATATATATATATATATATATATATATAAAGAAAGCACAGAGATCTAGAGCTAATAATAATCATAATCTAACTAGAAGTCAATCAAATTAAGAAATTTCAAAAATTCTTTTCTAACCTTTGGGAAAAAGTAAATCACAGGTGAGACACGGGACATTAAAGTAAAAAAAAATCTAGGAAAAGAGACTATTTTTAAGATAATAGATATGGTTGAAAGCACAACAGGGTACTTTAATCAGAACAGATAAGGAACCTCTACTCTACAAGGAAACATTAACAGTCAAATTTGATCACTGTTCACAAAGAAAGCAATAGGACTAGGAAAAATGAATAAAAAGTTATTACTAATATTTATTATTTTAACTGTAGCATTAATTATCTTATAATTGTGTATCATTTACATAGTCCCTTAATAGTCAATGGAATAGGTGGTGGCTAGATGGTGCAGTGGATAGAGCACTGGCCCTGAAGTCAGGAGGACCTGAGCTTAAATCCAGCCTCAAACATTTAATTACCTGGCTGCATGGCCTTGGGCAAGCCACTTAACCCCATTGCCTTGCAAATAAAACCTTAAAAAATAGTCAATGGAATATTGTACTATATGACAGAAAATTCTAAAATATTTTTCTTGTTTCGATCTCTACATAACTGAACACGTTCACTGTTTGAATGTGTCACAGTAAAATACACAGTTTTGTTCACTTTAGTCAGTCACTTCGCAGAAAGAAAAACTGAAGAAAATACATAGTATTCTACATGAAAATACATTTTATTCTATGTAGTTTAAGCCTATTTAAAATTAAATTTTGGGGGAAAAAACAAACCTAGATCCTAATAAGATGCTATAAAACCCATATGTCTTATCTTTTACCACCCAAAAAAATCTTCAAAAAACTATATAGCTCAAAAATTAAATCTCCTTCATACATTATTAGCCAAACAAATTTATCCTCTTTCTGACAAGTATAGCTCTTTCATCTATGGAAGGCATGCTTCCCTAGTTAAATGAGGGATCCTGTCTATGGCTTGCAATTTCATCAACCTTCTCAAAAACACTGGATGGGGTCATCAAATAAAACCTGATGTTCTGAATGATGGTATCGGTATATCATGCTACAGCCAAGACTGAACAGCCTGGTACAGTTCTATCTCTGGGAACCTGCTCAGATGGTCATTATCCAAATAAGATATAAGCTTTTCAAAGCTCAGATAATACAGGAAGTCAGGTCTTGGCATTAGTGGCACAAAGTTCTCTAGCAGAAAGGAAACCAACTTACTATTCTACTTTTCTAATAGAAGTATCTTAGGAGGTCTGTATGGTATTATGATGTAGTGGTATCAAGCTCAATAAAGACTACTGAATCATACATATGATACCTCTGGGCTGGATATTTTAACAGAAAAATAACATATTAATAATATCTATAATGTTTGTCCTTCATTTTCTAAGAAGACCATAACATCAGAGAAGTGATGCCATGACAAGCACATGAATTGGATTTCAGTGAGGGTGATGCTGTGCTAAGTCACCAGCCTCACTTTTTCCTACAGAGTCATCTGGGTCCAATGACCAAATATGAATTAGAATGACTGGAGATGGCCCTGAATGCCAGGCAATCAGGGTGAAGTGACTTGCCCAAGGTTACACAGCTAGGAGGAGGCAAGTATCCGAGGCCAGATTTGAACTCCCATCCTCTTGATTCCAAGGTCAGTGCACTATCCACTACAGCACCCAGTTACCCTTAATATTATATATGTTCTATTGTATATATTTATTTTGTTAAATATTTTCCAATTATGTTTTAACCTTCTTTGGGGATGCACTAGAAATTAATATAGGCAGTGCTTTAGACATCTCTGGAGTAATGGAAGGCACTGTAAACATACAAGTTATAGTCATGACCTCAAAATTTGGTGGGTCTATGACTCGGCAAATCAGTTTACCTTTGTGGATATCAATTTTCTTACATGTAAAATAAGGATAATAATACTAACACCTCTTACCATATTATATTCATGTGAGGAAAATGTTTTATATACTTTCACAAACTGCAAAGAAAATCATGGCTCTTCTCTATTTGTTAGCATTCACAAAATCAGACCAGGGAGAATCCCAGAGAAAGCAAATAATTATTTTTTTCCTATAGAAGACCTGATGCTTTTCTTTGATCATTCATTCCCATCCTCATTCTAAAATCTTTAAATTTCTATTCCATTGCTACATTTTCACATTCTTTGACATATAGTATATTTTTCCAAAGATTAAAAAGAATGATCTTCCTAAGACTAGGTACCACTCCAAGTTCTTACAGCAACTCTAGTCTATATATAACTTGGATATGATCTTAGATTCTCAAACACTATCCTAATGTAACACAGTATATGGTTCTCCTGAGATAGAAAGATTTTTAATATAAACTTAGAAATGACTACATGTCTTTTAATTCAGATTTATCCTAGATAAGTATGAAGAGGCTCATCATCAGAAGTTTGGTGACAGAGAAACATGTCAATTCACAAAATTCTCCTAAGTCATGGAGGGGTTAAAATTTTTACCATAAGAATTGTTCAGAGAATCATAAATTTAGAACTCTAATGGACCTTAGAAATTATTTAGTTCAGTCCCCTTGTTTTATAGATGGGAAACATGAAGTCTTCAAAGGTTAAATGACTTTCCAAAGTTTGCACAACCAGTGTCAGATTCAGAATTCAAACTCAAATTATTTAACTTCCAATTCATTTTATTCTTGGAACATTGTAGTGAAATAAATCATATAGTGAAGAAATTTTATCATGAATTTCTATTTCTTTTGCTATTAAACTAAAAAAACAGACACAAAGAATGAGAAAGTAGAGGATGATAATTATTTAAGGTGAATATTATATAAAATGAAATAGCACAAGAAATAAAGGAATGAATTTACTAGCATCTATTCATCTGTTTAGTTCTCTTCTATGCTAATGTAGAAATCAATGAAATCTCAAGAGGTAACAAAGACATTTTTTAATCATTAATTTCATGTGTGTCTTTCCAGGCTTTTCAGAAGTCCTCACATTCATGGTTTCTTACAGAAAAAATGGTACTCCATTAAATTCATATACCATAATTTGTTCAGTCATTTCCCAATTGATAGGTACCTCCTCAACTTCCAATTCCTTGCCATTACAAAAAGAGCTAGCCTTAAATATTTTTCTACATATGGGTCTTTTTCCTTTTTTAATGCTCTCTTTGATGTAGATGTAGCAGGAATATTGCTGGATCAAAGACTATTCAGAGGTTATGCATAGTTCTAAATGCTTGGATTGGTTCACAACTTCACCACAATGAATTAGTGTTCCATCCCCTCCAACATTGACCAATTTCCTTTTTTGTCATATCAACCAATCTGATAGGTACCTCAGAGTTGTTTTGATTTGCATTTCACTAATCAATAAATAAAAAGTATAGTATTTTTCAAATGAATAAAGATAATTTTAATTTCTTCATCTGAAAACTGCCTGTTCATATCATTTGACTATTTTATCAGTTGAGGAATGATTCCTATAAATTTGATTCCATTTTCTATATATTTTAGACTTTCATGAAATGATGCTGAGTGAAATGAGCAGAACCAGAGGAACTTTGTATGCATTAACAGCAACATTGTGTGATGATCAACTATGATGGACTTAGCTCTTCTCATCAGAACAATGATTAAAGATAAGTCTAAAGGACTTGTGTTGCAAAATGCATCTATATCCAGAGAAGGGACTTTGGAGACTGAATATAGCCCAAAGCATACTATTTTCAATTTTTTTAAATTTGTTTTATACTTTTTATTTTTCCTCTCCCATGGTTTTCCCCTTTTGTTCTGGATCTTCTTTCACAATATTACTAATAAGGGAATATGTTTTAATATAGTTGTCTATTTATAACCTGTATCAGTTTACTCACTGTAAAGGGAAGGGGAGAGGGAAGAGAGAAATGGAGAAAAAATTTATAACCAAAACCCTTACATAAAAATTAATTTTGCAAACTTCCTTTGAATGTAGTTTGGAAGATAAATAAATGTTTCTAAATAATCATTAATTTATTTCATTTAGAGAAATTAGCCAGTCATAGGACAAACATATACTATGCACTTCAAAATTGCCATATTTTAGAGCAATATTTTGATCATTCTGCTAGATTATAACAGTTTATAAAAAAGATATTTTTTTTTCCTTATGCTGAAAGATCCAAGGTTGTGGTTCTTTCAGACCAGGGGAGGTTTGAGGTCACAAAAAGCCAAAAATATTAATGGAAATGAACGTTTGGATAATGATACTGATCTTGATGTTATAGAAGTTGAGTTAACTGCTTTTCTCAAGAATTATTTAGGTATAATGTTATAGAATAAAGAAACTCTTCTTTGACACTAGATCATAAAAAAAATTACTACATCTATAGGCAGGAGGTAACAGCAACACAACCTGTTAGTGAACTGAGGGATATATGGTGATGGAAATGTGGGGAGTTTTGTACCAAGGTAAATGATTGAGTAGAATTTGTGATAATTGTTACAATATGCTCTCAAGAGTCCTGACATCTCTGTTCCTTTATTTTATGACTGCTCAAGTAAATAATTTATGACATCAGTGCATCTCTCCCCAGAACTTGTAGCAAATAAAGGATATAGCACATGAATAAACCAAATTCTTTGGTAGATAGCAAAGTTTACTTCAGACTGTATTTTACTGCTTTGTCAAAAAGACTAGTAAACAGTAACCACATTTTTTTAAGTCTTTGATTTCGGCCCAAAACAGTAAATGATAATGGACATGAGTTTCTCAATCTGAGAACATCCTGCTTAAATCTCCTTATTTAAACACTCTAGGGAAGCAATTTCTCTGTAGGTGGGGAAAAAAACCCTTAAATTTAGCAACAGCTCCAACAGAATCATCTATTTTTTTGGAAAGATCAGTTGTCTAATCTTGGGAAAAGGAGGAAGGAGATAATCAGGAAGTGTTTCATTATGATAGCAAAGAATGAGGAATGAACATGGAGCTAGTAAGAAGATAAGCCAAAAAAAAGTTCTTGAACATAAATATTTAAAAGAGGAAACACAATGATGATTTTTCCCTCCAAAAAGCAGCAGGAACATAAGAATTACCATTGTAGGTCTGATATAAGGGTTATCCAACCCAAGTAGCACCAATTGAACATGCTATGGAATGAAATGTGTGTTCCTAGTATTGTTTCAATAATAATAGTCCATTCTGTATTTAGGAAAGATAAATAATAATAATTCAAGTTGATATATCAATCTGATGAGGTCACTTTACATTGATTACTTTATTTGATCTTACAACTATTCTATAAGATATTAGTGTTACTCTCATTTTCAGAAGAGGAAACTGAGACAATATAAATTATCTTCCTGCAGTCACATACATAGAAATCTTCAGAAGTAAAATATGATCTTCAGACTTTAATATTTTATCATATCTTCCACTAAATGTTATTGGGGAACTTCAAAGATTGGAGAAGTGTATTCATTTATTCATTTCAATGCGCATTTTTCAGTATCTACTACATAAAAGCACTATGGAAGGAAAAAAACATTGTGAAAAGTAGCATCTACCTACCTACAAGGTGTTAACAATTTGATTTCCTATGTAAACTTTGTTGGTAGGTCTTTGTATTTCCAGTCTATACCACTGCTTGCAAGCTCACTAGATAATATTCAAATTTTGAGAATTTTAATCTGGCTCTATTATACTGATTTGATGAATAAGTTCATGAAGACATTATCCATATCGTATAGTTACTGATAGACATTGTTCATATCTCCTTTCAACTTTTATCTTCCCACATCAGAATCCTAATGTTTTTAGTCTGACCTTATATTAAAACTTCTCTTTCTGTAATTATATTTGTTTCTTTTCTCTGGAATATGTCCTACTTGATTACATCTTTTTTTGAGTTGCAGTGATCAGAATGGCACACTGCCTTCTGAGTATAGAATACAAATACAAAACAGAATAGCACATTGGACTAATGCCTTCTGGGGAACAGTGCCCTGTGATTTTTATGGCCCTCTTTGGAGTCATTCATCCATTTAGTCAAACAAATAGTCATTAAGCACCTACCAAAGATGACTCTATGCTTGGGGCTTAGGTTGATGCAAAGATAAAACATATACAATTAAGTCCCTCAAGGAGCTTAACTAATAAAAAATATCCATGGGCAATCTAAGATAATTTGCATTATCATGAATGGTACCATTAAAATACTTTAAAAATTCACATGAGGAAAAGGACTCATTTTGTCTCTAGTAATCCAAAAAGGCTTCATAGAAAGATATCCTTGAGCTGAGTATATTAGGATAGCAAGAATTTCAACAGAGAAGAGGAAAACCGACTAATACTTATTAAATGCCTATTGTATGTCAGACCTACGCTAAACATTTTACAAATATTTTCCAAGATCCTTACAACAACCCTGAGAAATAGGACTTATTATTGTTGTTGCCACTGTTTTAGAGCTAAGGAATCTGAAGCAGACAGATACTAAGTGACTTGCTTAGGATCATACATCTAGTAAGTATTTGAGGCTTGATTTAAATTCAGATCTTCTTAACCCAGCCTACCACTCTATCATCACTCTATCTAACTGTCTCTAGTAAATGAATATAGGTGAAAGTTTTGGCATTCAAGTTAGAGGGAATAGCATAAGTAAGCAAAGGTACAAAGCATAATTGGATAATTGAAAATAATTCTGTCTAGTTGAAACACGGAGTTCATATTTAAGAGCATTGGCAATGGGAAATATAAGACAGATTGTAAATTGTAGAGGATCTTCAAACCTGGAAAAAAGTGTAGATAATTCATTAAGCAGTAGTCTGGCAGTGATGATTATTTAAGAAGAAAGTGATGAGGTAACACAGGGTAGTATAAAGAATGGTGCCCATTAGGGAAAATACCATCATTGTATATTACTTGGAGTCAATGGCACCTTAACTCATATTGTTTCTTCTCATGAAGAATTAATCTATTGGGACTATCACTTCAGATATAGTGATCATTTACCAGATTAAAATCATCCTCACAAAACACAAAATCAGTTAAGAACACACTTGCTGCTTCAAAATGGGAAACAGCAGAAAAAAGCAGAAAGTGAGAGAACCTGGCATATGTCCATTATGACACTTTGAGTCACAACTAGAAAAAAGTACTTGTGGTAAAGGGTCTAAGACACAAAATCTGTTCCAGATGAGAATCCACAAATAATTTATTAATTTTATATAGAACTTCTAACATTATTGAATAAATCACATAATAATAGCTAACATTTATATAGTTCTTAACTATGTTCCAGATGCTATGTTGTGTTTAGTAATTATTATCTCATTTCATCCTCATATCAACACTGTGGATCATATTATTAGTCTCATTTTATGGATGAGGAAACAGAGGTCACCCTGTGCCCAGGGTCACACAGCTAGTAAATAGCTGAGCCTAGATTTAAATTCAGTTCTTCTGACTTTAGGTATAGCTCTCTATCCACTGCACCATCTAGCTAAACATTTCTATTAACATTGAACCCAGTATAGAAGCTTAAATGATCATTACAGATGTCCAATCATCTTTTTAAAATAAATTAATTACATTTTTAAAAAAATCCTGGATTAGGCTCAGTCAATGAGTTAAAATTCCATCTTTGCTACTATATTTCCTGTGATCTTATACGAATAACCTAACTTTATGAACCTCCCTTTCTCACCTATAAAAGGAGGGGATTGGACTAGATGCCATCTGATTTCCCTTCCACCTGAAATCCATGGCTGTGACTAAATTCTTAGGAAGATTAATCTAGTTATACCATATAAAATGTATTGGACAACTCACATTCCAATCCATAAATGAACACTTTGTATCTGTAACAAACAAGTGTTGATTAAAATATAGTATCATATGTTTAGTTCATATGTTTAGAAAGTTATCAAACTCCTTTGCCTGAAATTCAACTCCCATAACAGTCTTGGGTTATCAGATATTCAGCTTTATCTCATGCTACTCCTCTTCATTCACTCTTTGCTCTGGTCAACTCTCTGTTCTTAAGTAGAGCATTTGAAAGGAATAGGTAGTTATGCATACATTAACAGTTTTATTTACAATCATCTTTTTAATGTTAATATTAATACTAAGTTATAAAAATATTTTTCCATAAAAAATAATAAAAATTTTAAAATGTCCTTAATATTTAAAAAATAAAACCTATGCTCTTCTGTGTCCAGACTTTATTGTTTTCCTTAAAAAACTTCCTTTCTTTTCCTCTACTGAAATACTATCTTCTCTTTAAAGTTAAACTCAAATTCTATTTTTCCATGAAGCCTTACTTGCTTCCATTAATTATTCCCAATAACCATAATAAAGATCAATTTCCACTTTGCCATGAGAACCAAGAGGAAGAAGAAGCAACTGTACAAGCTGATACAGAAAAGAAGGATGAGGAAAATATAAGGTAGGTTGACTGTACTAACAATAGAAGTCCCAGAAGTGGATATTTGGAATGTCATGCCCCTGATCACATGTGGTTAAAACTTTATAAAACCCATCTAGAACTATATCATTTCTCCCAGCTGATTCTTATCTATACCAACTGTTATGGGTCTTTTACCATCATTTGAAACCTCCCCAACACAGGACATTCCATCTTTTAATGCAAGATCTACCTAGCTGAAAACAATTGAATTATAGCTACATGCCATAAATCCTCTTAACTTTCTGGATTTTTTTTCTTTGAAAGTAAATGTAATGTATATAATAAATTATGTCTCCTTTTTTTGTTGAAAAACTAATAATTAGTACCTCTTGCCCTGGAGTCATCTATGCTGATTGGTGAGAGTCTACTATATCTGACTAACCTCATATTTCTCTGCTTCACTTCAGCACCTTCTTGCTATCTTTCTTCACCCCATATATGTACCACATTTGGCACTATGCCCTACTTTTCTTCTTCTTGTTCTGGAAACATCAATTAAATCAATACTTCCATTGCTTCTTAGAAGGGTAAGTTTACCATCTGCCTTATTTTTATACTCTCCCTGCCTGTGACTTTCCTGACCAAAGCATTCTGCCCAAACTATCATTTTCTCTAATATTCCCTCCCCATTAGATATAAACACATTGAGGGGAGGAATTGTATCAGTTGGTTATTTTTATTCCTAGTTCTTAGTACAATGCTTGAAACATAATAAACGCTTGATCTTTTTCATTCATTTATTTATTATATAGTCCTTTATAGTTGCAAAGTATATATTGCTTTATGTATGTATATATATATATATATATATATATATATATATATTGATTCACTTGATACCCACAGTAAATTTTAAAAAATTTTTTCTGTATTATTTTCATTAATTTTTCCAATTGCATGCACAGGTAGTTTTCAACATTCATCCATTTGCAACTTTATGAGTTTCACTTGTTTCTAGCCCTTCTTCCCTCCCTCCCCCTTTCCAATGACAATGAAAAGTTTGGTAAAAGAGGTACATGTACAACCATGCTTAACATATTTCCATTTTAGTCATGTTGTGCAAGAAGAATTAGAAGGGGGAAAAATGAGGAAAAAGGAAAAATTAAAGAATGTTTTTTAAAAGTGAATATAGTATGCTTTGCTTTTACTTTATTTGTGTGAATAGTTGTATACATCTCATACTGTACATACACATCATAATTGTATACATATAGTTTTTGGATTTGTCTTAGGAGGTAGATTCTCCAGTATTTTATGTTGTCTATAGTTATTTTAAGTGGAATTTCTCTTTCTATTCCTTGTTCTTGGGCTTTATTGGTCATATATAGAAATGCTGATGATTTATGTAGGCTTATTTTATATACTGTTATTTTGCTAAAGTTGTTAATTGTGAAATAATTATTTGCATAATAAAAAAAACAAAAAATGGGACTTCTCCCTGGCTCTATTTCTTAGAAGATTTGAACCCAGATCTCTAATGGCTTCTATCTCTGCAATCTAAGCCTTACATCTCACTGGATCTCTCACAATAGTCTTTCCTCTTGACCATGGCATAGCATTTTGTTTTGTACCTATCATTATAATGATGAATATTAGTATCTTAATCCCCTGCCAAGCTATAGGCTCCATGTGGCTGGGACCAAAATTCACTCAAATCTTGAAGTATTCTATACACTCTAGGTACATGATGTCCTTATGCTTATATAGCACATAAATGTAAAGAGCTTAGTAGTTACATGATGTTACCACATACATACCTCATTTGAGACTTATTAAAAATTTTTAGCTAGATCAAGTATTATTTTTATCCCCATTTCACATGAGGAAGTTGAGGATCTGAGAAATTCACTGATTTTCCAAGGTTACATATCTCATAGATGAAAGAATTGGGATTCAAACTCAGGTTTTTAATTTCAGACACTTCTCTTTCTGCTAGGCTTTACTGCTTTCTTATTTAAAGTGTCTTAAAAATGGAAGGCACAGACATTCAGATAGGCAGTTTATGAATTTATACACCAAGCTATTGTATTTAATATGCAGGTTTATAAGAAGCCCTTTTTCAACAATTAATAAGTTGGTATCTACTGGTTAGAACTAAACTTGATGGTTTTGAAATCTTTTTTTCTAATGAGGGAAGTCGACATTTTAATCAAATAACAAAAGCTACAGTATTAAAAATCAAAGCAAATGCATGAAATTTCCTATGAGACAGTCTACCTTGCTTTTTTGTACAAGTTCTAATTCAGAACCACCTGCTTCACTATTCAGAATTAAATTAAGTTTAAACTCAGGTAGAGAGAAATATAACCATTTTCAATGTACTATTGCTACTAATAGAGAAAACAATTAACTAAAATAATAATACTAATAATAATAATAATTATTGCTGTCCCTACATTTTTGAAGAAGACAAATCCAAAGATGAGTTATTACTACTAAGAAACAGTATCTGTAGACTGATTTATGGGTTCAGAAGGAAACAAAGAAAAATGTGTGTGTCTTTGGTTTCTTTAGAAACAAAAGGGAAGCAAAATGAAGTAAAAGCACAGGACAAGAATCATAGATTGTTAGGGCCCAAAGGGAACTTAAAGTGCATTTAATATAAGGTCTTTGTTTTAGAGCTGAGGAAAATGAAATAGAGGAATCAGTAATTTATCAAATTGACATTGTTTGTTAGTAGCACATATGTGCTTTTGTTAATTTAAAAAAATTAAATTAAATTTGAGCAATACTTTTTATTAACTGATCATGGGATTTTGTAAAACAATTTTTCTTCTTAGGAGCATATTTTCAAAACTTACAGGTAAATATTAGTGATTTCCATTACTAAAAGAAAATACAAAATTTAAAGAGTTCAAAGTTTATATCAAATTTGGAACTACAGAATCATTTAGGCAGCAGAAAAAAATATATGAAAAAGTTGTTATCCTTTGGTCTTAGTTGCTAGTGAATTCTACTGCATCTATTTTTGCAAAAAATGAGAGCAGCAGGATCCTTTGAAAAACCAAACAGAAAATGAACTGCAGTTTTCACAGAATGCAAACAAAATATTTTATTAGCCAACATGTTTCATGGTTGGGAACAAAAAAAAAAAACAGATCCATCTGCAATTACACAACCACCTATGCATTTGGTCTCCACTAGATTGTTTCTTCTCTCCTTACCCTATTCCTCGTCCTCACAATAGTAGCCTATGAGTCAGAGATGAAAGAAAACAATGTATAAAAGAAGAAAACAAAGAATTCTAGGCTGCAGAGAAGATAAAAATATAAGATAGGAGCTGTAATTTGAGGAGATAGAGAAAAGAATAATCAAGAAAGTTGGAAATGGAAATAACAAGGAATAATACAAGAAAAGAATGGATAGAGAGCACAGCAAAAATGAGGGGAGAGAAGGAATAGGCTTCATAAAAGTCATATTTATTACCAAGTTTCTTTGTATTTGGTTTAAGCCCACTTTTCTCTTATTTTCTCAGCTATATTAGTAGAAAAAGATTTTCATTCAACTGCAGTGCCATTTGCTTTTCATGTTCCCCTCTTCCAGTCTGATAACTCAGATCCTTGATGTTTACTCATGGCTTAGATTCTTTAGACCTTTAATAATCTTAAAGTTCATTTTGTGAACTTAGGTTCTAAATTCCACTTTTGAATTTTAAGCTCACAATTAGACAGTAGTTCGACCACAGTGTAGATAGTCTGAGTATATTCTAAATTGTTATTTATGAATTTGTTATTTTCCTATGGCTACATGGTTAGTTTATGGTAAATTAACAATCTTAACCTTAAGATCATATTCCTGCAAAACTGCCCTCTCTATTTTCTCTTTGCTCCTCATTACTTCTCCAATTTATTCTGCTCACTTTGTATTCCAAACCTATCTTTCACATACTAGCTCCCCCTCTTGCCCTCATAACCCCATCTCAAAGCTAGTCTGATATCTGCTACAGATTTAATGAGCATACTTTCTATGCATACAATCAAATCACTGATTAAAAAATTTAAACAACACTGGCCCAGAGATTATCATGCAGAGCATTGCTATTTTCACGCCTCCCCCCAGGTTAACATTAAAACATTTATTAAGCTGAATGATTTTCACAAATTTACCAGCATTTACTGATAAACAGATAGATATCACATTCTCTGTAACCACTTTCAAGCACAGATCTTCAATCATTTTTTTCTATTATAGTGTAGACTTTTCAACTCTGGTACCAATATTCTTATATTCCTCAAGAGTCTACTTTATGTTATTTATTATACTTAGCTACAAGATAAATTTGAATATCAAACATTGAGGAGTTAGGTTTAGAAGAGATTTCTATGCTAAACAGGCAAAAATTATGTAAATAGATGTAGCAACTCAAAGAAAAATGAAATGGACACTGTGGAGATAAAGTGAAAATCAAGGTCAGATTAAAATTGAAAGTCTGAGAAGAACGAAGCTTTCATTTCCTCATTATCACTCTCCTCAATGAGAGCTCCCTGCCTCTGGCCCACTCATACCACTCACTTGGCACTTGGCACCAAGATAATCAGCATTGGGCTTGGCTTGTTGTTGTCTGTCATTATATGTATGTATTGTGTTTGCTCAATTCACTCAAGTGCAAGAATCCATATCAGTTGCAACCTCCAACATCTCCCTCAGAGCACTGTGTCCAGTAGACAGTATAATTTTTTAATATAATAACAAATTGGAACAGATTGAGGAAGAGAGTGTAAGGAATGGGGGGGGGGGAGGGTGGTCAAGAGATGTGGGATTAGCTTAAGATGTTATTCAATTGGAAAATGTGCTCTAAAGCATTACTATAACCAAGTCACTTATAGCAGAAAAATTAGTGTTTGCATTTAAGTTTGTGTTTTGGGAGCAATAAGCATCTAAAGATTGAAAGAGAAGGAAGAAGGAATATTCGTGATAATGTGTGGCATTGCTGAAGTTTAAATTGCATTCAGAGAATAACTAACATTCTGCAGGTACTTTGAAGGTTAAGGAACTTCCCTAATAACATTTTTTTCCTTCTCTTTATCAAAATTGTATTTAATTTTTTTCAATTACATGCAAAGGTAGTTTTCAGTATTCATCCATTTGCAACTTTATGAGTTCCACATGTTTCTACTTCCCTCCCTTCTCTCCTACCTCCCCATGGCAGGGAACAAGGCTGATAAAAGTTGTACAATCCTATTTAGCATAATTTCATATTAGTCATGTTGTGAAAGCTGGAATTAGAACTAAGGGTGGGAGGAGCATGAGAATGAAAGAAAAAAACATAAAAGAAGTTTTTTAAAAAAGTGAGTATAGTATGCTTTGCTCTGAATTCATAATCCATAGGTTTTTTTTCCTCTGAATGTGAATGGAATTTTCCTTAACACATCTCTCATGATTGTCCTTGATCACTGAACTGCTGAGAGGAACTGCATCTGTCATAATTAATCATTTCATATTGTTGTTGTTAATGTGTACAATGTTTCCTTGATTCTTCTCACTTCATTCAGCATTAGCTCATGCAAGTCTTTTCATGTTTCTCTAAAGTCCAGCCTCTCGTGATTTCTTATAAACCAATAGTTCCATAACATTTATATATCATAACTTGTTCAGTCATTCCTTAAATGATGGGCATTCCCTCAATTTCCAATTCTTTCCCACTACAAAAAGAGTTGTTATAAATATTTTTGAACATAGAAAACTTTTCTCATTTTTAATGCTCTCTTTAAGCTATAGAACTAGAAGTGGTATTGAAGAATCAAAGAATCTCAGTTTTATTATCTTTTGGGCATAATTCCAAATTGTTCTCCAGAATCACTGGATCAGATCACAAAACCACCAATAGTGAATTAGTATTCCAATTCTCCCACCTCCTCTCCCACATTGATCATTTTCCTTTTTTGTCAATTTAGTCAATATGATAGGTCTGAAGTGATTCCTCAAAACTGTCTTAATTTGCATTTCTCTAATAAATAATGATTTAGATCATTTTTTCATTGCAATTTTTCATAAAAATAAAAATAACTTTAATTTCTTCATCTGAAAACTGATTGCTCATATAATTTAACCATTTATCAATTGGAGAATGACTTGAATTCTTCCAAATTTGACTCAGTTCTTTATATATTTTAGAAATGAATCCTTTATCAGAAACACTAGTTGTCAAAATTGCTTCCCATCTTTTTTTATTCCTTCTAATCTTACATGCATTGGTTTTATTAGTACAAAACTTTTTTTATTCAATATATAGTTAAAACCATGCATTTTGTAATTTGTAATGTTTTCTATTTCTTGTTTGGTCCCTTTTCTATAGATCTGATAGATAATTTCATGCTCTCTTAATTAGTCTAGGGTTTAATTATTTCTGTATAAATCCTGTACCTTATTTTGGTATAGGATATGAGATGTGGGTCTATGCCTAGTTTTTGCCATCCTATTTTTGTTTTCCCAGCAGTTTTTGTCAGTGAGTTCTTATCCCAGAAACTAGTGTCTTTGTGTTTATCAAACAGTAGATTGTTGTAGTCATTTACTACTGTTTCTGTTGTACCTAATCCTCTCTATTACTCTACTTCTCTATTACTTAGTAAGTACCAGACAATTTTGATGGTTGCTACTTTATAATATAGTTTTATTTCTACTGCAGCTAGGCCACCTTCCTTTGCTTTTTTTTCATCAATTACCTTGATAGTCTTGAACGTTTGTTGCTCCAGATGAATTTTGTTATTTTATTCTAGCTCTAGAAAAATAATCTTTTAGTGATTTGATTGGTATGGCATTGAATAAGCAATTATAATTTAGTAAAATTATCATTTTTATTATATTAGCTTGGTCTAACCCTGAACAATTGATTTTTTCCAATTGTTTAGATCTGATTTTATTTGGGTGAAAAGTATTTTGCAATTGAGTTCATATAGTTTCTGGATTTGTCTTGGGAAGTATATTCCCAAGTATTTTATGGGATTTACTTTAAATGGAATTTCTCATTCTATTTCTTGCTATTGGGCTTTATTTGTCATATTTAAAAATGCTGTTAATTTATTTGAGTTTATTTTATATACTACTACCCTTCTAAAGTTGTTCATTGCTTTGAGTATATTTTCAGTTGGTTTTCTAAAGTTCTCTAAGTATAGCATCATAATGGCACCAAAGAGTGAAAGTTTTCTTTCCTCATTGCCTATTCTAATTCCTTTCATTTCTTTTTTTCTTCTCATATGCTATAGCTAACATTTTGCTTATAATATTGAATAGTCATGGTGATAATGGGCATCCTTTTTACACTCTTGATCTTATTGGAAATGATAATAGTTTATCTCCATTACATATAATGTTTGCTCATGGTTTTTAGAAAGATAGTGCTTATCATTTTAAGGAAAATTCCATTTATTCCCATACTTTTTAGTTTTTATTTTAATAGGAAAGAGTATTGTATTTTGTCAAAAGTTTTTTCAGCCTCTTTTAAGATAATCATATGAAATCTGTCAATTTTGTTAGTGATGTGGCAAATTATATTGACTATTTTCCTAATATATTGAACCATCCATTTCTACATGATAAAAATCTGACTTGGTCATAATGTTTTATGCTAGTAATAGCTTATAATCTCTTTGCTAAAGTTTTATTTAAATTTTTTGCATCATTTATTATGGAATTGGTCTATAATTTCTTTCTCTCTTTTGGCTCCTTCTGATTTAGGTTACAGCACCATTTTGGGGTCATAGAAGGAATTTTGCAGAACTCTTTACCTATTTTTTAAAATAGCTTATATAGAAGTGGAATTAATTGTTCCTTAAATATTTGGTAGAATTCATTTGTAAATCCATATGGCCCTAGAGATATTTTTCTCAAGGAGTTTATTGATGATTTCTTTTTATGATATGGGACTATTTAAATATTTTAATTCCTCTTCTGTTTATCTGGGTACTCCATTTCACTTAGATTGTCAAATTTCTCAGCTTACAGTTAGGCAAAATAGCCCTGAATTATTATTTTCTTTTCCTCTTCATTTGTGGTGAGTTCATCCTTTTCATTTTTTGATAATGATTTGTTTTCTTCTTGCTTTAATTTTATTCAAATTTGCAAAAGATTTACCTATTTTATTAGTTTTTCATAAAACCAACTCAGTTTTATTTATTAGTTCAATGTTTTTATTTCTTTTAATTTTATTAATTTCTCCTTTGATTTTTCATAATTTCTCATTTGGTATTATTTATTAGGGTATATTTATTTGATTTGTTTTCTAGCTTTTCTAGTTGCATGCCCAATTCATTAATTTCCTTTTTTTCTATTTTATCCATATAAGCATTTCAAGATACCAAATTTCTGCAAAAAACAACTTTAGCTGATTCCAAATTTTGATATTATGTCTCATAGTCTTTATTGTCTTAGATGAAATTGTTGGTTGTTTTAGATTTATTGTTTAATCCACTTATTCTTTAAAATTAGGTTATTTGGTTTTCAATTTTTATTTTTTCTTTCTTTCTATAGCCCTTTATTACATATAATTTGTATTGTATCATGATCAGAAAAGGATGCATTTAATATTTCTGCCATGTCTATTTTTTGTGTAGGTGTCATGAACTGCAAAGAAAAAGGTGTACTCACTTGTATTCTCATTTATTTTTTCTCCAGAGATCTAAATATATTTAAGTTTTCTAAAATCTTATTCAGCTTCTTAACTTCCTTCTTGTTTATTTTGTGATTAGATTCATCTAATTCTCAGAGAGAGGAGTTGAGGTTCCCCATTATAGTTTTGTTTTCTAAGTTGCCGTGTAATTGATTTAGCCTCTCTCTTCTAAGAATCTGAATGTTATACCATTTTGTCCATATATATGATTAATAATGATATAACTTCATTGTCTTTGGTACCTTTTAAGAGGTGTAGTTTCCTTCCATATCCCTTTTAATGAGATCTGTTTTTGCTTTTGCTTTGTCTACAGTCAGTTCAAGTCTTTTTATCTTTATCCTGTGTATATCTCTCTGCTTCTAATGTGTTTCTTATAAACAACATATTATAGGATTCTGATTTGTAATCCACTCTGCCATCCTCTTCATTTTTATGGGAGAGTTCATCTCATTCACACTTACAGTTATGATTACTATGTATTTCCCTCCTTGCTATCTTCCTCATTTATATTTTTCCCTCTTTCCTTTCCCTTTTTCGACTTCTGACTGTTTCCTTTTGATCAACACTTTTATCCAATACCCTTTTCCCCTTTAACTTTCTTTTTTAACTTTAATTTTAATTTTACTTTTATTTATTTTTATTTTTACTTTCATCCTCCTTGTTATCAATCCCTTCTTCTCTTTTCTTTCCCCTTCCCCTCTATGATTGATTAAATTTTGAACCCAATTGGGAATATATGTTATTCCCTCTTTGGGCCAAATCTGTTAAGAGTAAAATTTACTCAGTGCTCACACCCTCCCTTCTTTCTCTCTATTATAATAGGTCTTTGTGCCTCTTCTTGTGATATTATTTATTCTCTAATACCTGGTCTTCTCCTAGTATAATACTTCTTTTCATATCTTGATTACTTTAATCCTGTCTCATATAATCCCTCTTTCACAATATTTACTCTTTTTATCTTTTCTGATAAAAATATAATTCTCAAGAACTGATTAATTGATTGATTGATTTATAAGCAATATAACTTTATAGATACTTCATACTCACAGTCTCTGTTCAAGTACACTCCCCTCCTCTGTCCCTTAGAAATACACTTCTCAAGAGTCATAAATAACATTAAATTATAATCAATTTATATCATATCCTCTTTCTAAGTACCCTCTATAGAAGGGAAATCCTCATGGGCTCAAGAATCAGGTAAAGCAAAATCATTTCATTAATCATTTATACCCTCCCCCTCTAAGTACACTTCCTCTAATTGTAGTTTAAGGTGTCAAGTAAAGCCACTTCATGAACTACTTATGTTCAGACCTTCTAAGTAGACTCTGTCCCTCTGTCCCTATAGTACTACAATCCTTATTTTCTAAAGTATCAAGTAAATTAAGATCAAGTGGTGATCTATTTATGTCTAGACCTTCTAATTACACTGCTGCCCTTTGTCACAGTGGAAACACACCCTTATGAGCAAAATCACTTCATGATCCATTTATATTCACACCCTCTAAATACAATCCCTCCAACTGTATTTAATTCTCATGAGCTAAATTAAAGTATAAGCTGACTTTCATGCTCAATCTATAAGCATATCATCTCATATTTCTCTTAAAAATCCTAAGAGAAATACAATTCTCATGAGTTACAAGTACTATCTTCCCATGTAAGGATGTGTATAGCTTAATGTTATTGACTAGCATTTTTCCTCCTTTCCATTTTATGTATCTCTTGAGTTTTGTATTTGATGATTAAATTTTCTATTCAGCACTGGCCTTTTTACCAGAAAATTTTGAAATTCTTCTATTTCATTGAAAATCCATCTTTTCCCCCTGAAAGAAGATGCTGAATTTTTCAGGGTAATTGATTCTTGGTTATAATCCAAGGTCCCTTGCCCTCTGGAATATCATTTTCCATGCCCTCTGCTCCTTTAATGTTGAAGCTGATAAGTCTTGCATTATCCTGACTGTAATTCCTTGGTATTTAAATTGTTTCCTTTTGGCTGCTTATAATTCTTCTTCAGTAGAGAACTTTGAAATTTGGCTACAATGTTCTTTAGGGATTTTATTCTGAGGTCTCTTTCTGCAGGTGATTGATGGATTCCTTCAAGGAAAATTTTCCCTTATTATTCTATAATATTAAGGCATATTAATTTCCTGAAAGATATTTTTCAGAAGTTTTATTTTTCTTGATCAAGGCTTTCAAGAATCATTACTCATAAATTGTCTCTCCTGTATCTCTTTTTCACATGAGTTGTTTTTCCAAAGAGGTTTTTTCCTAAGAGATTTCATTTTCTTCTATTTTTTCAGTCTTTTAATTGTGTTTGATAGAATTGTGGAATTTCATAGAGTTATTAGTTTTCATTTGTTCAGTTCTGATTTTTAGGATACTATTTTCTTCAGTTCGCTTTTGTGTTTCCTTATCCAGTTAATTTTACTTTTAAATATGTTCTCTTCCTTTTCCAGTTGGTTAATTTTACTTTTTTGATAAGTTTCTATACTTTTACAGTAAGTAGATTTTACTTTTTTGATAAGTTGCATTCTTTTTCTGAATTGATCATTTTTACTTTTAAAAAGAACTGATTTCTTCAGTCAATTTTTCAAAATTCTCCTTCATGAATATCATTTCTTCTCTCCATTTTTCTTCTTCCTCTCTTCATTGGTTTTTAAAATCCTTTTTTTGAACTCTTCCAAGAGGTCTTTTTGAATTTGAGGTCAATTCATAAACTCCTTTGAGACTTCACATCTATGCATTTGTTACGGCTTTCCTCTTAAGAGATGGCATTTTTATCATTCCTATCAGAACAGTAGCTTTTTGGGGCAGCTAGGTGGCACAGTGAATAGAGCACCAGCCATGAAGTCAGGAGTACCTGAGTTCAAATTAGACCTCAGACACTTAATAATTACCTGGCTATGTGGCCTTGGGCAAGCCACTTAACCCCATTATCTTGAAAAATTAAAAAAAACAAATAATAGTAGCTTTTGGTAGTCAATCCTTTTTTTTTTTTTTTAATTTGTTTGTTCATTTTGATATTTGAGCTCTGCTCCTTGGGTACAGGGAGTATCATCCCAAGCTTTTATGTAGGGGACAGGATCTAGTTCCTGGTTAATTGCATACCAAAGTGTTTCCTAGGCAAAGGTTTGCTCTCTCCTTCATAAAGAGGTATCACCTGTGCAGCAGTTTATTCCTTTCATTAGGACAGCCCAACCCAATCACATCTTCTGCACCAGTGTTCCCAGAGCTCAGATTTTATCTTCTGAGTTAAGGATGGGACTCTCACTGTTGGCTTGCTGCTAAGCTGGTTTGTGCATCTTGACCTAGGCTTTGCTTTGACTAAGAGCCTCCTGCTTTCCAGCTCTCTGACTTTCACTGGGTCATTTCCCTTTTATAAGAAGAGACAGATCTTTACTGAAGTTCCTTCATGATATTTTTGAGGGATCTGTAGTTTTGAGGTCTGTGTAGAGCCTTCATTTAAATTTTTTTTCAGGAAAAACTCCAGGAGCTTCCCAGCTTCACACCACTATCTTGGCTCTGCCCCAGATGTCCCCTAATGACATCTTCTTAAGAGTATTCAGGTACCCCCATAACAGGGATATATTTTTTGTCATAAGTCTATTTGGCAGTGTCATGAAGCCTATGGTTTCCTTCTGTGATTAATGTTTTAAACACGTTAGGTTATAAAGGAAACCAAGTACATTGAAATACAGTTATCAAGGTAGAGGATCAAAGGTAGCACTTGATCACTGCTTAACATAAATGAGGTAATAACTAAACAGTAGAATATAGCCAGTGCCACTCAATTATAATTTTGTTTGCTTTTTCCTCTGCAAGAATAAAAAACAAAAGCACTCTTTGGATTTCAAAGGACAGCAGAAACATGTTCAGGTCATCTATATCTTTGGGTACTGAAAGAGTTAGTTCTTATGATTACCAAAATCTATCAAACTAATTATTAGAGATGCTTGTGAGGAATTGCAAATATACTGCAAATTATGGATGGGCACATTGTACTTATTTTCTTTTTTTAATTGATATTTTATTTCACTAAATACATGTTATAAAAGTTTTTCAACATTCATATGCATATGTATATTTTTAAGTTACATTCATTTCCTTCCACCTTTCCTTCCCACCCACCCCTCTTCCCTCAGTGGCAAAGTCAGATGAATATTGTACATACACATTTGTGTTAAACATATTTACAGATTAGTCATTTTCAGTATGAGGAATAAAAATTAAATAAAAGAAGTACATTAAAGAAATTTTTTAAAAAGTGAATGTAGTATTCATCAGATTCTGAAGGGTTTTTTTTATCTTAGTGTTTGGTGTTGTTTATCTTCCTCTGTATGGGGTTAGTATTGTCCATAGCAGATCTAATAGGCTCTCTGAACTGCTGAGAGGAGCTGCTTCCATCAAGGTTGATCAACTCACAATGTTGTTGTTAATATGTAGAATGTTCTCTTTTTTTATTTTTTTATTTTTAGATTTTTGTAAGGTAAATGGGGTTAAGTGGCTTGCCCAAGGCCACACAGCTAGGGAATTATTAAGTACCTGAGGCTGGATTTGAACCCAGGTACTCCTGACTCCAGGGCTGGTGCTCTATCCACTGTGCCACCTAGCATCAGATCCTGTAATTCATTTCATGCTTCTCTAGAGTCAAACTATTTGTGGTTTCTTATAGTATTCCATAATATTCATATACCATAACTTGTTCAGCCATTCCCCAATTGATGGGCGTCCCCTCAATTTCCAGTTCTTTGCCACCACAAAAAGAGATGCTATGAATATTTTGGAACATGTTGGACTTTTTCCATTTTTTTATAATTTCTTTTGGATATAGACCCAGGATTGGAATTGCTGGGTCAAAGGGTATGAACAATTTTATTGCTCTTTGGGCATCATTCCATATTGTTCTCCAGAATGGTTAGATCAGTTCAAAACCCCACCAACAATGCATTGAATTCTAATCCTCACACAATCTCTCCAACAATGATCATTTTCCCTTTTTTGTCATTTTAGCCAATCTGATAGGTGTGAGGTGATACCTCAGAATTGCTTTAATTTGCATTTCTCTAATCAATAATGATTTGGAGCATTTTTTATATGATTATATATAGCTTGAATTTTAATTTTAAAACTGTCTATTCCTCTCCTTTGACAATTTATCAATTGGGGAATGACTTAAAATCTTATAAATTTTTATAATTCTTTTACATATTTTAGAAATGAGACCTTTATCAGAACCCCTAGTTGTGAAGATTGTTTCACAGCTTTCTGCTTTCCTTCTAATTTTGGCAGCATTGATTTTATTAATGCAAAAAACTTTTAATTTAATATAGGCAAAATCATTCATTTTGCATTTTGTAATATACTCTATTTCTTGCTTGGTCACAAATTTGCCCCCTTTCCATAGATCTGATAGAAAGAGCATTTCTTGATCTATTAATTTATCTATGGTGTAATACTTTTTTTCTAAATCCTATACCCATTTAGAACTTATTTTGGTATAGGGATTGTACCTATTTTCAAAACCAAAAAAGATAAATTATATTATAAACTATAGGTCAGTGAAATTAACTTCTGTTCCTGAACATTTGAAAAAAAGGTAATAGTGATGAAGGACTAGCATCGTTTCATCAAGAACAGGTCCATGGGGGCAGCTAGGTGGCACAGTGGATAAAGCACCGGCCCTGGAGTCAGGAGTACCTGGGTTCAAATCCGGTCTCAGACACTTAATAATTACCTAGCTGTGTGGCCTTGGGCAAGCCACTTAACCTCATTTGCCTTGCAAAAAAAAACCTAAAATAAATTAAAATAAAAAAAGAACAGGTCCATGTCACAAAGAAAATCTAGGATAAGAAAGGAATCTGTTTTTATGGAAAAGAAATTTACATCAAATATTTCTGATAAGGGTCTGATATTCTGGATATATAGGGGAATTAAGATCTAGATCTAAATATGTCTTATCATTATGATCCATCTCAGGATATGAACAAAGAAACTAAAAAAGAAAAAATTACATAGTACAAATAACCATATGAAAGCTTGCTGTTCCACATCACTAATAAGTGAAATATGCATAAAACAATCCTGAGGTTTTGACTCATTTTTATTAAATTAGTAGTGATAACATAAATTTTAGGAATAATTAATGTTGAAAGAGTTCTGGAGATATGCAGAATATTATACATTTTATACAGTTGTGAACTGGTCCAACCACAATGAAATGATTAGAAATGTTATTAGAAATAAAGGAGCTGTGTCTTAATTTAAAAAAGAAAGAAATAGAGTTATCAAGCATTGAGTTCACAAAAACCCAGGTTAAGAACACTTGCCCATAAGGAAAATGGTTTATCAGCCAAGAGTTAATAAATTTAACCAAAGAGCAAGTTGGTGGTTGTCTATATGAATATAGTTGGCATTTGAATGATTCTGGGTTATAATGAGAGAGATTAGGTGGGAATATTTAAGTATATTTTGAATGAGGAATTTAAAATGACCCTTTAATGTATAGTATCTTTGATCCTATTGTTGGGGGTGTAGACTTCAAGTTTTAGATAAGTATGCTAAAAATCAGGTTTTCTTGGGAAATCCTAGCCTACACACACACACACACACACACACGCACACACACACACACAATAAAGTAGGTCATGTGGCTAAAAAGGAAAGTGATCAATATTGGAGGGCATGTGGGGAAACTGGAACACTAAGTGGAGTTATTTACTGATCCAGCCTTCCTGGAGAGCAACTTGCAAATTATGCACAAAGGACAGTAAAACTGTGCATATCCTTTCATACAGCAATACCACTACTAGGTCTGCATCCCAAAGAGATCACTAAAAAAGTAAAATCTGAAACGTACAAAAATATTCATAACAGTTTTTTTTATAATGGTAAAGGATTGAAAATTGAGAGGATGTCCATCAATTGGAGAATGACTGAATAAATTGTGGTATATATGAATGCGATGGAACACTATAGTTCTTTAAGAAATCATGAGGGATGGGACTTCAGAATAGCATGGGAAGATTTATATGAACTAATGCTGTGTGAAATGAGCAGAACCAGAAGAACATTATACATACTAACAATAACACTGGGTGCTGTTCAACTAGGATGGACATTTTCATTTTAGTAGCCCAGTAAGCAAAGATAATTCTAAAACACTTGTGATGGAAAATACTATCCATCCCAGAGAAGGAACCATGGTGTCTAAATGAAGACTGGAGTTTGCCATCTTCAATTTTTTAAAAGTTGTCTTAGTATTATATTTTCCCCTCTGTTGTTTTTTTTCCATTTTGATTTGATTTTACAACATGATCAATAAGTCTCTATATTTAATATGGTTAAACATGTATGGCCCATATTATACTGCTTTCCATGGGGGGAGGAGGGAGGAAGAAAAATGTAAAACTCAAGACCTTTCAAAAAATGATTGTTGAAAACTACCATTGCATGTAGTTAGAAAAATAAAGAAAATATTAAAGAAAACAGTAGGTCATATGATTCCTAAAGATTTGCCCTTTTATAAACAGCTGATAATACTGAAGCAGGGTGCATTTGTGTTAAGGAAATAGTAAAGGAATTAGACAGAAAAAGACACTTGAATTTATGCAACTAAAGAAAAGTTGAAGTATACAATAATGAATATTTCAGGAGACCTTGGAGCAACTGACTTTTTTCTCCTTGCAGTATATCTTCCTATTACTGAGCCCACATTATAGATAAGAACCTCCCAACTATGGTTTTTCTCTGATGCCTTTAGGGGAAAAAATGGCCTGATTATGGCATTTCTTGCCTAGAGAAGGCAAATTCTTGACTAGTAAAAGCAAATCCCAAGACTGGAGAAGGAAGAGGCAAGCTGTCCAGCATACTTGAGCAAATATTTATAAGTGACAAAATTTTTTGGCAGGGCTACAGTGAAGAAGTGCTAGTGGAGCTGTGAATTGATATGAAATTTTTTTGGAGAGCACTATGAATATATAAAGTGAAATCTACAAAAATGTTCATACCTAATATGTGATAGCAACACAAGATAATACTTAGAGGAGGAAGAGACATGTATAAAAAAATCACAGCAGCTTTATTTATACTAGCAAAAGATTAAAAACAAATGTGTCTAATGATTGCGAAATGACTGAACATATTATGTTCTGAGAATATATGGGTATTGTTAAAAAAATATTACCTATCTGAACAAAACCAAAATCTAGATATGAATTCAAAGTTGAAGTAAAGATATGAATCCTAGATATGAATTCAAATTCAAATTATTGGCTATACAAATCATGGTCTATGAAAAACTTAAGAATTATTACACCATCAGAAATGAAAAAAATGAAGAGCACAAAATAATTGAAGTCTTCTAAATAGTAAAGAAATTAGAGCCACTAAATACATACTCTCTAACTCTGTAAATATAATGATAATGATAACTGTTTTATAGAGAAGTAAATAAATATGAATAGGAGGCCAGGAAGAAAATAAAATCCTGAGACTTCTGTACAGGTTTCTCAAATATTTAAATTTAGTGGGAGGGATACTGAACAAACATATTTGCATCTTCATTTGCCCTTTTCTGCCCAAGCCTTTTTTGACACACTTAAGACCTTATCAAATGAATAAAAGCATTGTACTTGTGCTATTAAAAAAGTATTGGAAGGGGTGGCTAGGTGGCATAGTGGATAAAGCACCGCCCTTGGAGTCAGGAGTACCTGGCTTCAAATCCGGTCTCAGACACTTAATAATTACCTAGCTGTGTGGCCTTGGGCAAGCCACTTAACCCCAATGCCTTGCAAAATTCTAAAACAAAAAAAGTATTGGAAAACAAAAAACAGTTTTGGGATGAAGGGATAAACTTTTCAACAACTATATGTTTCCTTTTGCTGATGTTAGACATTAAAGTATGGAGCCTTGATGCATTCCTTGTCCTCTTCTAGACACTGAGCTGATGACACTTTTCACTCAAGAGAATAGTTGCTGGACTATAAGTTTCCTGAGAAAATTGCCAAATCGTAATCTAGATAGCTACAACTTCTTTAGAATGACTTATAGGTTAGTACTGGACTAATGCTCATGGGGGAAACCTCACTGGTAACCTTTCTTTCATAGGGTTATGTTGGAAGACAAGGTAACTTGCTTTTGCCACAAATTTTGTAGTCTTTGACACTGATGTAATGCTTGAACATCTTAATGCTTGTTATATTAAGTAAATTGTTATTTAATCTCTGCAGTTATTAGGCTGGAGTTTTACATTAATTTTTTCTTATCTAAAGAATAAAAAGATATGTGTGACAATTGTTCAGTGGAAGGAATTCCAACACTAAAAGTGCATAACATTGTTCAAATCACAAATATTTCTTGTAGTCATGTTAACTATTTACAATCATCATCATTTTCATCATCTTCATCATCATCATCTGCAGTCATTATTACACCTAGCATTTACGTAGCACTTTAAATGTTCTAAAATACTTTCTAAATATCTCATTTGATATTCATAGCATCCCTGGTTGATAGGTGTCATTATCTTTAGTTCACAGCTGAGGAAATTGAGGCTAAGAGAAGCCAAGTGACTTCTGAAGCTATACATCTAGTGTCTGAACCTGTATTTGAATTCAAGTCTTTCTGAATGCAGGTCAGTATTCTGCTGATAATGTTACTAGAAGAATGGGAAAATACAAAGAGCAGTGGATTTAGACAAGGTTTTTGATTTAAATCCAGGCTCTATGTACTATTTGTGTGAACTTGACTTAGGTACTTCATCCTTCCAGGTTGTAAAATGAGGAAAGGCAGGGGTGAATTCAATGGCCTCTAAGATGATTTCCAGCTCTAAATCCTATGATCTATGAGCTAGGATTTTCATGGATTTGACAATTAACCAAAGATGGTCTGTTACATCCCCAAGTTCCATGTAATGTCCTTAATTCCTATGGCAAGTGACAGAAGGAGTGACAACTTAATTGAAGTGACATCAAAAGGTAAATATAGATATAGGAGATTTTGGATCTCTTAGATGCTACTATAGAACTGCCATCTAATTGATGTCTTTTCCTTTGGTCAGATGTTTCATTATTCAGAGAAATCCTAATTGTTCTTTTCAAGTTAAAAGGGCAAGACTTTAGGGCAATTGGGTACAACCCATGGACCATGGTCCCATGCAGTCCTCAAAGTCCATTCATATGACATTATTATATTTTATTAATATATTTATTGGTAATATGGGTTACAATGTAGTAATAAATAAATATTTAATTTTGTATGTTACCCATGACAATTTTTTGTTGGTCAATGCACTCCAGCAGATCTAAAAAGTTGGTCACTTTTTCTTTAGGGGAATGATTCTTTCAGAACCATGACCACAGTCATTGGCAAATCTTTCAGATTTCCACAACTGACACTTCAAGGGAAGAGATTTCTTCCTTTATGAGTACATAGTTCTTTAGAAACTTCTCTACTCAGAAGGGTTTGGTTAAGGAAGTGACAAAAAATGAACAAATGCTAATCAGTGGACTCTAAAGCCTAAGTTTGGGTGCAAAGAAATGATTAGCATATTACTACACTTTGAACTACATTTGAAAGGGGAAGATTTATCAAGTTGTATTTCTGCATTTGTTCTTCCTTTTATTCTCCTTTCTGTGTTTCTTCATTTAGTTGCCATTGATACTGACATAACTTTACACATTCTGGGTAAGAACACAGTTTCTGTAAATCTAGAAAGGATTCTATCTAACATTCAAAGGAACAAAAATAAACCTTCACAAACATCTAATTGTCTTCCCCTTCTTATCTTTGGTTAACTTTGGAAATGAACAATTTTTATCAGAAAACTCTCACCAATTCTTAAAAAAAAGAAAAAAAAGAAAAAAAAGAAAAAAAGAAAAAACTCTCACCAATTCTTTCATAGAATCTGCAATTACATAATATGCCTGTAATAAAAATGATCCATGAAGTTACACTAATCCCATAACTAAAATATTCAAATCATTTTAGTGACATTTATCTCATGTATCTCATTGAAACCAATTTTGCTTCTTTGCTATGATAGGAAAAAAAGAGGAGAGATGTAGTATAGAAAGGAATAGACTAATGATCATGTCCAAAACAGAATGTGGAGTTTCCTCAATTTGTGGAATTAGAAGAAAAACAATGTATAGTGAAAGAGTAGGAATTTTAACATTAATAGACACCATATAAGATTAGGGACTCAGATAACCAGGGTTATTGGTACTGCAAAAAGAAAGGACCAGATACTTGAGATATTGTTGAAAATGGGAAAGGAAATGAAGTGTATAGGTAAACAGCAGAAGTTTATGAAAAATCATCACGTCTTTCCACTAAATATTTAAATATAGCAACTCTCTGTGGTGGCAAAAATCTAAAAATTTAGAGGATTTCTTTCCATTGGGGAATGGATGAATAAGTTGTGGTATATGATTGTGATGGAATTCTACTGTGCTATAAGAAATGATGAGTTTGATGGTCTTAGAAAAACATGAGTAAACTTGTACTAAATAATGAAGAATGAAATAAGAAAACCAAGAGAATGTTGTATACAATAACAGCAATAGTGCTTTAAGAGCAAATTTGAGTGATTTAACTCACTTTAACTATTAAAAATACTCAAATTAACTACAAAGAACATATGAAGATGTAATCCATATCCAGAGAAAGAACTTAAAAATAATAGTATGTTTAGAATGATTTTACATATATAGTAAAGACAAAAGAAATTTACATAACTATTATATATTTAAAAGTTATGGCAAGTTGTAAATAATAGATTTGCAGTTTCATATGCAATGCTATTTTTTATTATACTGTTATAAAAATGATTGTTTTATTCCACAGATTAAAAGTAAAATAAAAAAATTTAAAAGAAAGGTAGCAATAAAAATTAAAATAGAGACAGTAGAACTACAGGTGGAGATAATAGGGAAATATCAAAATTCGTAGAGTTAGAAATAGATGTAGAGATAAATAGAGCTAGAAATGATATAGAAATATACCTATGACTTCTGGCATCAGAGTGGCTCAGTGGATAGCGGTTGTACCTAGAGCCAGGAAGACTCATCTTCCTGAGTTCAAATCAGATCTCAGACTAGATAAGTCATTTAATCATGTTTGCCTCAACTTCTCATCTATAAAGTGAGGTTGAGAAGGAAACAGCAAACTGCTTCAGTATCTTTGCAAAGAAAATTCCAAATAGCATCATGAAGAGTTGGACAATTCCTACAGAACTGGGATACTTCAATAATCCATGTCATATCCAGATCAGTCAATTGTCTGTTTTTTGCTAACTGAATGATCTACCTCCTTTTCTATTTATCACATTCAAATCATCATTGATAAAATGCTGCAAACTAATGCCCAACAAATGTCTTTCCACTGCCATTTGAACCATTCATCACTTCAATACTTCTAAGATCATGGTATTTCATGATTTACAGTCATATAACATCACCAAGGGAAAACAATAGGGTTTTGTAGCAGTTCATAATTAGGGATCATTGAAATTTCTGTTCAATGTCTTAACTCAGCATAGTAATTCCAGTGTTTTCCCCTTCTAAATTTTAATCCATAATTACCTATCTGTTTTTCATAGTATAGGAGAGGAGGAAGAGGGATGTCTATATAATCTAGAGTGATTGTAGTTAATTTACATATAATCATTTATTTTAAGCTAAATCCCATGATTGGGAATTCATATAATACTTATTTCTATGTCTCAGTTTTGGATTCAGCTCATTCTCCTCTGGTTTCTGTTCAAGATAACTATATTCACCCATTACTACAATTGTCAAAATACGTTTTTCTTAACATATATGTTGGTCATACAATATGGGTGGTCAGATTGATGTCTTCCAAATTTCTATAGTCTTCAATGAGTTGACTGAGCTTCCAGAGTTCTGTACAATTTGCACTTTTATGAAAATTATATATTTGGAGATTCTCAAGGCAATAGAGGAGAATGTACAATCAGGTTTTTTGAGGCTTTTAATGCTTAGATCTTGCTCTAGGTTTTCAGTATCCCTTTATAAATGCTAATTGATATAAGTTGGTTGATATTTAAGAGATGGTAATTAATGTATTGATACTGGGGCAATTATCACTGGTTAGATGATGGGGCAATATTAAGTGGTAATATTTGAAGAAATTCATTTGTTAAGAGTTCATGAGTAAATGTCCTTCAATTGGGGAATGGCTTAGCAAACTGTGGTATATATATGTCATGGAACACTATTGTTCTATTAGAAACCAGGAGGGACGGGATTTCAGGGAAACCTGGAGGGATTTGCATGAACTGATGCTGAGTGAGATGAGCAGAACCAGAAAAACACTGTACACCCTAACAGCAACATGGGAGTGATGTTCAACCTTGAAGGACTTACTCATTCCATCAGTGCAACAATTGGGAACAATTTTTGGCTGTCTGAAAAGGAGAGTACCATCTATATCCAGAAAAGGAGCTGTGGAGTTTGAACAAAGTACAAGGACTATTCCCTTTAATTTGGGAAAAAACCAGATATCTTATTGTCTGATCTGGTTACCTCTGAGAATTCTGTTCTCTTTAAGGATATGATTTCTCTCTCATCACACCCAATTTGGATCAAGGTACAACATGGAAACAAAGTAAAGACTGACAGAGTGCTATCTGTGGGGTGGGGGTGGGGAGAGGGAAGCAAGATTGGGAGAAAATTGTAAAACTCAAATAATATCAACAAAAAAATAAAGTCCAAAAATAAAAAAGAAAAAGAAAAAGAAAAAAGAGTTCATGAGAGATATTAGAGACCCTCCTACAATCCTGAAGGGAGTAGGAACCAAGTTCAAGGGGTCAGTGCATCAATATAAGTAGGATTGGTAGAGTAGTCCTAGAGACTATATATGATAAACAAGATTTGTGACTTGTGAACTAGAAAGACTTCGTTAAAGTGACTGGTTATCTATCAGTAAATAAAAATATGTGCAGTATTTCAGTTGTATTCATGCAGTCATTAGGGCTGGGTTTTCAAGTGATGATACAACTGGGTCACAAAGAATAAAACAAGGGAGTTGTTGAAAAATAGGCCAGATTTGGTCAGGATTGAGACAAAAGATATAGTTACCTATAGTCAGACTTACGATTTCTATCTATGATAATAGTTTAAAGAATTGAAGCATTTCTACATATGTAAGCATGTGTGTTGAGAATTGAAGAAAAAGGATATCTACATTCAGGCATATCATTCTGACATTTTACAAATTGTTGTGACTATTTTAAAAGTCAGTTTTTCACTAATCAGTGATAGCTAGTGTAAAACACATGTACACATGTGCATGAACAAAAACTATGCCCTTTTAATTACACATGTTTAATTTTAGAATGCTGTTCAAAATGTGTTACAAATTGTTAGTAACACTATTCTGTTAGCTTCATTAAAATTTGTCACTGTATACATGTGCTGATCTTAGAATATATTTCTTGGTGTTAAGGTATTTAGAATGAAAGAATTAGTTGAAAGTACAGCACCTATTGATCTCATTCAAATAAATAGATGATTTTATTGTCAACCAAATGAAATCATAATGAAATGTTTTTCTTAGGAAGATCTTAGAACTACTTATCTACAACTCCTTTAGATGAATTAATGCTATTAAATTTCTTTGAGTTCCAGATTTTTTTCTTAAAATTAAAATTATTGAGCATTCTCCTTCCTGCTTTAATTCCTGCTTTTGGCTACAAAATTCTCCCCAAATGAAAGATACTATGATAAATACATATCCATACTATGCAGTCAGTCAATAAGAATTTATTAAGCACCTATCACATCCTGAATGCTAGGCAGTATTTAAAAAAAGTCAGAAGAAAATCCCTTTTTCTCAAGAAGTTTGTAAGTCAAATGGGAAAGCAACATTATACAGGATAAATTGAAGATAATCAATGTAGAGAAGACTCTAGCAAGAAAGGAAAAGAACATACAAAAAAAATCTCAGTGTGTTTATTCAGTTATTCTGTAAAATTGTCCAAGATCTCAGGAAAACCAGAGAAAGGAGTAGGGTGGCAAACTGTGAAGTCAATGATTAGCAGACATATAGCCTATGCATTCCTTTGCTTCCCACTCATCAAAAAATAAAGGCCTCCAGAACTCTAAACTGGTCATCCATAGAGGAGAGAGAGGAAAGAAACTGAAGAAGGGGTAGATAAAGAGAAGGGAAGAAAATTAAAAAGGAGAATAAGTTGGAGGAATGAAGAAATTCTTCTGATTTCATAAATTAAGATGAAGAATTGCAGCTTACCAAGTCCCTCATACAAAAGACTTTCTGGTTCAATGGCTTATAGTGCCAAAGACAATCCTGTAGAATTCTCTGGGCTATATTTGTTTGTATATGATCCGTATGACAATAGCAAGCTCTGCTGAGAGGATGCTTCTAAAGAATGTGCAGGGAAGGAAGTCACAAATGCTGATTCTTTTCCCCAAAAGCAATCGATAAAGTTTCATAAGATAGATGCTTTCACATGTTTACCAAAATTTTATGAAAATGATTACTATACTCATTTAAAGTGACAAGTGATCTTTCCTCAATTCTTACTTTCTTGAAAATATTTTTAGCAGTTGACATTCAATTATTTCCTCCTTCTTGAAGCACCATGTCTTTGTTCTCTCTATAAAAATTTTTCTTTTGGTTAAAAGACACTAAATAAATACTTGTTAATGACTTGATATTTCAAATGGTTTTTTTCCTCCCTCAGTAGTTCTTCTCCTGACTACTAGCTCCTAAATGTGGATATTCCTAAAGTTAAGTCTTCATCCATCTCTTATCTTTCCATTCATATTTTCTCTCAGAGATTTCATCTATTTCCATAGATTCCATTTATACTTTGGTATGAATGAGCTTCCCATCTACAATTCTAGGCCTTACTTATCTTTAATTGCCCATTGGACATTTCCCTTGCTAATGTCTTGAATTCAATAGTAGTTTACTCACCCTTCCATTTGCTGCAAAGGGATATATATAATTTTAAATCCAACATTAATAGAAAGTTGTCCACTGTCTTTTTTGTTCTTAGGATATTTATGAAATAAAAAGCATTAACTGTGTTTCACAAAAATAATTACAATTGCTAGTAATTGGCCTTTTTGTTAGGTCTATTATGATCAAATAATATATGGAAAGTATTTTGCAACATTTAAAATGCTATATAAATGCTAGCTATTCAAATTATTAGATCTGCCACCAAAAGAACTTCCTAATGTTCTCAGTCTCAGTTTTGTCTCCTAGAATCCATCCTACATTCTACTGCCATAGTAATCTTACTAAAACATAGTTTTGTTATCATTATGGGCAGCTAGATTATGCACTAGATAAAGCACTGGCATGAAATCAGGAAATCCAAAGATCAAATCCGGCCCAACATAGTAACTTGTGTGAACCTGGGAAAATATTGCACTTCTGTCTGTTTTACCTAATTTATAAAATAAAACCACTAATAGCACCTATCTTCCAGAATTTTAGTGAGTCTAAAATAAAATAATAATCATAAAACACTTAACAGTGTCTGCCATATAATATCCACTTTATAAATGTTATTATATCCTTATTCAAAAAAATTCAATGGCTTTACATTGAAGGGGAAAATTCTAAATTCTTTAACTTGATATTCAAATCTGACCCAAATTACTTGGCTAACCCTATCCTCTTCTACCATCCTTTTCATATGTAAATAAGTCCTTCCAAAAAATATGCAAATTATATAAGAGTAAGCAAAGTAATGAGCAAGATTAAAAATAAAGAATTTACCAGACATTTTATGCTTCATTCATTTTCACCCATTTAAAATAGCCACAGGGTGCTACCAATCTATGTCTTTAAAACTAATTAATAACAACTTCCCACAAATTTCTCTATAGATCAATTAAGTAGTAGTTGGCATAAATCATGATAATGTTATTCCAACATTGGTATGACAGGAGAATGCTTCCAGGTTTTCTGCTTAAATCAAGAAACATTGCTTAATAATTGTAATAAAAATGCTTTGGAGACTTCCAGCCAAGATGGCAGAGAGAAGCCTGGAACTGTTTCAAGTTCTCCTGGTTTTCCCTCAGAATAAATGTGAACCAAGCCTCTTAACAGATTTTATAACCACAGAAGCCAGAGAAGAACTGAAAGGAAGAGCATCTACCAGAAAAGTCTGTCACCGGGGAGCATGGGTGAACCGGTAGTGGAGAGCAGAGACCTAGTACAGGGGTGGCCTGGTGAGGCCAGGGCACTGGCCTGAGAACAGCTGCAGAAGCATTTGTTGCTTGTTTGGTGTGTAGCACAGCAGCCCAGATATCTATCCAGTTAGCTCAGCCAGTCTGGAAAACCCAGGCTACTAGTCCCATGTTTCCAGCTGAATCCCCTCACCCCATCCTTTGTGGGAGAATGAGGTGACTTTCTAGAGAACAAACAGTCCACTCCCCAGTGTTTGCACCTTGCCCCAAAGCTCAGGTATGGGCAGCAGATCTCCCCTAGCTCTGCTCTAGCCTGAGGGCCCAGTCCACAGTGTTCAAGGACAGTTCAGACCCTGCCAAACCCCCCAACCCCCAGGCCTAGGGAGTAGGCCACTAATTGACATCACAGATAATCCAGAGAAAGCTTCTGGTATCCCCTACAGGCTGACCCATTGAGTAACCCTCTGAAATCGGCAAGGCCTCTAAGGAATCTCAATACCTAAGGTCTGTGAACCAATCCCTCAAACACAAGACCTTAGGGAAAGGACCAAAAATGAAGAAAGGCCGACCTAAAGGGAGCTCCATTGAATGTTACCTTTAAGCCAAGGATCCTAACTCAAGACAGCACTAGAGCTTCAGAGGAGAATATGAATTGGTCTCCAACCCAGAAAGACTTCTTAGAAGAGATCAGAAAAGAGTTTAAAAATCAAATGGAAAAACTGGGAAAAGAAATAGAAGAGAAAATTAACATCTTACAACAAGAAAACAAATCTTTTGAAAAAACAGTTGGACAAGTGCAAAAGGAAAATAATTCTCTCAGAAAAACAATTAAGCAAAAATAGAATTGATCAATTGGAAAAGGAAATGCAAAAGGTAAATGAAGAAAACTCTTCTCTCAAAAAAAAGATTGAAATCTTTTGAAACTAAAGACTTAATGAGATACAAAGAATCTGTTAAAATCAAAAAACAAAAAAAGAAGAAGAAAATGGAAAATACCTCATCAACAAAACATAAGACTTGGAAAATAGATTCAGTAGAGACAATTTAGGAATCATAGGACTTCCTGAATATCTTGAAGAGAAAATAAGTCTGGACTCCATATATCAGAATATAGTGAAGAAGTGCACTGATATCCTGGAACCAGAGGACAAAATAGTCATAGAAAGAATACATCAATCCCATCCTGAAAGGGATCCTAAAATGAAAATACCAAGGAATACTGTGGGCAAACTCCAAAACTATCAGATCATGGAGAAAATCCTGTAAGCAGCCAGATAGAAGTAATTCAGATACCAAGGAGCCACAGTTAGTACCTGACTGCATCAGCATTAAGGGATCAAAGGGCCTGGAATACGATATTTCAGAGAGCAATGGAGCTTGAAACGCAGCCAAGAATTCACTATTTGGCAAAACTGAGCCTTCTCTTCCAGGGGAAGGATATACAGTTAATAAAATAGAAGACTTTCAATTTTTCCTTATGAAAAGAAGAGACTCAAGAGATACATGAAAGGGTAAAAAGGGAAAGAAAATAAAAATTGTTACTCAATAAGATAAAACTGGCTATATCCCTACCTGAGAAAAAGATTCTGATAAGTCTTGAGAAATGTAACTCTATTGGAGGGAATATACTTTGCCAGAAGTAATGGACACTCATGACTTGCCCATGGTACTGATGGAATGATTTAAAAATAATATCTTCTTAAAAAGTTGGGGGGGGGAGAGGGGGTAGAGTAAAGATACGGAGGAAGGGGGAGTTTGAATGGGTTAAATTACATCAAATGAAGAGCTGAAAAGGACCTATTGCAATAGGGGGGAAGAAGGGAGAAGATGGGAGATACCTGAATCTTACTCTCATCAAATTTGACTCAAAGAGGAATTAACACACACACACACACACACTCACTTGACTTTAGAAACTTATCTTTCCTTTCAAGTATTAAGGGGGGGAAGGTGGAAAGGGGAAGGAGGAAGGGAGAAGGAAAAGTGGAACTGATGGAAGGGAAGGAAGAAAGGATAAAGGTAAAGGGGGGAGAAAGGGGAGGGAGTTTGGATAGAAGGGGGCATAGACACTGAAGGAGGTGATATTCAGAAGAAAAATATTGGAGAATTGGGTTAAAGTGAAAAAAATGAAGGGTAAATAGCAAGGATGGCAATAGAGTTAGTAATCAGAATTTTGGATTTGAATGGAATGAACTCTCCCATAAAATGGAAGCTGATAGCAGAGTGGATTAAAAACCAGAATCCTATAATATGCTGCTTACAAGAAATGCATTTGAAGCAGATATATATATATATATATATATATATATATATATATGTACATATATATATATGTACATATATATATATATATATATACAGAGTAAGGTAAAAGACTGGAGAGGAATATTTTATGCATCAGTGGAAGTGAAAAAGGCAGAGGTAGTAATCCTTATGTAAGATGAAGCAGCTGCAAAAATAGATCTCATTAAAAAAGAAGGAAGGAAACTATATCCTCCTAAAAAGTACCATAGAGAGCAGCTAGGTGGCACAGTGGATAAAGCACTGGCCCTGGAGTCAGGAGTACCTGGGTTCAAATCCAGCCTCAAACATTTAATAATTACGTAGCTGTGTGGCCTTGGGCAAGCCACTTAAAAAAAAACCCTAAAAAAAAGTACCAAAGACAATGGAGCAATTTCAATACTAAATATGTGTGCACCAAGCAATATAGCATCCAAATGCTTAGAGGAGAAGCTGAATGAGTTATAGGAAGACACAGGCAGCAAAATACTATTGGTGGGAGACCTAAACCTCCCTCTCTCATAATTAGATTAATATAACCATAAAATAAACCAGAAGGAAGTTAAGGGGGTAAATAGAATGTTAAAAAAATTTAGACATGATAGATCTTTGGAGAAAATTGAATGGGGACAGAAAGGAATATACCTTTTTCTGCAATACCTTTTACTCAAAAATTGACCATGTATTAGGGTATTAAAAAACCTCATAATCAAATGCGGAAAGTAGAAATATTGAATGCCTCTTTTTCTGCAAAGATGTAATAAAAAGCATTTGCAATAATGCATCATGGAGAGATAAACCTAAAACTAATTGGAAACTAAATAACCTCATCTTAAAGTATGAGTGGATTAAATAACAAATTGTAGAAAGAATTAGTGATTTCATCCAAGACAATGACAAGACAACATACAAAAACTTATGGGATAAAGCCAAAGCAGTCATTAGGGTATATATTATATCTCTAAATGCTTATATGAATAAAATAGAGAAAAAGTAAATCAATGAACTGAGGATACAACTAAAAAGTTTAGAGCAAGAGTAAATTAAAACCTCCTATTACATACCAAATTAGAAATTCTAAAAATTAAAACAAAAGTTAATACGGTTGAGAACAAAAAACTATTAAAATAATAAATAAAACCAAGAGTTGGTTTTATGAAAAAGCTAATTAAATAGATAAACCTTTGGTTCATTTGATTAAAAAAAAGAAAGAAGAAATTACTAGTATCAAAAATGAAAAAAGGTGAGCTCACCACCAATGAGGGGAAATTTAAAGTAATAATTCATTACTATTTTTGCCCAACTATATGCCAATAAATTTGATACTCTAAGTGAAATGGATGAAAAATATTAATGGCCTAGGTTAAATGAAGAGGAAACTAGATGCTTAAATAGCCATTTCTCAGAAAAAGAAATTCAACGAGCCATCAATGAACTCCCCAAGAAATTAACTCCAGGGTCAGATGGATTCACAAGTGAATTGTATCAAACATTCAAGGAATAATTGGTTCCAATTCTATATAAGCTATTTGGAGAAATAGGAAAAGACAGAACTCTGCCCAGTTCCTTCTATGTAATCAATATGGTGCTGATACCTAAACCTAGAAATCCAACCAAAGAACGAAAATTGTAGAACAATTTCCCTGATGAATATGAATGCAAAAATCTTAAATAAAATATTACAAAGCATGACTGCTACAAGTTATCCCTAAGATAATACACTATGACCAATCAGGATTTATTCCAGAAATGCAGGATTGGTTCAATATTAGGAAAAACATTCAGCATAATTGACTCTATCAATTACAAATCTATCAGAAATCATATGATTATCTCAATAGATGCTGAAAAAAATCTTTGACAAAATATAGCACTCATTCCTTCTAGAAGCACTAGAGACAATAGAAATAAATGGATTGTTTCTTAAAATGGTAAGTGGTATCTATCTGAAACCATCAACAAGCATTATATGCAATGGGGATAAACTAGAAGCGTTCCCAATAAGATCAGGGGTAAAACAAGGATACCCATTATCACCACTACTATCCAATACTGTGTTAGAAATGTTAGCTTGGGGGTGGCTATGTGGTGTAGTGGATAAAGCACTGTCCCTGGAGTCAGGAGTACCTGGGTTCAAATCCAGTCTCAGACACTTAATAATTACCTAGCTGTGTGGCCTTAGGTAAGCCACTTAACCCCATTTGCCTTGCAAAAATCTAAAACAAAAATTTTTAGCTTCACCAATAAGAGAAGAAAAAGAAATTAAAGGAATTAGAATTGGGAAGAAAGAGACAAAACTCTCACTCTTTGCAAATGACATGATGGTATACCAAGAAAACCCTAAAAATCATCTAAAAATTAATGGTAACAATGCAACTTAAGGAAAGTCACAGGATATAAATTACACCCACATAAATCCTCTGCATCTCTATATATTAACAACAAAAGCAGCATGAGTTAGAAAAAGAATTCCCTTTTAAAAATTACATTGGAGAACATAAAATACTTGGGATCCTATCTGCCAAGGCAAACTGAGAAACTCTTTGAAACCAATTATAAAACACTTTTCAAACAAATAAAATCAGTTCTAAATAACTGATCAAATGTCAGTTGTTAATGAAGGGATCGAGTCTTAGGAGCTCTCTGATAAAACTCATAAGCTAAGGACTCTAAACTTTTGAGAGACAGAACCCACAAAGGGACCCAGTGAGGCAGTTCTCCTACTTAAGGTAACCAGGAAAAGAGCAGAAAGGCTCTGCTCCCCGAGCCGGAGGGGCGGCCTGCCAGAGGGGTGGCCCGCCAGAGCCAAAGAACCTCAGCCTCCCGGAGGCAGCCCCAGGGCGCTGGGAGCCATGGCTCACAGCAGGGGCGGGGAGCACAAAGTGGGGGAACAGCAGGGGACCTCTGCCAGAGCAAGCACATGGAGTCCAGCCCTCAGGGCACACAGCCAGCAGCTTGGTCTTTCCTCAGCCCTGATCCAGGAAACAGAAGCAGGGGGAGCCAGTAAGCAGGAGCCTCCAGGGCATAAGCCCATTGAGCTGAGGGAGGGGAATGAAGAGAGAGAGACTGCAGAGTTCTGTCCTCTGCCCCTGGTACAGGACTCTGGGACTCTGACCACATTCAGATCCTGATTGCAGTCTAGCCCCCCCATAGAACAGCAGCGGCCCCCCCACCTCGGCCCCGTGGCGGAGGGGGGCGCTTATGGTCATTCACAGACCAGGAGGGAGGACAGAGCCTCACACACTGAGACCCTTGTGGGAGTGCCCCAAAAGCTCAGGAAGCACCCCAAAACCAGGGCCAGGCTGGAAAAATGAGCAAGCAGAGAAAAGGAAGACTATTGAGAAATATTTTGCAAATGAGCCCAAGAAGGATCAAAATACTCAGTCTGAAGATGAGGAAGCACAAGCTCCTCCATCTAAAGACTCCAAGAAAAACAGAAATTGGGCTCAGGCTATGACAGAGCTCAAAAAAGACTTTGAAAATCAAATGAGGGAGTTGGAAGAAAAACTGGGAAAAGAAAGGAGAGAGATGCAGGAAAAACATGAAAATGAAGTCAGCAGCTTAGTCAAAGAAATCCAAAAAAATGCTGAAGAAAATAGCATGCTAAAAACCAGCTTAGGTCAAATGGATAAAACAGTTCAAAAAGTTATTGAGGAGAAGAATGCTTTAAAAAGCAAAATTGGCCAGATGGAAAAAAGAGATAAGAAAACTCTCTGAGGAGAACAAATCCTTCAGACAAGGAATAGAATTCAGGGAGATTGATGAATTTACCAGAAATCAGGAATCAATACTTCAAAACCAAAAAAATGAAAAATTAGAAGAAAATGTGAAATATCTCATTGAAAAAACAACTGATATGGAAAACAGACTTAGGAAAGATAATTTAAAAATTATTGGAATATGTGAAGTCATGATCAGGAAAAGAGCCTTGACATTATTTTCAAAGAATTACTACCGGAAAATTGCCCTGATATTCTAGAAGCAGAGGACAAAATAGAAATGGAGAGAATCCACCGATCCCCCAGAGAAAGAGATCCCAAAAAACCAAGCCCTAGGAATATTATAGCCAAGTTCCAGAACTCCAAAGACAAAGGGAAAATATTACAAGCAGCCAGAAGGACACAGTTCAAATATCGTGGAGCTGCAGTCAGGATCACACAGGACTTAGCAGCAACTACATTGGAAGCTCATAGAGCTTGGAATACAATATACCAGAAGGCAAAAGAGCTGGGAATGCAGCCAAGAATGAACTACCCAGCAAGGCTGAATGTCCTCTTCCAGGGAAAAAGATGGACTTTCAATGAACCAGGGGAATTTCAAATGTTCCTTTTGGAATGGCCAGAGCTGAACAGAAGGTTTGATCTTCAGATACAGGACTCAGGCAAAGCATAGAGATTGGAGGAGAGGGGGGAAAATATGAGGGACTTAATGAGGATGAACTGCATGTATTCCTGCATATAAAAAATGATACTGATAATATTCATATGAACCTTCTCAGTTAATAGAGCAGGTAGAGGGAGCTTTTATAGTTGAAGCACAGGAGAAAGCTGAATTCAAAGATAAAATATGGTGTAAACATGGAGTCAATAGAAAAAAAAGGAAATGGAATGGGAGAAAGAAAAAGGAGAGGGGGAATAGTCCAAGATATTTCACATAATAAGATTTTTTTATTACAATGAGCTATTGCAATGATATGGAAGGGGGGAGGCAAGGGGGAATGAGGGAACCTTTGCTCTCATCAGAGATGGCTAGGAAAGGAAACAGCAAATATACTCAATGGGGTATAGATATCTGGAGTAAGAAGGAGGGGGGGAGCAGGGGGAAGGGGTGGGGATGTGAATAAAGGAGGAGAGGATGGACCATGGGGTGAGAGTGGCCAGATATAACACATTTTCTTTCTTACTTCTTGCAAGGGGCTGGGAATGGAAGGCCTGCCCAGGACCACAGGGTCAGGTGGATTCTGGGCCTAAGGGGTGGTATGGGGGCTCAGGGCTTCTTGGCCCCAGGACCAGGGATCTATCTGCTGCACCACTCAGCGACCCTACAGCAGAGTCAGAGTGAAAGGAGAAAATATAGTACAGGGTAGTGGAGAAATAAGAAAGGAGGGAGTTGCAATCAGCAATGGCAACGTTGGGAAAATATGGCAATAACTTTTATGATGGACTTATCATAAAGAATGTGATCCACCTGTGACAGAGTTGTTGGTGTTGGAACAAAGACTGAAGCACATTTTTTTGTTATTATTATTTGGGGGAGGGTGCAGGGAAAGTGGGGCTGGGTGGCCTGCCTGGGGTCACATAGCAGGGTGATCTTTGGGTGTCTGGGGCCGGATTTGGACCCAGGTGCTCCTGGCTCAAGGGCCAATGCTCTGTCTGCCACCCAGCCACCCCTGCTATTATTACTATTATATTTTATTTTGGGTCTTTTTTTTCTTCCTTTTGGTTTTTGCAGGACAGTGGGGATCGGGCGGCTTGCATGTCACACGGCTGGGTGATTGTTGGGTTTACGAGGCTGGATATGGGCTCGGGTGCTCGTGGCTCCAGGGCTGGTGCTTCGTCCATTGTGCCACCTGGCCATACCTACAATTATTAGTATTATTCTTTTTAACTTTAATTTTTTTTCCCTCTCCCCTTTACTTTTTTCGCCCAAGCAAGTCTATCGATATTCATAGGGGGGGTAGGGGTACTTTGTTTACTTGTAAACAAGAATATTTTATAAATGTAAAAAAAAATTGTACAAAATGAGAATAGAAAATAAATTAAAAATGTCAATTGTTCGTGGATAGGGTGAACTAATATAATAAAAATGACAATTCTACCAAAATTAAACTATTTTTTTAGTGTTATACCAATAAAACTTCCAAAAAATTATTTTAGTGACCTAGAAAAAATTGTAAATAAATTCATATAGAGAATCAAAAAGTCAAGAATATCAAGAGTCTGTGGGGTGGCTAGGTGGCGCAGTGGATAAAGCACCAGCCTTGGAGTCAGGAGTACCTGGGTTCAAATCCAGTCTCAGACACTTAATAATTACCTAGCTGTGTGGCCTTGGGCAAGCCACTTAACCCCATTTGCCTTGCAAAAAACCTAAAAAAATAAAAGAATATCAAAAGTTTTAATGAAAAAAATGCAAAAGAAGGCAGCTTAGCCTTACCAGATCTAAAATGATATTACAGCATCACTCATCAAAACTGCCTAGTACTGGCTAAGAAATAGAGTGGTGGATCAGTGAAATAGACTAGGTACAAAAGAGACAGCAGGGAATGATTATAGTAATCTATTGCTTGACGATTCAAATCAACTTCTGGGATAAGTACTTACTCTTTGATAAAAAAAAAAACTTCTGGGGAAAATTGAAAGATAGTATGGCAGAAACTAGGATTAGACCAACATCTCATACCCTATACCAAAATAAGATCACAATAGGTGTAGGATTTAGACAAAAAAAGCCAATTTTATAAACAAATTTGGAAAACAAGGAATAATTTACCTATCAGATCTATGGAAAGTGAAGCAATTTATGACCAAGGAAGAGATAAAGAACATTATAAAAAACAAACTGGATAACTTTTATGACATTAAATTAAAAAACTTTTGCACAAACAAAACCACTCTAAAGATCAAAAGAAATGTAGCAAATCAGGAAAAAATTTTTACAATCAGTGTTTCTGACAAAGGACTCATTTCTAAAATATATAGAAAAATGAGTCAAATTTATTTAAAAAAAAAAACAAGCCATTCCCCAGTTGACAAATGGTCAGTGGATATGCAAAGGCAATTTTTTAGATGAGGAAATCAAAGCTATGTATAATCATATGAAAAATCGCTTTAAATCACTAATGATTAGAGAAATGCAAATTAAAGCATCTCTGAAGTACCAGCTCATACCTCTCAGATTAGCCAATATGACCAGAAAGGATAATGATCAATGTTGGAAGGGATGTGGGAAATGTGGGATACTAATGCATTGTTGGTGGAACTGTGAACTGATCCAACCTTTCTGGAGTGCAATTTGGAATTGTGCCCAAAGGACAATAAAAATGCGCTTACCCTTCGATCCATCAATACCACTACCAGATCTGTATCCTGAAGAGATCATGAAAAAAAGGTAAAAATCCCACATGTACAAAAATATTTATAGCAACCCTCATTTTTGTGGCAAAGCATTGGAAATCTGAGGGGTTGTTCATCAAATGGAACTCTATTGTTCTATTAGAAATCAGAAGGCATGGGATTTCAGAGAAGCCTGGGAAAACTTGCATGAATTGATACTGAGTAAGATGAGCAGAACCAGAACAATACTGTACACCTTAACAACAACATGGGCTGATGGTCAACTTTGATGGACTTGCTCACTCCATCAGTATAATTATCAAGGACAATTTAAGGGGATCTGTAATAGAGAATGCCATCTGTATCCAGAGAAAGAATTGTGGAGTTTAAACAAAGACCAAACATTATTATCTTCAAATTTTTAAAAAACTTATGTATTACATAATTTTGCTATGTCTAGTATTTTCTTCCTTTCTTAATATGTTTTTGCTTTCTCTCAGCATTCAATTTTGAAATATGCATATCATAAAAACAAATATAAAGACTATCAGGTTTCCTTCTGTTGGGGTTAGGGGGTTGAGAAGGGAGGGAAGGGGAAAAATTGTAAAATTCAAAAGCTTGCAAAAAATGATTAGTAGAAACTACTATTTTATATAATTAGAAAAAATAAAATATTTATATTTTAAAAACTTCTTTGCCTTAATATAAGAGCTTGAAAAAAATTAGAAATTAGTTAACAGTATCCTTAATTATAAACCAGTGGATATTTCTGGTTTGTTTGTCAACAGTAGGCTCCCTTTGAAACCCTTCAGTGGCTCTTTTCTACTCACCTGAGTACTGTATTTCCCCATGTATAAGACACTCCCATGGATTAAAATACAGCTTAATTTAGGGGCCTGAAATTTGAAAAAAAAATGTATTGCATAAAACTCATTTTATTCATCATAAAATTCATACAACTTCTCAGCAAAAACTTCCATCCATTAACTTGTCCTCATCTGCAGTTGATGATGAATCACTGTCCTAGGAGAGGCTTAACTGCTCTCCTGCCTATGTGCTGGTCTGTGGTTGACCACAAGCACTCCCTGGGTAAATTTGGTACATGGACACATGTTTAGTCCATTCTGTTTCATGAACCTGAAGCATCAGTTGTGTCCTCCTTTGAAATTAGTCAGTTCTTTTTCATCAGAAATTCTTACTTCATGCTGAACCATCTTTATGGACACAGGAATTCCAACTGCCCTTTACTCTTCAATCCATCTTTTCAGTTCCCTCTCTAAATCAGGCCATGTGGCTGACTTGCCTCTCATGGCCTTCTTCTGCCAGGGGATTTTCAGTTTTATCATTTGGAGTGAATCAAACTTTCATTCAGCAGCACAATTTCCATTCACTTTTGCAAACTGGATCACTTTGGACTTGAATTCAGCAATATACAAATATTTTCTAAGCCATTTCTGGACAGAACATGGCAAAACATAACATAATATACTGGTAACAAATGTGAAACAATGAGCACAAAGACAAGTGCAAGACAGCAGAAAATGCAAGTAAAAAATCTACAACCACTGTATTAGATGTTTCCAATTTTTAGACCTCAAATTTATTGGAAAAGAGTGCTTCTTATAGATGAGATAAGGAAATATGGTACTTTTCATTAACTACAATGAAGTCATTTCTTCTTTGATAAAGTGAAAAAGAATTCTTTTAGTCAGAATTAGAAAAAAAGTCATCTATACATTGTTTAAGAATCACATATTAAACTAAAAAAAAAATCACATATTAAAAGACAAATCACATTCTTCCTCTTTTTAAGTAGAAAGAGACCAGACATAAAGGGCAATGACCTCAAATATCAATACAAGTTCCTTCTCTCAGTGGATTTAGATCTTTTTAAGATTAAAGTCCTAGTCAAATATTAATCTGACTCAAACAAAGCAGGTCAATTACTAGCTAATTATTTGAGTTGTATTTTAATCACAGTCATTTTCAAATATTAAATTCCTTGAGCACATCCACCAAAGACAGTGGACAGCTTCCTACTAGAACTTTTAAAACGCAGACCTGTATCCCTGAGACAAACACAAATTACAAAATAATTTTCAGTTGCTTATTCAAGAATAACATAGGTCTAAATGAATATTAATTTAATATATTACTACTAAATCTTGAAGCCAGCTTAATTTAGATGATACATTGAAAAATTGAAATAAGGCATGAGGTTTGTGGGAAGGCAAGGAAGCAGTTCTGGGATAAAATAGTAATAATAATCATTTTTAAGTAAAGTAGATTTGGTGATTATTTCATAAGCATTATCACAGAAATCACAAAAGTCTGAAGGTGGAAAGAAGAACAGGTGAGTGAAAAGAAAGATAGAAAAAATTAAGTGGTAAAAAGGAGAAGTAAAAAAGACATCTAAAAAAGAAGCAAGAGAAGAAAGGAATAAATGGAGACATATAGACTAAAAGTTAAAGGAACTCAGGAAAATGAAATTCACAAATGATTTTCACCTAAGTTTTATGATTCTTTAAGGACCATATTATTAAAAGATTGTAGACATCCATCTCTAAGGTATCATTAGTAGCCCCTTTGAAGAGAATATGGGCTTTGTTCAGTGATGCTAAGACTAAGAAGTTAATGCTTCTAGGACCATCAGAATATTAAAAAAAATATTCTCCTAACTATTGAAAGTCACTCCTGAATATGGGGCTATTAAGACTACTTCAAAAACGTTTAACTCAATTGAGGGTCAAGCCAAACTTCTAAACCAATGTTCTTGACAGACCAAATAGATCAGTCTTGAGCACATGTCTTTCTGGATCTCTCTTTTTTATAACACTGGCATAGCTAATGTTTGTCCCCCTATCCCCCACAAGAGTTCATCTCTTTGTGAACATCTGAATTTCTCTAACTTCTAGAGTATTCTGTTCAACTGAAAACAATGAAAGATATTGAGAAACACTGGGGAAAAAATAGAAATGTTCTTTGAGGTCCTTTCCAACTCTAAGATTTGATCATTCGTTGAAATTATATCTTTCACAAGTGATTATTTTGACATTGGGTCTATTTTTGTTACATATTTCTTAGAAAAATGATCCCCTTACATCCTTAAAGAATTTTAGGATCTCTCATGGGGAAGAAGTAAGTATTTCTATACCTAGGCCAATGTAGACAAGGGTTGATTGGATTTACTCCAGAACCCTTGATGTATAAGTGGAATTGTGACAGAGTAGAAAGCTGAACAAGTGAAACAGGGTCAACTATAAAGGTTCAAGAATTTCCTGCTTGTATTAACTTTTTCATTTTCTGTCTTTGCCTAGTTTCCACTTAATTGAAGCCTAATCTAAGAGACAGAGGGGGAAAAAAACCCAAATTAGAAACAACCTTCAGAACACTCATAAAAATTTGAAAATGTCTAGTGAATCAGACACTTAATAATTACCTAGCTGTGTGGCCTTGGGCAAGCCATTCAACCCCATTTGCCTTGCAAAAACCTTAAAAAAAAGAAATATCTAGTGAAAATCAATAAAAAAATTTCACTCTATTAATTTTCTCTTCTGACTTTCTTAGACTCAGATATGTCTCACATATTAATATAATGAATTCTAATATTTTGGAGTTAGGATGCCCTATACTTCTGTATGATTTAACTAGCATTTCCTCCTAAAAATGATCTAGAAAGTCATAGAGTATTTGATTCTTTTATCTTATCAGTACTTTCAAAATATAGTTAAGAAATTTAAGGGAATAATAGGATTTATTGATTTATTTGTGACTAATTATGGAGGTAAATATTTTTCTAGATGTAAAACAAATATTGTTTTTTGAAATTATTTTATTTTAATAGAATAAATATTATTTATGATATATCATGTAACTATATATTATGTAATACATATATTATATACAATAAATATAATAAAATTATTATAGAGAAGATCTGAGCATCTGAGGGCCTTGCTTTCTATTGGCAAAATATTGATAGTTTTTCAATTAAATACATTTGAGTAACAGAAGTACAATTCCTACAGTTCTTAGCATTCATCCTTGAGAAAAATTTGGGGCTATAATATCATCTTGGGGTTTTACTTATCATATCCTTGGGCCTAACAGAATAGATGGCTGTATTTAATGAGCTGGACAGACATCATTTGTAACAGAATAATAGACAGTGCATTCAACTGTTTTGTTCTCATTACTTCAGATGTTTTGTTCTCATTACTTCAAATAAATATTCTAATTTTCTCTGTCTACTCAGATCAAAACAATAAAAATATTTCTTGCTCTTTGGTCTGCTTGATTCTCCCCAAGAGCCTTAGGCTATTTGATTTATAAGAGCAAATGGTTCAAATATAAGTGATGACACTTACTGTGCTACTAAAAGTATAAATTCAAGATAGGTCTTCTTTTATTAATCCAGCAGGGAAGTTTTACACACACACACACACACACACACACAGAGTACACCACTCACATTTAAACATATAATATTAATATTTCAAAATTAGATTTGTGTTTCCATTTAATTGCCAGATGAAAATATATAACACATCTTATAGTCTTATGCTTTGTGGTCAGCAAGCATGAGCTAATACCACTGAAATGATTAATTTCATGGAATGATAGAGTTAGTTGGGAATTGTACAATAAATTCAAGTTATCTAGCTCCATAATAAAGCATTTGATTAATAAACCTTATGTGTCTTTGTTATATTTATATATTTTTTCAATAAAAAAATAAAATTATGATTCTAATATGTTATAGTAACAGTATTTTAGTGAGTAGTCTCAGTTGATACCCTTACATTTTCTCCTCATGCCTTTCAATTCCACTAGAGCATAAACATATTTTCTGACTGTATAATTGAGCTTTCCTATAATAAAACAAAGTTTCTTTGAATTGGCACCAGAGTATAAACTTAATTAGTGGTATAATTTCTATAATGATCAGAACATCTGGGCCATGGCCAATTGTTCTCCATTGATCAAATTTTAAATGCTTTATTTCAGTTAACACATAAGATTCACTAAACAACTTTATATTTGAGGAGCTATTTATAATTTTCAAATCTATTTATGTCATTTGATGGCTCCATTCAACACAACTAATATCAATTACAGCAAATTACTGAAAATAAAATTAACAAGGTAGTGTTTTAATTCATTGATTTAACAGTCACCAGAATTATGATAATAGTAACTAGCATTGGGAGAATTATTTAAAGTTTGTGAAGCACTTTTCATATATTATCTGCCCACTGTTGAAATGAGAAGTCCTTTGGTTCCCTTTCTGAATATTTTAAGTCATTATAATTTATATCCAAAACCAGTTCAAAACCACATTTTTAATATATGAAATTGGTATCTAATAGGTCATGTTTTTCATAGTGCAACAGAATGATCGCAACCCTGTGTGATAGGTATTATTATAATTCTCACTTGATAAGTGAAGAAACTGAAACAGCTTAATAACTTGCCTGTGTCATAGCCAATAAGTATCTGAACCTGAAGATTCCAACTCAGATCTTCCTAACTCCAAGACCAGCATTCCATCAACTATGCTGCCTGACTGCCTCATAAAAAAAGATTAAAGCACAGACTCTCTTCTCATGGTTGAGTACAGGGAGATGAGACATACACAAATAATAATAAATTCTTGGAAAGTGCATCAGCAAATGCAAAAGGAAACATCATTCTTTTCCACTATGACTGAACTGATTTTGGATATAAATTCCAATGTCTTAAAATAAAAAGGAGAAAAAATACAAAGGATTTGAAATTTCAACAATGTACTGAGATTCTTCCCTTCCATACAGTTTACAAACCTTCTGAAACATTATCCATAAAACCCAGGAAACCATCTGAGGTACAATAAGTTTGTCACTCAGAGAGGGTCTTTTTCACCCAAATCACTCCACCTATATTCAGGTCTTTGTTATGATTATGTCTGGCATACAGTCATTCCCACCTCATCCTCATAGAATCCCTCTCTTCCTTCAGAATGAAGCTCAAATATCATTTTCTTTCACTAAAAAAAACCTTTCTAATTTACACAAGTTCTAGTACATGTCTGTCCTAACTATCTTGGATTTAATTATCTGCTTACTACAGAGATGCTGATCTGGAGTCAGGAAAACAGATCTGAATTCAAATTTGATCTCAAATACTCACTAACTGTATGACCCTGGGCAAGTCATTTAACCATTGTTTGCTTCAGTTTCCTTGAGTAAAAAATAGTGACCATAATAGTAGCTACTTCCCAAGGTTATTGTAAGGATCAAATCAGAAAATTTTGTAAAGTGTTTGGCACTTATTAGCATTATGTAAGTGCTAGCTACTATTCTTATCTTTAACTGTTGTAGTGCAAAAATGTTGTAGTACAACAAATATTTAAATATTCATATATATATATATATATATGTATGTATGTATGTATGTATACATGTAAGCTCTCTCCCGATAGAAAGTATTCCTTGAGAATAGGAATTGTTTCCTTTCAATCTATCTATATTTTCCTAACATAGTAATGGATATATAGTAAACACTTAACAAATGCTATTGATTGATTGATACTTTCAGAGAAGTGCAAGCAACAGAATTTGAATTCAATTCTTAATTCTAAGCTCAGAACAACATTTGCAATCGACAACTATATCATAAAGTATTTTAAGCTATTTTGTTCATATTTTTAAAATCCCTTCTCTCATTCACAGGGTAGAAACTAAACCTTTTTTTTGAGATTGTGAATTACAGTATGAAAACAATGGAGAAAAAATACAGAAAGGCAGGAAAGAATCTGGAAATTTCCCCACAATACTTCTCCCTTTTTTCACATATCTAAGTACTGAATCTTGATTTCTGAAACTCCCCTAGTAGTCACCATGTGACCAGGAGAAAATCACTTAATGACTCAGTTTCCAGGTCTTAAAAAATGGTGCTATTACTCCAACTAACCCTAAGGGTTATTGTAATGATCTAATGAAGTAAGCTCTGCACAACCTGCCTCCTTAATCTACTTTCCCAGTTTTGTTCTATCTAACTCCACTCTACTGCATTTTAGGCAAATAATTCTAGTTGCTCCTCTACCTTATCCCATTTTGTCCTGACCCCATGTACGCAGGTAGATTATTCCTTTTTTCTATAATATACTTCCTCTTTATCCTATTTGTTATTTTTTTCTTTTAATTTAATGCTCACATTAAACATCTTCAATGAAGCTTTCCCTCATTCTCACAGGAGAAATTGTTCTTCTCCTGCTCAAATTTTTCAAAACATATTGAGATTCTTTATCTTGAGTTCTTCTTTGACCTTATCACCTTAGTTAAGACCTTTTCACCTTTGTCTTTGAACTTTTTATTGAAATTGGTATATTGCTCATTACCAAGATACAAGCTCCTTAAACCCAGTGACTATAACTTCTCCCTCTCTCTCCCTCTCCCTCTCCCTCTTTCTCTCCCAATTCCCTCTCTCTCAATATTCAAAGCCTAGGCCAGCATCTTACTTAAAAATCATTAGGGTTTGGGGGGAGGTTAGGTTTTTTGCAAGGCAGTGGGGTTAAGTGGCTTGCCAAGGCCACACAGGTAATTAAGCGTCTGAGGGCAGATTTGAACTCGGGTACGCCTGACCTAGTCACCCCTATAATCATTAATTCTTGATAAATATTGGATAACTTGAAAAGGAAATTATTTTCACTCTACTATATGGAATTTTAAAACTTGAAGAAATCACTGAAATAATCTACCCCTTCTTTCCAGTTTTACAATTGAGAACACAGAAGGGTCCAAGTATGCTAAGTGATTTGTTCAGAATCACATAGCTAATCAATGACAGACTGAGGCTTTGAACTAATTTCAATTGATTCCAAGAATTATGCTCTCTTCCTTAAGTCATGAGAAATGTCTCAACCTATTGTCCTATCTCTTCCTCCTTTTTCCACTGCTAATTTTCCAGAAAGAATCAACTCTCACAGAATCACCTTCCTTCTTTACTCATAATCCTTTGCAACCTGGCTCTCTACTCTTCTCTCTTTCTAAAACTACTTTCTCAAGGTTGACTTCCTAATCATCACATTCAGTAAGTTTTGATCAATTTTCACCTTCCTTCTCTGTTCTATAACATGTGTCAATACTGGTCATCCCTTCTGTACACTTACTCATTCTTCAAAGGATCATTAAGTCATAAATATAGACCTAGAAAGGATCTGAGAGACTTTAGAGACCAGTTCCCTCATTTTACAGACTAAGAAACCAGATGAGAAATGTTAAGTGATTTCTTCAGTCAAATAGATAAGAAGAGTCTGAGACAAAAGTCTTCCTGACTCCTAGCCTAGTTTGTATTAATAGTATCTTGTTTTTTGAGTTCCATGACATCGTATTCTCTTGGTTCATCTACCTCTCCATCCACATTTTTCTATATTCTCTTTCATAGTTCATTTTTCCTTCTCCCTCCACCTATAAAAATATAACACTCTTCTTTTCTAGTCTCTCTTTTCTTCTCATGGTATTATCATTTCTACATTCATAACTCCAACTTTTGTAATTTCAACAGAGTTTATATCCCAAACTCCAGATAGTCTTCTCCAACCTTCTACCAAATCTCAAAAGTAAGACTTGCTCATCTGAAAAACAACAGATCAAAATTTGTGTTTATTTTTCCAGGAAACCTTGTTCTTTCTCCTGACTTCACAAATTTTTGGTAATCATACTATTATCTTTCCAGTAATAAAAGTTCTAAATATCAGGAATCTTTGACTCCCTTACCTTGCTTCTCATTCAGGGAGATACCAAATTCTATCCATTCTACTTTGGCTACATAGCTCATTTCTGCTCCCTCTTCTCTATTCTCTTTCTACTATATGAATCATTTTCTTTCAATATATTTTTTAAAAAATATTATTTTTTCCAACAATATGCAACAGTAGTTTTCATCCATCATTTTTGCAAGGTTTTTGAGTTTTACATTTTTCTCCCTCCCCCCCCACAGAAAGCAATCTAATAGACTCTACATACTTAATTATGCTTAACATAGATTCATATTAATTTTGTTGTGAAAGAAGAATCAAATCCAAATGCAAGAAAAAATTAGAGAGAGAGAAAAGATATATTGCATAAGACAACTTTTAAAAATTGAAGAGAGTAAGCATTTGTCTGCATTTAAACTTCACAGTTATCTCATTGAATATGGATTGTATTTTCCATCACAAGTCTCAGGATTGTCTTTGATTATTATATAGTTGAAATGAACAAGACCATAATAATTGTTGCTCACCCAATGTTGGTGCTAGTGCATATAAAGGTTCTTCTACTTCTGTTCATTTCACTCAGCATCAGTTCATGTAAATCCTTGTAGGCTTTTCTGAAATCCCATCACCCATGATTTCTTATCAAATAATAGTGCTCCATTACATTCATATATTATAATTTGTTCAGCCATTCCCCAGTTGAAGGATATCCCCTCAATTTCCAGTGATTTGCCATAACAAAAAAAGTTGCTATGAAAATTTTTGTACATGTGGATTTTTTACTATTTTTGTGAGTTCTTTGGGATATGGACCTAGTGGTTAGTGGTCTTGTTGGGTCAAAGGGAATGCTTGTTTTATTGCACTGTGGACATAATCCTAAAATGCTATCCAGGAAGGTTGAATCAGTTCCCAACTTCACCAACAATACATTAGTATCCCAATTTTCCCACATACTCTCCAACATTGATGATTTTCCTTTTCTGTCATCTTAATCAATCTTATAGGTCTGAGGTGGTACCTCAGCATTGTTTTAATATTCATTTTCTAATCATTAATGATTTAGAACAATTTTTCTTATGCCTATGGAGAGCTTTAATTTTTTTATCTGTGAATTGTCTTTGAATATCTTTTGACCATTTATCAATTAGAGAATAGCTTGTTTTCTTATAAATTTGACTAGGTTCTCTCTCTCTCTCTCTCTCTCTCTATATATATATATATATATATATATATATGTGTGTGTGTGTGTGTGTGTGTGTGTGTGTGTATGTATTTTTAGAAATGAAACCGATATCAGATCAGAAATACTAGTTATAAAAATTCTTTCCCAATTTAATGCATTCCTTTTTGTCTTGGCTACATTAGTTTTGTTTGTACAAAAATCTTTCAACTTAATGTAATCAAAATTATCCACTTTGTCTTTTATAGTGTTCTCTAACTTTTCTTTCATTATAAACATTTCCCCTTTCCAAAGTGCTGACAGATGAACTATTTGTTGCTCTCTCCTAATTGGCTCTCACCTTATATGTCTAAATCCTGCATTCATTTCAACTTTACCTTGGTATAGGGTGTGAGACATTGGTCCATACCTAGTTTTTGTCATTCCATCTTCCAGTTTTCTGGCAGTTTTTAATGAAAGATTGAATTTTTATTCCAGAAACTAGAATCTTTGGGTTTATCAAACAGCAGATCACTATAGTTATCTATTACTGCTTCTTTTGCACCTAGTCTGTCTATTCCACTGATGTACCACTCTATTTCTTAGCCAGGACCTAAACAGCTTTGAAGACTGATGCTTTATAATATAATTTTAGATCTGGTATTGCTACCCGCCCTTGGCATTTTTTTCCATTAATTGCCTTGTTATTCTTCACCTTTTGTTCCTCCCTATGAATTTAGTTACTATTTTTTCTAGCTCAGTCAAGTAATTTTTGGAAGTTTGATTGGCATGGCATCGAATAAGTAATTTAATTTAGGGTAGAATTCTCATTTTTATTTTATTACCTCAGCCTACCCAATAGCAATTTACATTTAACCAGTTAGTTAAATCTGATTTTATTTGTGTGAATGGTGTTTTATAGTTATTTTATAGAGTTTCTGATTCTGACTTCCATGTATTTTATGTTATCTACCATTACTTTGAAAGGAATTTATCCTTTTTTCTATCTCTTGTTGCATCTTGCTAGTAATATATATAATTGCTGATAATTTTGTGAATTTATTTTTATTTTGCAACTTTGCTAAAGTTTTTCAATTAGTTTTTAGATGATTTTCTAGGTTTCTAGGTATACTACCTTATCATCTGTAAAGACATATTCTAATTTCTTCAATTTCTTTTTCTTCTCTTACTCTAAGGTTGAACATTTCTAATACAATATTCAATAATAGTGGTGATAACGGAAATGCTTGTTACATTCCTGATCTTACCAGGAATGCTTCTAGATTCTCTTATATAAAATTACATATAAGGCTTGTTGATGGTTTTAGATAGATACTGTTTATTAGACAGATCCTATTTTAAGGATCATTACATTTATTCCTATGCTCTCTAGTGTTTTTAATAGAAATAGTTGCTGTATTTTGTCAAAAGCTTTTTCAGAATCTATTTAAACAAACATATTATTTTTGTTAGGTTTAATATTGCTATGGTCAATTATGTTGAAAATTTTTCCTAATATTGAACCAACCTTGCTTTCCTGGTATAAATCCTACTTGATGATAGTTTATTATCCTATTGATAATTTGCTGTAATTACTTTGCAATCATTTTATTTAAAATATTTGCATGCATATTCATTAGGGAAAGCGGTCTATAATCTTCTTTCTCTGTTTTGACTCTTTCTGGTTTAGGTATCAGAACCATATTACTGTCATAGAAGGAATTTGTCAGAACTCCTTATTCACCTATTTTTTTCAAATAGCTTATATAGAATTGGAACTAATCGTCCCTTGTAAGAATTCACTTGTGAATCTAATCTGGCCCTGGAGGTTTTTTCCTTAGGGAGTTCATTGACAGTTTGTTCACCTTCTTTTTTTGAAATGAGATTATTTAAGTATTTAATTTCCTCTTCTTTTAACCTGAGCATCTTAAATTTATGTAAATTTTCATACATCTGTCTTAGATTTTCAAATTTATTGGCATATGGTTGAGCAAAAGAATTCAGAATTATTACTGTAATTTTTTCCTTATTGGTGGTTAATTCACCTTTTTCATTTCAGGTACTAGTAAGTTGGTTTTCTTCTCTTCTAATCAAAAGATTTACCAATTTTATTATTTTTTTCATAAAACCAATTCATTTTTATTTCTTATTTCAACAGTTTTCTTGTTTTTGATTTTAATAATTTCTCCTTTGATTTTCAGAATTTTAATTTGGTATTTAATTGGAGAATTTTTAATTGGTTCATTTTTTAGTTACTTGCCCAGTTCATTAATCTCTTCTGTCTTTATTTTATTCATGTAAAAATTTATAAATATAATATTTCCCCTAATAACTGTTTTGGCTGTATCCCACAAGTGTCTTGGATAAAGTCATTATTTCTATGATTTGTTATTTGATCCACTCATTCTTTAAAATTAGGCTATTTAGTTTCCAATCAATTTTAGGTCTCTCTCTCTCTCTCTCTCTCCCTGATCCTTTATTATATGTAATTTTTATTGCATCATGATCTAAAAATACAATATTTATGCCCCCTGCATTTTAATGTTTTTATGATCTAATATGTAGTCAATTTTTGTGTAGATGCCTTGTGTCACAGAATAATAACTTTTTCTATCCCCATTCAATTTTCTCTAGATATCTATCATATCTAAATTGTTTCCAGGATGTCAAGGTGGCTCTCTTGGACAATTTCCTGAAGATAGAATCTAGGTTGTGTTTTTTATCATGGCTTTCAAGTCATCCAATTATTTTTAAATTATCTCTCATGAATCTATTTTCCAGGTCAGTTGTTTTACCAATGAGGTATTTTACATTTTCCTCTATTTTTTTCATTTTTTAACATTTTATTTAACAGATTCTTAATTTCTCATAAAATTATTAGCCTCCATTATTCCTATTCTATTTTTCAGGAAGATATTTTCTTCTTTTACCTTTTGCATCTCCATTTCCATTTGCATCTCCATTTCATTTTTAAAAGAGTTGCTATCTTTTTCCAATAGCCCAATTGTATTTTTAAATGATATGAGTATTTTTCTGTGGCAAGATGTTAATTTTCTCTTGCATTTCTCTTCATAATTTTTTCATTTGATTTTTAAAATCCTTTCTAAGCTCTTCTAAGAAGTCTTTCTGAGCTTGAGACCAATTCTTCTCCATTGCACCATATGTAACACTCCTGCTCTCATTTTCTGACCTTGTGTTTTGTCCATTCTTATCTTTCATTAACTTTATGGATCCTGGCTTTTTCTGACCTTTCTTTATTTTGATTTTTGTTACCCATCCTAAGACTTTTGTGTTGGAGGAGAGCTCTCCTTGAAGTTCTGTCATGTTGAGAGTCCTAAGGGCTTGTTAACTGCCCTGGGCTGCTGATGTTAGGAATTCCTAGAGAGTTGCTCAGTGAACTGATTGGTTAGGGAAACCTGAAACCTCTCTCTCTCTCTCTCTCTCTCTCTCTCTCTCTCTCTCTCTCTCTCTCACACACACACACACACACACACACACACACACACACACACACACACACACACACACACACACACACACACACACACACACACACACAGTGATAGACAGCCCTAAGTTGGTCAGGCTCAATTACCAGAGGCTCTCTCAACTGGGAAGTCAGTCACCCACTCCCTCCTTAAGGTTAAAACACTTGAACTTAAGTCTGAGCTATTTTCACAGGAATATCTGGGACTCTTTTTCCTTCAGCTATGAGCCTTGCTGAACTCAGATACCCTTGGGAAAGATAGGAAGACCTGGAGTCTTCTCCTGCTGTTTAAGCCAGGCCCTCTTCCAGGTTCAGAACATCAGAGGCTCCCTGTCAGGATCCTGGAGTTTTCCCCATGCTGGAGCCAGTCACCACACAGCCAAGTCTCAACTCCAGACTCCAAAATCTGTTAAGAAGAATGATTAATGTTGATTTTGAAGGAAACCCAGGAGCACTTAGCAGAAGTCCTGGTTTCTCTCTGCCAAATTCTCAATATAAGTTTTGCAATAGATTTCTAACATATTTCTATTACCTCCTTAAAATTCATGCTATTTAACCCTGCTCTAAAAGCAAAATGTCACCCTGAGGTACAGAAAGGATTTGACATTTAGTAGGCAAATCAAACCATCAATCATTTGACCATCATCTTTCTTCAGACCCCAAGGAAGACAGCCTAAGACCTCAAGTATAGCAGTGTTATTTTCATCACTAGGTCTGCTTCCAGCCCAGATCCAGCAACTATCATTCAAGGAATCAATATGAACTAGCAAGCGATTCTGTAGAAACTATAACTTCTGACTCTTTAGTAACCACCACTACTGAAGGACAAGAAAATAAAATTCTTGTCTGCAGTGTTCCTGCACTTACAAATGGTTCTTCTTCATATAAAAATATGATTTCATTAGTGGGAGAGCATTAAAGATCCTTTACCATTGGATTCAAATGACCAAGAGACTCATCTAACTCATATTAGAATTGAAATCTCTTAAGATTGCTTTCCCTTAATAGAATGTAGTCTTCTTGAAATTCAGAACTACCTTAGTTTTATATTTGTATGGCCAATGTTTTACATATATTAAGTGCTTGTCATTCACTCACCTTCCTAAAACAGAAATCTAATCACATATCTCCATATCCTGTCCAGTATGCTCTCCATTTCTAGTAAGGGAAAACACATAATAGATAAACCCCAATGCTAAGACAAGTCTGTTGTTATTTTCCAGATGCTCTTATAAGAATGGTGTAACCACCTTCCTACACAGAACACAGCAGGTAGGAACATCTCCAAGCAATAAAATTCTATTAAATCTTCCACTTGTACAAGTGAAATTAATTACAGAGTTCAATAAAATTAAATGAATTAACAAAAATGTGGAGCTCAAGATGTCTGCCAACACTACTTTACAATTTCCGTGGTTTAATTAATATCATTGTATCTTTTAATTTGAAGTATGTGTTCCTCATCATACCTAGTTATTTAATTTATTTGAAAGTTCACCTACTTCTCCGAAGAAGTAATGATTTGTTCTTGACTATAGGTATATATATATATATATCTGTGGCATAGGTCTTTTCTACATAGATAAAGTGAAGTTCTGTTTTGGGTATCACTTATTCTGGTACAAAACCAAGAACTGAAGTAGTTCTGCAAATTAACATTATCAAGGCTTTTATACCATTGTGGAAAAATCTAATATAGGATAAAGTTCTGAATAATTAGTTTCAGAAATATTGCATTTAGACACAAGGAACAGAAAAAGTTTCAGATAGGCTTATTCTGACAGCCTGACTATTCACAATCCATATAATGTCTGAAAAAAACTATTATATTAGCAAAGCAACAAGATAAAGAACCAAAATATTGTTTTTATAAAAATTCCCTATAAGTATATCAAATGCCTAGTGACCAATCAGTCAATCAACTGTTAAGTACCTGTTATATGCCAAGAATTTTGCTAAGTGTAGGGAAAACTCACATGTATTTTTGATCTCATCAAATTGGAGTTCTTTCCAATAAGAACAAAATTCCATCCTTACCTGCCCATTGTAGGCAATTCTTTCCCATATACTTACAAAAGTTCATCATGGGTATCTACCCAATATTCTGGAAATTTTCCTTGCTTCCTTTTGACATTGTGAAGATACCAGTGGGACAGTAACTATCTATGTGACATCCTTCATTCTTGCTCTGTGACCAAGACATTTTATATTTCTATCATAACATTCATATCTTCTATTTTTGTTCATCTTTGGAGTTTCTTGTTTGTTAAAATTGCATTTTCCTCACACTCACCATTTGACTCCCTGTTGCCCTCCATGTGATTAATATTTCTGGTTACTCTGATGCAGATTTATTCCATTCCTGACCACCTTATAGCAAGAACAGGAGAATATTGGTATTTAAAGGGCTGATTTTTACTTTAATGATAATCTTAAAATCAGTAGAGAAACTTTGTAATTCCTCAAATTCCATGTTTACTTATTGTTCTACTAGAATCCAGATCTTTGTCCTTCTATTCAATATACTACAGAGAGAGAGAGAGAGAGAGAGAGAGAGAGAGAGAGAGAGAGAGAGAGAGACTGCTGGACAAGTTTTACAGTATTCATCCAAATTCATGTTGAAATCTGAACAATAAATGATTTTCATTCACTTGACTTTTCTGCGTGGATGAACAGACCAAAGTTCTTTGAATTATTACAGATCTCTTCCAGGAGTTTCTGCAATGTTCTGAGATTGATGTAATCAAACAGTGTAATCAATGGACAAGTGCACCTGCAAGACCTCACTAGTCCACTTCAACCTAGACTTAGTACTAAATTTATTTTACCATAGTAGCAAACATCTTTATCAAGATTCTCCTTGTTGTATACTTCTCCTGCTATTTAATATCACAGGATAATTGAAAATGATTATTTATTTTGTTACATATTAAAGAAAATCTGAAAGGCATAGTTTTATTTTACTCAATCAAATTCATTTTTAAATCAATAAGCAAAGCATACAGTACTTTCTCAGATTCTATATTATGTCTTTTAGATAACTGTAAACTAGTAATGACCTGGACTATTGTTTTTCTATTGAGAAAGCTTGCCTGGTTCCCTAAAAAAAATCTTCATTGAGAATTTTCTTGATTTGTTATGTAGAGGACTCTTGAAACTTTAATATAGACAGGTGACTTGGCATATATGTGAGAAGCTGTTACTGTTCACTTGATCATCTTTTTTTTGGTTCATTGGGTTATTTTTTCTCATGGTTTTTTTAATATATCTTTGCCTTTTTTCAGATAGTTAATTAGGACCTCAATTGTATCACCTTATTCAGAGATAGCCTTTCTGTATACATAGTTTAGCATGATTGCTTTACATTTCTTTCCTTTTCTTAGTGCTATTTTTAACCTCCATTAGAAGCAGAGGAGACTGTAATGTTAAACATCAAGTATGATGGGTCTAATACCTTGATAAAGAAAATAGTTATCATTTAAGTAGTTATCACAAGTCTTTTCCATTTTTTTCTATTTGCAATCTTACTTTGTGCTTCATGAAAGCTCCTGAGATAATTTCTTTTAATTGGATATCTTAACAAGTTTTCTTCAGAACAGATGTGCCTTCATTGATTCTGTTTTATGAAAAGTAACTATTGCAAACTGTTTATTGTACTTATTTATAATATTTTAAAAACAATAATATAATATAATTAATATATGATAATATAGAAGGTAAAGGAACTAAGATTACAACCAAGTCTAATCTACCTGAGTACAATCCTAAAGGGGAAAACACATTTAATGAAATTGAGGATTTTCATACATCCCTATAAAAAAACTCACAGCTGAGTAGAAAATTTGACATTCAAATTCAAAAATCAAGAGAATCATTAAAAAAGGTAAGCATGAGTAAGAAATCATTAGAGACTTTAAAAAGTTAAACTGTTTGCATTTCTATATGGGATGATGAGACAAATGGCCCCTAAAAACTTTATCATCATTAGGACTGTTAGCAGCAGTTTGTTTCAGATGACTTCCATGTGTCTTTTTTTTTGAGCTGATGTCTACAGAAGAATGAAAAGATATAAAATATCAAGGTACTAGTAGAAAGGAAGAGGGAGAGGAAAAATAGAGGAAATCTCTAATAAGAGATCTAGGAGAAAAACAGGAAAGAATCTTAATTACCTTTAGAGACACTTGTGACAAAAGAAAGTGTCATCTTCAAAAACATTTTGTAGTCCTGAACACCTGATCAAAATTTAGTCAATAAATTTATTACTTTTACAATGAATATAACCCATAGCAGATAATTTTAAATTGTTAGCTCTCAAAAAGAATAAATATATATCTATATATATATATATATAGATATACATATATATATACATATATAAATATATATATATACAAATCTGGGGAAAAAATCTAAATGTTTCTAATCCATCTTAATATACTTTTTTATACTATTCTTGAGAATGTCCAATCTTACTACTAAGCACTATGTGTAGGTTAATTTTAAAGCCTGTATCAGGTCAAGAAGGAAGGACAGAGTAAAAGAATAAAAGTAGAATTTCTAGACACAGCATGCTTTGGAATATGTCACCTGCCCCAGGACACATCCACTTCACACACATCCTTACCACTGCAAAGGAGTAGGGGAACAAGGAATGGTATCTTCTCATATATCTTGTTTGGGATCAAATTTGCTCTTTGTAATGTCACCACATTCTTTTTTATTGTTTTGTAGTTGTTCTTTCTATTTATATAGTTATTATAGTATAATGTTAGGTATATTGTTTACTAGACTTTGCTTACTTCACTTGTATCATTTCATCTTAGTCTTTCTATGTTTCTGTCTCTACCAGGTTCATCATTTCTTAGTACCATTATTTTTAATCAAAATAATTGTTGAGAAAAGGACAAGTTTTCAATACTATTTAAAAAATATGGAATCAGGAAAGGAGCATTGGACTAGAAATCAGGACTTGGATTTTAGCCTCCTGGAATCAGCAGAAACAATTTCAAAGAAAAAAACAATCAAACTGCTGCTAACACTCCTAATGATGATAAAGTTTTTAGGGGGCACATGTCTCATCATCCCATATAGAAACGCAAACAGTTGAACTTTTTTTAAAGTCCCTAAACAAATTCAAGAGACTCAATTGTTAAATATTCAGTATATTCACTTCAGAAATCAGAAAATACTAAAAATAAGGCCTTGATTTATTGGGTTTTTTTTGAAGGATTAGACTTAAGAAGGTGATGGTGCATGTGTGAATTAGTGCAAATTAAATTTAAAAGGCTGTGTTGCATTCCTTGGAAAGTAAATTTTTAAACATTTCTCAGCATATACTGCCTTTCTGTAAATATCAAGTTATGAGACCTCAAGTAAATCAGCTAAACATTATAGAACTAATTGGAAAATGAGCATAACACTTTTTCCTTTGATGTTTCTATATAATTCATGAGATAATGCATATGAAAACTAAGACCCACTAGAAAAGTTACAAGAAGGAATAGATACACCAGAAAATGATACAAATCTAGATCAATACCTCACATTCACATATATTTCATTGATGTAAGAAACTATCAATGAAGAAACTCTACCAAAGTAAACTAATACTGGCTCCTCATTTTTTTTTGTCTTGGAGAGTTGCATTGGGAACAGAGGTAACGAATTACTTACATATAGTCCCACAACCAGTCTAAATCAGCATTGAGTAGTGTCAATAAGGTCTTCTTGACTACACATCTAGGAGTTTTCTCTTCTTAAACACAACCTCAGTCATCTATCAGGATGAATACTTTATTAACGGGATCAGAGTCTATAGCCTCTTCATAAGGTTACTTACAATCTGCTTTTAAAACACAATCATCCAATCCATAGTCATATGAAAAATTGCTCCAAATCATTACTTATTAGAGAAATGCAAATTAAAGCATCTCTGAGATACCACCTCATACTTCTCAGACTGGCCAATATGACCAGAAAGGAAAATGATTAATGTTGGAAGGGATGCAGGAAATCTGAGAGAATAATACATTGTTGGTAGAGCTGTGTGAACTCATTCAACCTTTCTGGAGAGCAATTTGGGATTATGCCCAGAGGGCAACAAAAATGTGTATACCCTTTGACCCAGCAATAATACTACTGGGTCTATACCCTGAAGAGATTATGAAAAAGGGTAAAAGCATCACTTGTACAAAAATATTTATAACAGCACTGTTTGTGGTAGCAAAAATTTGGAAATTGAGTGAATATCCTACAATTGGAGAATGGCTTAACACACTGGTATATGTATGTCATAGTATACTATTGTTCTATTAGAAACCAGGAGGGATGGGAATTCAGGGAATCCTGGAAAGATTTGCATGAACTGATGCTGAATGAAGATGAGCAGAACCAGAAAAACATTATACACCCTAACAGCAACATAGGGGTGATGATCAACCTTGATGGACTTGCTCATCCCTTCAGTGTAACAACCAGGGACAATTTTGGGCTCTCTGCAATGGAGAATACCACCTGCATTCAGAGAAAGAATTATCAACTTTGAACAAAGACCAAAGAATATTACCATCAAATTAGAAAAATAAATCATTATATTATGTAGTTTTCTATCTCATACTTTATTTTTCTTCCTTGAGGATATGATTTCTATGTCATCACATTCAACTGAGATAAATGTATAACATGGAACCAATGTAAAGACTAACAGAATGCTTTCTGTGGGGGTGGGGGGAGGGAAGCAAGAATGGGGGGGACTGTAAAACTCAAAATACATAAAATCTTTCTTAGAAATTAAAAAAAAGGGGGCAGCTAGGTGGTGCAGTGGATAAAGCACAAGCCCTGGAGTCAGGAGTACCTGGGTTCAAATCCAGTCTCAGACACTTAATAATTACCTAGCTGTGTGGCCTTGGGTAAGCCACTTAACCCCATTTGCCTTGCAAAAAAAAAAAAACCTAAAAAAAAATATAAAGTTGTTCGGGAGCAGCTAGGTGGCGTAGTGGATAAAGCACTGGCCCTGGAGTCAGGAGTACCTGGGTTCAAATCTGATCTCAGACACTTAATAATTACCTAGCTATGTGGCCTTGGGCAAGCCACTTAACCCCATTTGCCTTGCAAAAACTTAAAAAAAATTTTTTAAGTTTTAAAAATAAATAAAGGGTGAAATATGATAAAAATAAAAACATAACCATCCATACTGCTAGTGATACTTAGTGTCCAATGTCATTGCATTTGCAGAATAGCTATAGAAGGAACAACTGACATAAGCAGAGAGTTGGTTGCTTACTTTTTTCCTGATTGAGCATTCTTCTTCCAAATCCTAACTGCTTTTCTACTTCTAACACTAGCTAGGTAGCTCAGAAGATAGAATGCTGGGTCTGGAATCCATGAGAGTTAAGTTCAAATCTAGCTTTGGATACAAATGGGTAAGTCATCTGACACTTCAGGTTTTTTTTTTTGACCTTTCAGATTACAAATGAGTTTTATTAGAAGGATAAAAGGCAAAAAGAAACTTCAGAAACATTCACACACAACCAAACACCTCCCATCTGTGCAAACTGGTGCAATCAGGGAGTCTTCTTTTATCCCTTCCTTGAAGATATGATTTTATACATAGTTTGCCACCTTCACCATTGTTGCTTTGAGATGTTTTTTAATTTGAATTTTTTAGTCTTCAAAGTTGCCCAAGAAAGGAATGAGTAGATAGGTGCAGTAAGACTGGCTTCTCTTATGTAAAGATTTTTCTGTGACCAACTAGCCATTGAGGAAAAAGGAAAAGAGAGAAATAGAGAGAGAATCTGAGATAAGCGATCAAAGTAGCCTCAACATTAGCATCTCAGTTTGTCACTGGCAAGGTATAGAGTCAGTGTGCCCACTGGCTGCCTGGGGATTCCAATTGGCATTAAAAAGTGTTTCTCAGCTGAATTCCACAAAAGCAAAGGTCAGAAGAGGAATTGCAGCTTGGACGCTGCTTTAGCTCCATCTATCCAGCAAGTTCTGATTCTTTTGCTCCATATCAGGTAGCCAGATGGGATCTAGGAAGTATGAAGTCATCTTCTAAATCATTCAATTATCCTAAGTCAAACAAGGAGGACAAAGGAAACACAAAGAAATATACATTAGCCAGTTCTGTGGACATCATTGGCAGTATCATTAGGGTTCTGATTGGCTTTGATCACTGTTGATGTCATGCGTGTCCTTGCTGCTGACCTCAGAATTGTCACCATCACTATCTTCACTGCTGCTACCTTTACTGTCACAAGTCTGGTCAATAGGTAGAGTGTCAGGACACCTAAGGGCATCTTCCAAGTCTTCAAAGTATCTTAGGACAAACTGGGGTGGCGAAGGAAGTATAACAAATTCTTCATCAGAAATCTGGTCACTTCCATTGTTGTCTGGGTCACTGGAACCTGACATGGTGTCATCTATGGCCAACATGGAGTCTGAGGGTGACGCTTTATTATCTTCAGGCTGTTTTTTTTGATTCCTTCATTTTCTGTAGTTCTCCTTCCATTTCTCCCACTTCCACAACTTTTTCTTTTCTCTCTACAATTTGTCTCTTTGTGTTCTAAAATATAGCTGCCAAGCTGAGAATGTGGAGGTAAGAAAACTGTACACTGCTGTTTCCCAGAAGTTTCACTCTGATGTCCTTATAAGAGATTTTTAAGCCAGGAGTACAACTCCAGTTGGAACCTCTGCTCCAAGCAGTAATCCTACCTTGATTTTTTTAACTGTAAGATGGGGATAATAAAAACATCCACTTTTCATATTTGTTGTAAGATCAAATTAGGCATTATATAAATGCTAGCTAGTATTATTATCAACATCTTGATGGCACTTTCAACAATATATTTTTTCTTATTCTGCCTTTATTTCAAAGCAAAATATTTCTTTTGGTGGGGGGAAGGTTAGGATTTCTCGAGGTGAAAAGCACACATAAAAGAGTTCAACTGGCAAAGATTGGGCATTACTTAGGATTACTCTTTACTTAAAGTTGTCCAAGTGTTGCTTGACCCAAAACATTCTCTTTTTTTAGGTCTTTGCAGGGCAAATGGGGTTAAGTGGCTTGCCCAAGGCCACACAGCTAGGTAATTATTAAATGTCTGAGACCGGATTTGAACCCAGGTACTCCTGACTCCAGGGCCAGTGCTTTATCCACTGCACCACCTAGCCACCTATGACCCAAAACATTCTTAACCTAGAGTTGTCCCTTCAATATTAGCTCTAAAGTATTCATTGGATCTCTCATTCGAGAACATCTACTAACCTCCCACTCTATAGAATTTGCCATAGCAGTAAAAGCATAAACTAGCATTTTTTTAATTTGGAACAAAATCTGGAGGATCAGGATAAGGCTTCTCCTAGAAAATAGAATTTGAGCTAAAATCTGAAGGAAGCCACGAAAGCACAGGGAGGGGAAGTAGAGATGAAGAAAGAAAATATTCCAGGAATTTTGAGCAGTCAGACTGGCTCAAAATGCCTGAAGTCTAGAGACTGAGTATCCTCTGTAAAGAATAGCAAGGAGGCAAGTGTCACTGTATCACAGATTAAATGGTGAGAGAAGGGTATATAAGAAGATAGGAAAGGTAGGATGGGGTTTGGTTATGAAAGGTATTGAATTCCAAACAAAGGTTTTTATTTGTTCATGGAAGTCTGACTTCATCAAACTGCCAAAACCAGACATAACACAAAAAAAGATAAAGAACTTTTGATTTAGACTATTTTAGATGGACAGTTCATTGTGACTTGGTTTAGCAATACATTTCTTGAAGAAAAAATAAATATAGACCATGAGCTTTATAAATTGGAGTTTATAAAATGGAAGAGATGGGAGAGAAATGATCAGATTTCTGCTCTGTTCATTTTGAGAGATGAATAAAGAATGTCTGGAGTAAGGAGAGACTTGAAGCAAGTATCTGACTGAGTTCTTTAGAGGCACAGATCAATGCAACCTTTTTAACTGAAATAATCTATTAGTTTTGGGGTAAGGTAGTAAAGCAAACTGATTGATATTTGCTCTTTTTTGGTTATGTTTTTCTTCATTCCATGATTATTTCTGTGCATCTATTATGGAGAGAATCTATGCCTTGCTATAAAAACTGCTCAAGCCATCAGTCACAGCATTTTGCTTCAATACTCAAAGATGTAGTCACCTACTTCATTATCATTCCAAAAATTTGAAAGATTTGGGAATTCATCAAACTTTATATTTTCTACAATATTGCAGATCACAAACTCTCCATGCTTTCTTATCTAACATCATTTCTTGTCCACATTTCAAAACCCTATGAAATGGGAGTCCTACTCTAGGCATACTGAATGAATATCAGTAGAACATACAAACTGCCCATAAGTTATACTTCAATCTCATTGAGAATATCTTTTTCTATTTTGCCAACCATTTGTTTGTAATATAACAAATTTTGTTTATGTCTAATATTTCACAGAATCCTGGATAAACTGCAATGCTTTCCCACAGTACTTTTGGAGACTGTGATATCCCATTATTCATATACATATAGCACTATAGGAAGAATACTGATTTTTTTTAAGTTCATTCATTGCTTCTGGGATTGAGTCCTGTGATATGTTGTTAGTTCATGCTTGTCCAGTTTCCCAAAAGAAATTCTGTGCTCTCTTCCCTCCTACTTAATTGAGCCAAGTTCATAGTCCATATTTATTTTTTCCTTCAAGAAATATATTGCCAAACCAATTCACAATGGATTGTCCAACTAAAATAGTCTAAATCAAAAGTTCCTCACCTTTTTTTGAATTATGTCTGGTTTTGCCAATCTGATGAAGTCTATGGACCTTTTCTCAGTATATTTTAAGCTCATAAAATAAAATATGAATAATTAAAATGGAAAACAATTATAATAAAGTAAAAATGTGAATTTTTCATCCAAGTTTACAGAGATCCTGAAATATATCTATGGAAAACATGAGGTTTTATGGAACACAGGTTAAGAATCTATGATCTAGACCAGAGGTGGGAAACCTCTGGTCCACAGACCATATTAGTCTGGAGTTGTCAAGATAACCCCGAGTGGGACTTAAGATTCAATAAATCTTCAAATCCAGTCTCAAACACTTAATAATTACCTAGCTGTATAGCCTTGGGCAAGCCACTTAACCCCATTTGCCTTGCAAAAATCTAAAAAAAAAGATTCAATAAATCTAGGAGTTTTTTAGGGGTGAATTCATTAAAATCTTTGATAAAATATAGCCTGGGAAAGATGTTAAAAATATTCAAATAGCCCTTGATAGAAAAAAAAGCACCCTTCAACCACTTGTCTTTTTTTTTCCTTTGTGTGGATAAAATAAACATACGTTTTGAAATCATATATTCCAACCCCTTCATTTTACAGAGGCATAAACAGGTCCAGAGAGGATCAGTATCTTGTTCGAGGTTTTATGGGTAATAAGCAGTTAGAAAGGGATTTGAACTCAAGTGCTTTGGTTTCATATCTAGCATTTGTTAAAACAATAAAATGCCTTTTGAAAGGTTCTCTTTTTCTTCTTGGAAAATGCTAACATATTTTAGGATTTTATGCAAGCAATAGAATGACATGTGCAAATAGGAAACTCTTGTCTTACAGATCTCAACCTCTATAGAAAATCCCTCTCTGATATGTACTTTGCACTATATATATATAATATATATATATAATTCATAATATTTGCAAATACCTTTGGTGTGAATGAATCTTGCTGTTTGATCCTTGCCTTATAATTCATAAACAGAAGTTTGTCAAATAAAATATCAAAGGTTATATTTTTTAAACATCTCCTATAATTATTGACTTATGCATAAGTGTTGCCTTGCTGGAAGAGAAAACAAAGAAACATTTTACAAAAGTGTCCCATTGTATTCTTTAAACTTTCCAGCCAACAAATTGGCTGGAAAAATGTGATTTATTGTAGAATATCATTTAAACAAGACTAGTTTCCCTTCACAGATGTTTATCAAACATTAATATATTGAGAAATATGAAACTAGGCATAAAATTATTGTTTCTTAAATTTAGTCATCTTTTTTATAATCATAATATTCATCAGTCTAAGTATTAACCTATTTCCCCTCTTTCATCTAGTTTGAGAATTGATTTCTCAGTACCATCAAAACTGTGTTAACTTCCACACAAACCTTTCTGTGTGTATATTCTATTAGTTTTATCAACATTTGTTTTCTCTAGTGTTATTTCTAATTGTTTATCAAGGTCAGATGTTAGAGTCTAAATGCTAAAGCTGTATTTTCACTGATGGACAAAATAGTTTATATTAGGTAGTCTCATTAACCATTCCCTTTTTTTGTATCTTCATTGTCATTCTTCTAGCTTCATCCTTAAATGCCCTTTACTCTGCTGATTTTTCCTTCTACCTCTCTTTCCAATTTTATAACATGACACTACTAATATTCTTTCAATTACTTCCTCGCTAAGATTATACAAATGTATTTCTTGTCTAAATCTGTGTTCCCCTGTACTGTCATATCTTTGCTCTTAGATGCAAGGAAATAATTTACTAATTGCTACTGCTAGATAAAGTTAGAAAGCACACTGGGTAGAACCCCAACCCAGAATTCAAATCCTAGCTCAGTACAAGTAAACTCTGTGATCCTGGAATAATCACTTACCTTTGGTTTCCTTAACTAAAAAAATGGGAATATTACTGTTGTTAGGATAAAATGAGACACTTATAAAGCATTTCACAAACCATAAAGCACAATATAAACATTAACTATGGTTAGGCAGTTTCTCAGCTCAAAATATACTGAGTTTTCCTCATTGTAGCAATTAATTTACATCGGTTAAACTTTCCGAGGGATGGATTATAGTCTATGTTGATTTTTTTATCTATTTCCCAAGTTTCAGCATGAACATATTGTTTTTAAATAGATCATATTAGAATTATCTCAAATAATGCATGTTGTCTTTTTTTAATATTTTGTTTCATAAAATATTGCTTTTGCTTTTGTACTGATTATGCAGAAAACTAAGTCAGAAATTACTCAACAATTGCTACCAGTCATTTCTTCTCTTAAAATATGCATTTCATATTTTATAATATCAATTAGTATTTCCCACATTAAACTACCTTACTTTATTGTAAAAGAAAATATTATTTACATAGACTAATAGGCTTTTATAAAATCTATGTCTTTGACATTTCATGTATGTTTTCCAACAATTTTAAAACCATACCTGCTCAATGTTCCCTTCTTTACTGAATTCAGAACATCATATTAAATTTCTTTTAAAGCTCTTCCAGAAATGTATTTGCCTCTTCATCTTTTGAAATAGATGTTGCTACATAGGTTATAGTTATTTTCATGATGGTCTTTTTGAAAATACATGAGCACTAAAAAGAATTCTATGAATTGAAATTTCTTCTTGTTCTTAGATGAAAAAATAAACCAACTCTGTTAACCTCTTTATTTCCCTTTCTAGGGAACCCCTGTCAGTCATCCTTCTATACACTAATGATGTTCCTTCCTTTATAATTTTCTTCCTAATAAGAATTGTTATGATTCAGTTCCTCCTTGAAAAGAAATAGCTCACATTTAGAAAATGTTATAAGTTTCATTAAGTGATTTGCACATATTATCTAACTTGATCTTTCATTCCCATTTCAAAGATGAGGAAATTGAGACACAGAGAGCTTAACTCTAACTCTTTTCCCCATGTAAGTTAGACAGGATTTTCTATGAACACCTGAAAAATTTTCTATGGGATTTGATTAACTAGGGGAATTACAGTTCAAACTATACCTCCTTTGGTAACTTGCTGGTAGTCTCTAGCTATATGGACTATGGTGTCCTGATCCCTGAAGTGAATACAAAAGGCCTATCCATTTGAAATCTAGACCCTTTAGACTTGACAGACATCCAGAAGCTAAGCATATCTTCACAACCTGGCCTGCTGACATGATATATTTCTAGACTAAGGGAATCACAACACTACCCAAACCAATTACTGGGATATTATCATTGACTATTCTTTCTGTCCCTAAAAAACTAATCCACTCTTTGTTAACTAATGAATAACCTACAAATGTCTCATTTATTTTTCAACATGGAACCTAAACTAACAAGGCTTAAATTACCCACCCTAACACCAGAGTCACACATCTATTGTATGTTGTGAGTTCCAAATCCAAATCTTTCTGACTCCAAGTCCATTATTCTCTATACTACAATTTATTGCCTTATATTATGTCTATTTATTGATCATTAGATAAGAATTTTACATTTAGAGTACCAACAGCTGTTAATATTTATAAGTAGTTTACAACTTTTGTAAATCATTGGTGCCATTTTCCCTTTATGTCATTTTCTTACTCTTCCTATAAAGAAAAAAACTGAAAGGTTGGGAGGAGAAACAAAGAAGACTGAAGACAATTATGTATCTTTACTCCATAGGTTGCCATTGCCAAAGAATTTATCATCAAGTATACAAAGGTGATGAGTTTCTCTAGTATTTAGGTAGGTTGGACCTTAGAAAGCAATCATCATCTATTGTTGGTCCTGCACTCAGTGCTTTTCTAACCATGGTAGCACATTTCAGATCTTGTTTTCTTATGGGTATTGCCATTGATATTAAATATACACTTTCATAATTCAAAGATATGTTGAGGTAAGACTTGAAAGATAATCTTTCTCCCACAGAAAATTAAAACTTCATCAGAAGCAACCATTCAAATTATCTACTCAACCTTTATTTTACAGAGAAGGAAATCAGGGAGGTAAAAACCCAGAAAAATGAAATAATTTGTAAGGATTCAAACTGAGTTCTTTTGTTTCCAGATTCAACTGTAATTTATATGATGCCACATTATCTTCCTGCACCAAAAAAAAAAATTCTAAACAAAAGTTCTAAAAGTTGTCCTGTAAGACCTCAAAGGAAGATGACATTATTGTTATTTCTATGAGGCAGTCAGGTGACACAGCAGAGATAGCATAATAAATAGTATCAGAAAGATTAGAGTTCAAATTCTACTTCAGAAACAATAGCTCTGGATTCCTAGGCAAGCTGTTTAACCACTCTATATTTCAGTTTCCTCATCTGTTCAATGGGGCTAATAAAAACAATAACAGATAGCACCTACCTCACAGAACTGCTATGAGAATCAAGAGATAAATCGAGTGAAGTGATTTGAGAACATTAGAATGCTGTTAAGATGCTTTTTAATGTTAACAACTACATCCCAATTAGGGCCAATAATATATTATTACATTTTCATATTTTCCATTGCATATTTCCATTGAGTTGAAGTCAATTTTACATATAATTATTTGTAACTTCAAATAATATGACTACTTCAAAAGATTCATTATTTTCACTAATCAAGGCCTACCTATATTATGTATCCATACTCTTCTCATTTTCTCCCCATCTTAAAAATGATCTAGTAAGAAATTATCTCTCTCCCTGAGTCATTTTAAGCATTTCTGATTTTAATGTACTTGATGCTAATTTTGTGAATGTTCTCCATAAGCTTTTTTAAAAGAAACAAACTATAAGACTCTACTATACAATTGTTTTATATAATCAAAATAAACATTCCCTAAAATTTGGGATAATATAAAGTTATCTATTCACAAGTCAAATCTGAAGGTTTCCCTGGCAGTCTCCTGATAGCTTCCTTATTACACTGAAGATGAATTTGTTCAACTAGTATTGGTTTTTACCTGACAGTGAAAATGGAAGATCCTCAGTAAATATAGCTGAAGTCCACAGGAGAGAAAAATGAAATTTAGAGTCTTTGTACTCCACTGAGACTGGCTATTTTTAAATCCTCATTTTCTTTCCTGAATTTTCCTTTGTGCTTTTGGAATGTCTTGATTATCCTAGTAGCTAATAATGATTATGATAATCATAATCAAAAGAAAGATAAAATTAACTCCAAGATATCTAAAAAGGGAGTAGAATGTTCATACAAAAAATAAGGAAGTAAATGTTATTGTTAACAGCTATATGAACTACCCCTTGCCAAGTCCCCAAAAGAAATATGGATCAATCTAAAGAAAATTTATCTGTGAGACCAATAGAAATATGAAAAGAATATTAGTTTGCTTTTTTCTGGATTTCCATTGACATTTGTGTAAAAGGGAACTTTTTGTGATTTAACAAGTTTGGCTTCATTTAATCAAGATCTTTCCATCTCTAATATATCACAATTTCTATTCTCTCCATTGTTTCAGTTATTTTTTTGGCAGTCAGTAAGATATGGCCAATGGGAGCTAACTTAGTGTTTTGCTCATTAACATTTCAAACCCATATCAGAGGATTCCAGAAATCAGGATTGCCCTGAATAAATGGGATCCCAGGGGTATGAAATGAAAAGTTCTTGAAATAGCCTAAGCACCCTAATTATTAGGAACAAGTGATTTTGGGTATTAGGGAGAATCTGATTCTGTGATTCCAAGATACAGTCAGACAAAGATTAGAGTACAGTATTTGTAACTCTCAATATAGTCTTGAAATTTAGTGATAATACTAATTTATTCAGTGATTCATTGAAAAACACTAAATGGTGAGTTAATAACTTGCCCACAACTACAGGAAGTATGCTTCTAATTTGATCAAAGAGAACAAAGGATTTTTTTTCCTTTCTGGGAAAAATGCTTTGATTTTTAGAACTACATAAACATAAATGATATGAAGCTATTTTTAAAAATCTATTTGTTGTGGGTCATAAACTAGAATAGTAACTGCTTCATGTGTGTATGTGTGTGTTTTACAGCCTTTGTAAGTGGTCACAAAGAGCTTAAAATGTAGAGCATACCCTATAAATATAATTAACACATTATAGAAGGGTATTAAAAAAAAAAGATAGAATTCCCAAAATTGTCAATAAAACACTGAAGAGGGCTTAAAATTTTCTTCCTGGTACTATGCTGCCATCAAGTGGAGGTAATTTAAATAAAGTATTTACAATAATAGCAATTTAAACATAATCTCTCTCTCTGTCTCTGTCTCTGTCTCTCTCTCTCTCTCTCTCTCTCTCTCTCTTTCACATACACATACACACACACACACACACACACACACACACACACACACACACACAACCACCATCACCGCCATCAAAAGCTTTTCTTTTTTTATTGTAAACTGAAAACTAAGTTTTTATAGTTTGATTTTGGAATGTCCTGTCAGTGTTGCTGTTTTAGTATAAGTTTTCATAGAGTTAGTATGCAGAATGTTTACCTTTTCTGAATGTTTTATCCGGATGAACATCTAACCTGTTAGTGATCTCCTAAGTGAACACAATTTAATAGATAAGAAAGATAGTGTTGACATTTATTGAGTGTCAAGTGAAAGTCATGAGATAGAAAGTCATGAATCAGAAGACCTAGGTTTTCTGACATTTGGAAATGCAAGGACTTAAGGGTACTTAACTCTGGAGCTCATAGGTCAACATAGGAAACCAGATGACTCAGAGAAAGACTAAGGAGAACCAACCACCCCATCATAAGGCAAAGCAGATGGCAGAACCTGATCCTGGCACATGGTGTTATTGTAGAAACTACTGCTAGGAAGCAATCAGGTCAAAGTACATACTAGCCAGTATTTTCAAAGAAAATGTGTTATATATTTAGTGATGTACCCAAATCTAGACTTAGAAAATAACTCAGTACTGGCTGTAAGCAGAGATTACAATGCAAAAATAAATGGATTTTCAAAGATTACTTGTAAGAAATTAAACAAGTAAAAAATGAAATGAAACATTAAGAGGAAAGAACTGGAAGGCAGTCAGTCAACAAACATTTGAATGTTTACTCTTTGACAGATAGAAAGGTATCTCTCCCCAAATGCTTGTATATTCTAATGGTAGATACAGGCATGCAAATATGTATATATGTATATATACATATATATGTATTTGTGTGTAGGTGTGTGTATATTTATATTATGTATGTATGTGTATGGAGAGACATATTTATATGCATAAATGTGCTTATGTAAGCATACATTCATGTGTATTTATGTATGTGGAAGAGAGAGGGAGAAAATAAAGTAAATCTAAATCTGAAAGGAGAATAATAAATAGCTTAGAAAAGAAAGTGCTAAAATTTACACAAAAAAATTGGCCCCTGGAAAACTAAAATTAAAAAAATAAATAAAACAAAATTTTAAATTATACATTTTCTTTTCTTAGAAAATTTAAAATAAGAAAAGAAAATGTATTCAGTGTTTTAAAAACTGACCTGAAAAACTGATGTAGAGATAATTTAAGAATCATTAAAAATCTAAATCCCTAAAGGATTTTTAATAATTTTTTTTTAGGTTTTTGCAAGGCAAATGGGGTTAAGTGGCTTGCCCAAGGCCACACGGCTAGGTAATTATTAAGTATCTGAGACCGGATTTGAACCCAGGTACTCCTGACTCCAGGGCCGGTGCTTTATCCACTGCGCCACCTAGCTGCCCTAATCATTATTTTTTAAAGTTTAGTCACAAGAAATCATAAATGAAAAATGCCTAGATGTTTTAGAGACAGAAGAAAAAGAAATATAGAAGAAGCCACCAGACATATAATAAGAAACCCCCCAAAGAAAAAGTCCTAGGAATATCATAATCAAACCCAAAGCTCCTACACCAAATAAAAACTACAAGGATACAAAGGATTATTCAAGAAGTAGTACCAAGGCACCAACTGTTAGCATCATGGAAGACCTAGCGGCTTTTCCTGTAAGAAAAAAATGGAGATCTTATCAAATTCAAATAGAAACCTGCCAATTAAATATAGACTTAGGAAATCATAAATTAAGATTATCTCCATTATATTGTATTTTGGTTTAACATTTCCCAATTACATTTTAGTCTTGTTCCTGCTGATAGGAGCCCAAGTTTGGTACCTCTGGAGGAAAGTTAGGAACTTTGAATTGAAGAAACAAGAGTCAAAAGAAACCTAAAAACATAAATTTATTAAAACAATTGATAATATAATGCTCTTATGCACATAAGGGGAAAAGAAACAAGTGTCCCTCTAGCATTTTAATTTCTTCAAAGGCCATCTAGGGAGTTAAAAATTAATAAATAAATACGAGAATACAATAGGGCAGAAAGGAGAGGGAAAGGAACTAAAATTTGCTTTTTCTTATAATTAATGAATGCAAGAAGAGTATACATGAATGGAGGAAGGAATAGAAGTGATTTAAAACCTTTCTCTTTTATCTGAAATAGGCAAATGAGAGTTAACACAAGAAAAAAGTTAGCAAACAAAAATATTCAGGGAAACACATGAGGTTAGAGGTGAAATAAAAAGGAAAGGAATAGGCACAAAAGGGTTGAATTTTCTCATTCTTAGATGGAGACTATAAGGGAAAAATAGAATAACAAGGAATCAGAATCTTAGAGGGTGCCTGTGAATTGGGAAATAAATCAACAAATTTTAGTTTATAAAATATTGAACCTTATGAAATGTAAAAAAGTGATTTTTTTAAAGAATTCTGAATAATATGAACTGATATAGAATGAAGAAAGCACAACCAGGAGGACAATTTTGTTCAAGGACAAAAGCAGTTAAGGAAAAAAAACAACTTTGTGAGTGTTAAACACTATGATCAATGTAATACACATCTTTATCCTCAAAGAATCTATAATAATATTAGCTGGCTCCTAGAAGAGAAATAGTAGACTTAAAGTATAAAGACTAATTTTGGACATAGCAACAGTGTGAATACATTTTGCTTTATTATGCTTACTTGTTTCAAATAAGGTTTTTTAATTTGGGTTAGATGAATTGAAAGGTAATAGTAACATGATGAAGGGGAGAATTAACAGAGATGAAGAACAACAAAAACAAAGACAAAAACAATAGCAATATTTTATAAATATGCAAAAGAACAGAAAGAAATACAAACAAGCAAGACTATTTTGAAAGTAGTACATGATATTGTATGAGTATACAATGTACATGCTATAATCTTTCATATGCATGTGTGCATATGTGTGCTCATGCATGTATATGTGCAATGCTTAAAATATGTTTGTACATGTGACTATCCACATGCATGAATGTATACATCCATAAAATGTTATGTATATATATATATATATATATACACACACCTACAAAGTACAATTTTAAGCTATTAAAGCTTAAAACTGTATTAAGTTTTTTTTGAGGTTGTCCTATGATTGTTTTTATCTATAATGTATATTTGTGGATTTATAAGTGTTAATAAGTGATAAGACACAGAGATTCAGAGTTTCTAATGTAGTACTTTTTTATGTCCTGCTAAATATAAGTAAATGATAATATTTTATATATTCTTTAAATTCAGAATAAAAATAAAAATAGATATAAGTTTTGACACTGCCTCTGGTACCACTTAACTGTGATCTAGGGTAAGTCACTTAACCTCTTCAGGACTGAGTTTCCTCCTCTGAGAAGGATTATAATAAAATTTGTCCGTATCACATGGCTGTTGGGAGGATCAAATAAAATAACAAATCAAAATATTTTGTAAAATAAAGCAAGTCATGCATACAGATGGATGTTTTCTTTCAAAACTATTATTTCTTTCTTTAAAAGTCATCTGTAGATCCTCCTCAACTTTTTAAGCAGGCTAACAGTAATATATACAAACAATATTTAACACTGAGCAGCAACACAGTTCTAGAACACACATGTTGAAGATCCATGAGTAATGCTTCATAATGGTATTAGATGAAAGGGATGCAAAATCAATGACTGACAGCAGGAGTTCCAGACAACTGCTCTATGAGTGAAAAAAGTAGGAAATCGGAGATAGAAAAAATACTTTCATATCATAATGTTTTTCTTTACCATAACTGAAAAGCAACAATGATAAACATATACATTGTTATGCAGTAATAGGAAATGAATCACCTTTTTCAAACAAAGCCAAGAAGCATATCCTAAATCTAAGGAACAGAATATTGAACTATTCCAATAACAACTGTGAAAAGAACTTACTGATTAAACAATGGTTTTCTCCCTACACCCTTACACATAAACTGTGACTATCAGTTGATTGACAGAGATAGAAATTTGGAGATTTCCTTTGCAGTCTAGAGATGAAGAATAGTGATTATTACTTGGATTTTCTATCCAAAACATTGCTTCCCCAAGAAGATATCAGAGTCCAGACAAGGCAAGATGACAGTAGAATTTCAAATGAAGTCAGGACACCTGGAATCCCTAGAGAACATAAGATCTGAGGTGACTTGCAGTAAGTAGGAAAATGTAAGAAGAAAGTAAAAATATCAGATTCCAGGAAGTAATAACAAGTAGAAACTAAGCATAGAATAATTTGACCTGAACAAAATATTCAAGAAAAATATCAAGCTGAACAGAGGATGTACACAGATACTTAAAAGCCATCATAAAAGTCAAGATCACTATGGAGACATTGTCAAGTGAGTAAATATGTTGGTCTTTAATCTTTTTGATAGGATGCTACAACATGTCCATAAGTACCCCTTACATCTTACAGATCCAAAATTTGGGAAAATGAAGGCCTGACACATCCTCCCATCCTCTCCACAGCTTACAATGACAACTTACAAAAGCCATTTCCACCTTCCAGATTTTTGTCACAGACAATAAAATATTCTGTTAAAGAAGCACATTTTTATGATAGTGAGTGAAAAAGAGTCACAAAATTTGAAATTTAGAAGATAAAATATAAACTCAAGATCATTCATTCAAATGTCTTCAAAAAACCCTAGAGTTACAATTAAGTATTTAAATTGCCTTTCAAATGATTGCTTTAACACTAAATTACAAAGGCTCAGTCAGTAGCAAGGCCAAAAATCTTACATATATACTCAATATAAAATGCTTGTTTTGTATACAAAAGTGGATAGAGCTTGGTTAACCAATTCCTGAGAGATCCAGAATCATCAACTTTATACTTTTTATAACCATAAATATCACAAATAATAATAATATTAATAATAACTAATGTGTATTTTAACATGCTTTAAGGTTTGCAAAATGCTTAACAGATAATGTCTTATTTTATCTCCACAACAACAATGGAAAGGAGGTGCTGTCATTTTCTCACTTTAAAGCTAAAGAAACTGAAGGAAAAACCAGGTTAAGTGACTTGCCCAGGGTCACACAACTGGTATCTGAGATCAGCTTCAAATCCAGTATTCATTATGCAACCTCCTTGCCTCACAAAAAGGAGATAATTTAAGTTAAGGTTAAATAACAATGGAACTACAACAGTCCTTCTCTTGTCAGAGACATTATGGAATCAACCTTTAATGAGAAAATAATGTATACCTTTTCTGTGATTTTATACATTCACCAAAGTCTAGAATTCTTAATAAAAATTCAAAATCTCTCAGCAATTTCTTTCTTTTTTTATTCTGAACTTAGTACCAAATAATACATTTCTATAAACAAAAGTAAAATAGAAACAGAATTTTACATGAAGCATAAAATAGTTCTATCTAACACAACAGCATTCTGTGGAATTGAAAAGTTATATATGTCTATAAATGAAATTAAAGACTTGATAGGATCTGTAAGGACAAAAGACAATGAGTAAATGATTGTTATATTCCTATTTTCAGCCACAGTGTCAATTCTAACCACGTGTACGTTTGTACTTAGATCTCCTACCTTAGAGTCATTTTACATATATTGCTTTCCTATCAGGAAATCAGCCACACTAAATATCTATTATAATAACACTTATAATTATCTATAGATACTATATAGATCTATATAGATATCTACATACACACAAGCACATGCACACATAGAGAGAAGAGAGACAAAGAGACAGAGACAGAGAAATGTATGTGAGAATATATATATATAATTTATGTATATATAGATTTGTGTGTATGTGTGTATAAATGTATGTATGTTGGTATATATGATAAATGACTGTGAACAATTGCTAATTGTCCCCCATATTGGACAACACAGTAAGATCTGTTGAAGAGATTATCAACACTAAGAGAAAATCTATTAAATTATTTGAAAATTTTCTAGGTTAATTATTTGCAAAATTAAGACCATACAAAATTGTCAAAGGCCAACTCTAGGCACAAGCATCAAAATAAGCACTATTACTTGAAAAATACCTAAAGTTCTTCACTCCACAGCCTTGTCTCACATAATTATATTCCATAGGTCTGTCACAGTGCCTGAAAAACCCCCTTTCCAAGTTCTGAATTAAGGACTTTTTATATCCTAAGGAAATGTTAACTAGAAGGAAAAAATAGCTTCTAAACCCTTAACAAATCATCATTACTATATCTAATATTGATTATTTATTCAGCTTATATGTTGCCCAGTAGAAAAACAAAGAGTAAGGCCCTGAGTTAATGGAATATGAAATAAATATATTCTGATGATGTAGGGAAATAGAAGGAATGGAGAGATCTGAAAAGGGTAGCATGATAAGAGATAATAGGCATTGGGAGGACACTGGGAGGGCAGCCCATTTAAACATTATTCTAAGGGTCAATTCTGAATCTAATTGGCCTAAGTTAACTAAAAAAAACTTTAATGAAACTTCATCATTTGTCATTGGTATGTTACTTGATCATCAGAGCAATTAATGGCACTCTTCCAATATGATTTTATCAACATATCATGTCAGGGTATCATGTTTGCAGAATCAGAACCTCCTATTTTTTTCTAACTTGCAAAATGAATTTATTAGGCCTCTAATTACTACAATCTTAACCTGAACTCCATGGACATTACAGTAGATTACCCAATTTTGAGTCTGGTTTGCCTTTTCCTTGTTAGCAAAGTGTAGCAGGGTGCATTAGAAGTTTGATCACCTTCCCTTCCCAGTATTGTTGTACATAATGAGACCCTCTCAGAATAAACTGAAAACAAAGGATTAAATAGAGGAGATGAAAGACAGCTTTTTTCCCTTATATTCCCTTGGCTTCTCTTACTTCTTTGCTTTATGGTAAGACTCAAAAGGAAATTAAAACTCTGTTTTAATAGTGATAAGGTTATGAAACTCAAATAATAAAAGTAAGAGAAAATTTGACTTTCCAGTGTCTACTGTTTTTCCAATTATGTCTGAACTAATATTGAAAAGCAACTTCAGAAAAAGAGGAAAACCCTGTTGGTAGAACAGGGCCCAGCCAATCTGGAAAACTATCCACACATAATTTCTCATGTGAGGATAGTGACTAAAATGAACACAATCTTTGACCCAGTGACCCTCTAGTAAGGTTTTTGATCTACTCCCAGCACAGTTTAAAGACAGAAAGGTCTAATGTTTGTCAAAAATATCAATTGCAACATGCTATAGAAGCAAAAAAATGCAAATAAAGATTGATATCCTTTAGGAAAGAGCTAAATAATATGTGATGTGATATATATATATGTATGTATGTATATATATATATATATATATAATGTGTATGTATAATGAAATGTTACTATTAAAAAAAGTAATGATGTCTGTAAGGCAAGATATTCAGAGAAATATGGGAAGATTTTTCCATCAGTAAAATAAAAAAGTCAGAGAAATAAAAAGCAGAATGATTTCAACAATAGATATAAAGAAAATACCAAAAGGAAGGTGAACTTTGAGTAATTTTAACAATCAGTCTTGATCTTAGAGAACAAATAATGAAACACTTCTTCCTATAAGAAAATGATGGACTATCCTAGAAAAAAAGATCAGTATATTTTATTTCTTTAAAAAAAAAGGAATCAAACTTCCAAAAAAATATTTAAATGAGCTAGAAAAAATTGTAGCTAAATTCATATGTAGAAACAAAAAAAGTCAAGAATATCAAGAGATTTAACAAAAAAAAGTACAAAAGAAGGTAACTTAGCCTTACCAGATCTAAAATTCTATTATAAAGCATCAGCCATCAAAACTGTCTGGTACTGGCTAAGAAATAGAGTGGTGGATCAGTGGAATAGACCAGGTGCAAAAGAGACAGCAGGAAATGATTACAGTAATCTACTGTTTGATAAACCCAAAGAGACCAGCTTCTGGGATAAGAACTCTCTCTCTTTCATAAAATTGGGAAAAATTGGAAGTTAATTTTGCAGAAACTTGGATTAGACCAATATTCACATCCTATACTAAGATAAAATCAAAATGGGTGGAGGATTTAGGAATAAAAGACAATATTATAAGCAAAATAGGAGAATAGTTTACCTATCAGATGTATAGAAAGGGAAGCAGTTTATGAGCAAGGAAGAGATATAGAACATCATTAAAAACAAACTGGATAATTTTGATTACATTAAATTAAAAAGCTTTTGCACAAACAAAACCACTGTAACCAAGATCAAAAGAAGATAGTAAACTGGGAAACAATTTTTACAACTTGTATTTCTGACAAAGGACTCATTTCTAAAATATATAGAGAGAACTGAGTCAAATTTATATAAAAAAAAACCAAGCCATTCCCCAATCGACAAATGGTCAAAGGATATGCAAAGGCAATTTAAAGATAAGGAAATCAAAGCTATCCATAGTTATATGAAAAATTGCCCTAAATCACTAATTATTAGAGAATTGCAAATTAAAGCATCTCTGAGGTACCACCTCACACATCTCAGATTGTCCAATGTGACTACAAAGGACAATGTTCAATGTTGGAAGGAATGTGGGAAATCTAGGACATGAATACATTGTTGATGGAACTGTGAACTTATCCAACCTTTCTGGAGAGCAATTTGGAATTATGCCAAAGGGCAATAAAAAGTGCATACCCTTTGATCCAGCAATACCTATACTGGGTCTATACCCTGAAGAGATCATGAAAAGGGTAAAACCATCAGTTGTACAAAAATATTCATAGCAGCTCTATTTGTGGTAGGAAAGAATTGGAAATCAAGTGAATGTCCAAGAATTGGGGAATGGCTGAACAAATTATGGTATAGGCATGTTATGGAACACTATTGCTCTATTAGAAATCAGGAGGGATGGGATTTCAGAGAAGTCTGTAAAGACTAGCATGAACTGATGCTGAGCAAAATGAGAAGAACCAGAAGATCATTGTACAACCTAACAGCAACATGGGAGTGCTGATCAACCTTAATGGACTTGCTCCATTAGTGCAATAATCAGAGTATCTGCAATGGAGAATATCATCTGTATCCAGAGAAAGAACTGTGGAGTTTAAACAAAGAGCATAGACTATTACCTTCAATTTAAAAAAAAGTTGCTATTATGTACTACATAATTTTGCTATCTCTAATATTTTATTTTTTCCTCAGAGAAATGATTTTTCTCTCAACATATTCAATTTTGCTCAATGTATAGCATGGAAACAATGTAAAGATTATCAGATTGCCTTCTGTGAGGGGGAAGGGGGAGGGAAGGTAGGGTGGGGGAAAGTGTGTAAAATCCAAAACCTTACAAAACAATGATAGGTAGAAACTACTATTGTATATATAATTAAAAAAATAAAATGTATATAATAAAAAATAATAAAAAGGAAAAAGAAAAGAGTGAATAATTTCCAAGTTCCTCAGTGATATAACAGCAATTTTCTGATATAGACCCCTTTCCAATGACAAAGCTTTGTCCCCTCCCCAATGTAAACACAAACTCCACACATCTTCCTCTAATAGCTTCCCTGGTGAAGCCCCTTCCTCTCACAAAGCTGATTGGTCCCAACTTCTTTGATGTAATTTCCTGGCCTGGGGCCAATATAAAGTCCAAGCCACGTGGGTTCTGATTTTGTCAGACTTGGTGGGTTCCTCCACTACTGGAGTTTCAATACCTTATTGCCTAGATGACCAAACTCATCTTCTTTATTCTTCAGAAGGAAATGAAGGAGACTTCATCTAGAGAAGCTAAAGGTTGCAGTGTCCTTTCCAATTGTTACCAAAATAAAGTTCCTACTTTGTGAAATGTTCATTGTCTTGCAAGTGCAACTTGTCCCAACATGGAAGCTGAGTGGAGAGCCTACAACTCATCATAGTGTTCAAACCCATATAAACATAAATAAACCTGTTAAGATAAGAAGCTCCTAATGGTCCTTGGGTCAGTAGATAGAGTGCAGGGTCTGGAGTCAAAAAGACTCATCATCATGATTCAAATCTGGCCTCAGGTACTTACTAGGACAAATCACTTAATCCGATTGTTTCAGTTTCCTCATCTGCAAAATGAGGTGGAGAAGGAAATTGCAAACCACTCTAATGTCTTTGCCATGAAATTGCCAAATGGGGTCATGAAAAGTTGGACAAAATTTAAAAATGACTGAACAACAAATATCTAGACCTGTCTTAATTTTCCTAAAAATGATGTCTATACAGTCATGATCTTATTTGTTCGGCATGATTTGAATATTTTAAGTAATGGGCTTCCCTGCAAAATATGAATGCAATACAATTCAAGATATCTATTTTGCAGGTTTTGGATTTATGAGTTCCCCTATAGTATCAATCTGGAATTGAATTTCAAACAGATTCAGAATCAAAATAGCTTTTGTATATTTATAAGGAGAGAAAATTTCAAATATAGAAGGAGAGAAATTACTCATTCATTAGAGTGTCACTTCACTTCATCACTTCTCATCACTGAGCTAGCCTGTGGAATATCTTCTTTGTTGAACTCTTCATTTTCAAGTATGTAATTCTAGCATTATTAGTGACAAGTAAAGATAATAAAAATGTCTAGGCTTTTTATGTTCTTTTCCATGAGACTGAGGTAACTAAAAACCTGCCACCTCCAGTTTAGGAAAACCTCTTTTCAGGATCCAAATAACATAAATTTAAGTGTTCTAAGAAACATATTCTACAAGCAGGATTAAGTATAAATGGTTAGGGCAAGTTAGGTGATGTAGTAGATAGAGTACCAAGCAAGGAGTAGGAAAGATTCTTCTTCTAAGTTCAAATCTGGCCTCAGACACTAGCTATGTGACCCTAGGTAAGTCACTTCACCCTATATGACTCAGTTTCCTCATCTATAAAATGTACTAGAGGAGAAAATAGCAAATCACATCTTACCTTTGCCAAGAATGGGGTCATGAAGAGTCAGACTGGACTGAAAAACAACTGAACAATGCCCTTCACCTTTCCTTTAAAGTAAACTTTCTTGGGCAATGGTTTAAGGGGAAAAAATCTATGATTACCACTCTCCTTTAAATTTTAAGCTTCATTTTGAAGCAAATTTTTAAAACATTGTAGACAGGGCTGAGTTTAAATCTGGCCTCTGACATATGCTAGCTATGTGACACTGGACAAGTTACTTAATCCCTATTTGCCTCGGATCCTTATCTGTTAGTTGGGGAGACATTGGAGAAGGAAATGGCAAACCACTCCCATATCCATGGACAAAATTACATAGGGTCACATATGGTCAAACACAACTGAACAACAACAACATTTTATAAAGGAATATGCCTATATTTAGGTGTTTTTGAAATTTCTCATAGATTATATCATGGAAAGTTATTCAATTGTTTAATGTCAATATCAGAAAAAGTATTTAAATCAAACTTTCTATTTCATGATTCTTAAGAGAAAAAATCAAATAATGCAGCAAAGTAAGTGAAAATTGCTATTCATTTCCTTTTGTCTAAATCTTCAAGAAAACAAAACAATTAGACAAATCAATCATCCAGTCCAGACCAAGATCAATTCAGTGAAAAACAACCATCAAATTAGCTAGCTGGACTATGGATAAACTATAAAATATTTTTTCTCAAATTAGTTCTTTTAACAGTGTTTAACAACAGCATTTGTTTATATAGTCATTATACAGACCTATTATTTCCTCTTTTATTGTTTTTGCTCCAAATTTATGGTATGTGAGGTAATGGAAGAATTATTTGACTATCCTGACTCTGATCAATCATCATTCATATTAACCTTCAGAAATTGTTCTTTCCTATTAATCATGTTTTCTTAGCCCCAAAAATTTCAAAATAGCATCATATAAAGGTTATTTAAGCAAATGATATCTCCAGTAATATGGTTTCTTTTCCAAAAATTCTTTACTATTAAATTTTTAAAAAATCAAAATAAGACTTCAACTATGATAAAAACTGAAAAGAGAAAGGTAAGGAGAGATATGTAATTTATAAGTGGAAGGTGATATTTCTATTTATAGAGAGAGAGAGAGTGATATATCTGCCCTAATGGTAAAAAAAAGACATGAGTTCAATCCTGTCTTCAAAAAATAAAGGTTGGATAATTATAGGCATATAACTTAAGCTCTCCAAGCCCTAGTTAACTAACATTTCTAGTTATGAAAGAATTATCAATATGTATGAATAAAAAGCACTTCCAACCTTAAAAAAATCCTGTATTTTTGTTGTTGTTTCAGTTATTATAGTCATGTCCAATTCTTCATGATCCTATTTTCATACTGCAGTAGCGTGTCATTTTCTTCTCCAGTTTTAAGACTAGATCTGAACTCAGAAAGATGAATCTTCTGACTTCAAGTCTGACATTTTATCCATCGTACCACATAGCTGCCCCAAATTCACTATACTGATGAAATAACAGTCTTGGACCAAACAGCCGATTTAGTTGTTCTTTTCACATGTCAAAAATATTTTAGAATAAAAAAATATGACTTGCTAGGCACAATATCCTAACCTTCCACTCCCATGAAAGTTAAGACTATTTTACATAAATAGTAAAGTCATCCTGACTAAAAACATACATGGATACTGGTCTGTCTGATACTTGATTAGGAGTTTTGCCCAGATTAAGTCTCCTGGTTGCATATTTTTGTTGAATATCCTTCTCTTTCTTTAGATAAGTAAATCTCTTTTTGCTAACTATTGATTAACCTCTAAGTTACTCCTTTCATATCAATGTGAGACATGAACTGTCAGAGGATTGGTCTAAGTCAGGTCCAGAATACCTACATACAGGTCCCTACTCTACTGCTTACCAAGTTCCTGTAGGCAAAATATTGTTTCTTCCTTATAAAATGGATAATATTTATACTGTCATCTTCACATGATTATGAGAAAAATTCTATATAAAGGGTTATGTAAATGTGAGTATTATCATTATGTTAAATCTAAACTGTAAGCACCTTTCCTTGAAAGGAAATTTTGATTGCTAGGGAAGTTCATTTATTCAGATATCTCCAAAGGATTAAAAGTTTGCTCAAGAACCAATAATCAGTTGTAAGAATCATTATATGCCAAGCACTTTGCAAAGTTATAGAATTAAAAAGAAAAAAAGCAGTTCTTTTCATGATAGAGCTTACTTTCTATGAGGGAAGTAAAAAAATAAATCAGAACATACTTGATAAATACAGTTTAAGAGAGGCTGGCACTAAGAAAAGCTTTATGGAGGAGGTCACACTCAAGTTGAGTTTAAAAGCAATACAGGGATTAGAACAAACTCAGAGTGGGAGAAAATGCATTCCAGGCATGGGGAAGCCAGTACAAAGGCATGGATATGAGAAACAGATTGTCTGTGAAAGGAAAAACAAGAAGTCCAGCATGACCAAATTGTGTCATACTGGAAGGGAGGAAAATTAAAATCATTAGAAAGGTGCAAAAGGGCCAGATTGGGAAGAGCTATAAATGCCAAAAGATTTTATATATAGGAAAATCATTTTGTCAGCTAAGTGAAAGATGGATTGAAATGGGAAGATACATAAGTCAGGGAGGCAAATTTGAAGGCTATTATAATACTCAGGGAATAATGGAATGAGATCCTGGCAGAAAACCAAGTTATTTAGGGAAGGGAGTAAGAAATAGCTGGAAAGGAGGTATGGTTTTTCCCGTCATTTCCTAAATTTCAATTTCCTAATCTATTAAAGGGGGGTGATAATACCTCACAAGGATTGAATGAGGTAAAGGGCTGAACAAACCTTTATAGTCCAACTATAATTATTAAAATGTGGACCAGGAAGTAGCTGGAAATAGCAAATTTACAACTATTCCTTACTTTCTTATAAAAACAAACAAAAAAAACACTATAACTACAAACCTTCTATGGGTTCATAAATTCCTATGGACAATTGCCTGATAGCTAACTTTTGGTGATCTCCCTCTCACAGTTAACCAGGTTCACAGCAGAAAGTCAGGTCTTCAGAGAACAATCTGCCTTAGGTTAGTATTCCTCAAAATTCTTTCAGCCTCTAAAGTGTCTACTTGAACTTATATTTTACCATCACAGACTTTGAAAACTAATTATGACTTCCCTGACCCAATAAAATATTAGACTATACCTTACTTATAATTACTACAATAACATTATCCATATATGCATAATATATAGACAGAATTTATATAAAGTCATGCTGTGATACCTATTGTGGCATAGATATGATGCATGATTCTTGAAAATGAAAAAATACAGCAGAGTATAATTTGTGACTGATCCAACGAAATTAAAAAGTCTTCCAGTGGTAGCTTAGCAATGGACCATGAGTGCTATCTAAGAATCATTGTAGCTGAGTATAGAGAGGCTTCTACATGGGGAGAAAGCCATGAAAAATTATCTTTTGTTGCAATAAGTCATAAAAAGAGTCTTCAGAGATAAGGAGAGATTATGATCTGTGACAATGAAGAGATTATTCACATTGAGAAAATAACACTGAGATCTTTTTCAGTATGAAATATACAAAAGAGGAAGAAATCCAAAAGGAAAAACAGTAGATTGGTCATGTATTATGAAGGACAGGACTTTGAGCCAAGAAGGCAGAGAGAAGCTAGGAGGGTCTATACCCTGAAGAGATCATGAAAAAAAGGTAAAAACATCACTTGTACAAAAACATTCATAACAGCTCTATTGTGGCGGCAAAGAATTGGAAATTGACTGAATGACCATCAATTGGGGAATGGCTGAACAAATTGTGGTATATGTACGTTTTGGAACACTATTGCTCTATTAGAAACCAAGAGGGATGGGAATTCAAATAAACCTGGAAGGATTTGCATGAACTAATGTTAAGCGAGATGACCAGAACCAAAAGAACATTGTACACCATAACAGCAACATGGGGTTGATGATCAATCTTAATGGACTTGCTCATTTCATCAGTGCAATAATCAGAGACAATCTTGGGGTATCTATGATGGAGACTACCATCTGTATCCAAGATAAAGAGTTGTGGACTTTGAACAAAGACCAAAGACTATTACCTTTAATTTAAAAAATAAAACATCTTATTATGTAATCTTGCTATCTCTTATATTTTGTTTTTTCCCCTTAAGGGTATGATTTCTCTCTCAACACATTTAATTTTGATCAATGTCTAGCATGGAAACAATGTAAAGACTATCAGACTGCCTTCTCTGGGGGTGGGGGAAGGGAGCTCCCTTCCTTAAGGGAAAAATTGTAAAATACAAAATTAAATTTAGAAAGGGGGGAGGGGGAAGAGTGAAGGATAGGGGCAGCTGGGTGGTGCAGTAGATAGAGCATTTGCCTGCAGTCAGGAGGACCTGAGGTCAAATATGACCTCAGACACTTAATAATTACTTAACTCTGTGACAGGCAAATTACTTAACCCCATTGACTTACAAAAAAAATCCCAAAAAGGTGAAGGATAATCAACAGATCATATCCTCCATTGATTCACATACAGTTTCAAGAGAGTTAGACAATGGTCCTCAGGAACTTGGTGGCATAATCTTTGGATGACATTGAAAAAAAACAGGAACAAAAGTCACACTACAAAAAAGGCATGGCTCAGTGGAGTTGCACTATATCAAATTACAGTACTTTACCAAATATCTTACATGCCTCAAATATCAGGATTCATGACATTATAATTTTATGTACCATGAAGTAATATGATAAAAATCTCCAATTTTACTATTTTAGCTATTTTTTCCTATAATATTTGTAAGATATTTTGAATGATTGGTCCATTCTTTTGTAGAGATTATCTGTATTTTATAACTAAGAAGCAGTTGGCAGATCACCCAAAATCTTTTCAATTGTCATTAATACCCCATGTTCTGACTTTAGATTTGAAATAAACCTGGGAAAATAGAGCTCTATTTTCAGTCTCCATGCCTTTCTTTGCTTTGATCACTTCCTGTGAAAGGAATGCATGGTTCACTGCTGCCTCATGAAGCTTTTCCTGATCCCAACTCCTGTTGTCCTCTTCCTGATTATCTTGTATTGAACTACTCTGTTTTTTTATATTTATTATGTATAGATGTAAATATATGTATACATATGTGTATATATATAAATCATATATGAATGTGGGTGTTTTCACCTCCCATTAGAATGTAAATTTCTCAAGATTAGGTATCATGATTCTTCGTATTCTTTGTATTAGTATCCTGAAGGCTTGAAACTGGGACTGGTACATAGAGCTCATCATCTCTGTGTGCTTCTCTTTTTCTCTCCTCCCTCCCCCTTCTTACACTCCCTCATAACTACTTGAGGATAGAGAAAAGGTACAAACGTGCAAACTTCTTTAAAAAGGAGATTAAGAATTAAATGACAAGAACATTTTTCAATGACAAAATGACTCTTCTAACACAGTGGGGAGATAGGATTAAGTATGAAATTACTGATGACTCAATATGCTAATAAAATTACAGCTAATACATATGCATACTAGACAAAAGGATGCAATTAAATCCACAGGGTGATGAAATAGTCACTAGGAAGACTAGGTACCAAAGGCTTGCTGTTATTGTTTAAACTTGTCCATTGCAAAACTGAATGAATGGTAAAAAGGATTAAAATGTCTGTATCGGGGCGGCTAGGTGGTACGGTGGATAAAGCATTGGCCCCGGAGTCAGGAGTACCTGAATTCAAATCCAGCCTCAGACACTTAATAATTACCTAGCTGCATGGCCTTGGGCAAGCCACTTAACCCCATTGCCTTGCAAAGAAGAAGAAGAAGAAGAAGAAGAAGAAGAAGAAGAAGAATGTCTACATTAGAAATCTCACAGATTTGAACCATGTTCACAGATTTTTATTTTAAGAAACAACACTTAAAAAGGATGATGTTCATTCTGTATAAAAATTAAAAGAATAGTATTTTTATTTGTGTTTTAATGAGAATTTTTGCAAACACTTTTTTGCAAGTATTCTCATTTTCTCAAAAGATATTTTAATGAATCTGCAATTTCTTTGGGATAGATACTCTTCCTCAGGGCAGCTTACAACCCACTGATGTCTGTTAAGGTTATATGAGTCTTGTGATTTTCTTCTTACACAAATCTTCTATACAGCATCCACATAATGCACTACAAGTCTCTCTCTAGGTTTTTTTAATATGCTGAAGAATCTTATTCTTCAGAATTTCTCATTACTCTTTACATGATTTCACCTGCACAATTTGAATCCAGGGATGCTAACTATCCTTCCTCTGAACCTTTGAAATCTACTCTCCTAAAATCTGGAGTACATATCAGATTATGCCTAGACTTCTTCTCTGCAACCCTTGAATTACAATAAAAAGAATAGACTTTTATAAATCTACAATGTTTATGAGATGTTTGCCTGAACTATTTGCCACAGCCTTCTAAATGGTTTCTTTTCTTCTAATCTATCCAATTTCAGATTCCATGGAAACCAAAATAAGCTTCTTAAATCACAAGTTTGACTATGTCACTCTGCTCCTCAAAAAATCTACCTGAGCTCTTTCATCTTCCCTAGGATGAATGCAAATTATTTTGTCCTTCAAAATCTGTTCATTTACAATCTGTTCTGTTTCTAGAATTACTTCATGTTGTACTTTCCCCTATATACTCTGTCTTCTAGCCAAACTGATCTACTGCTGATTTCCCTAAAGGACATTTCACCAGCTACCTAATTTTGTTCAGATCTGGAATGTTCTCTTTCTTAAACTTTGCTTCTTGCAACCCCTAATTTACTCCCAGGTTGTGTTATTTTTTTTTACATTGTGTTTCCTAATATTTTGTTTGTATGCTTGTTTTTGTTTTTGCAAGGCAATGGGGTTAAGTGATTTGCCCAAGATTGCACAGCTAGATAATTAATAAGTGTCTGAGGCTAGATTTGAACTCCAGAGCCAGTGCTCTAACCACTGTACCACCTAGCCGCCCCAAGTCCTTCCTAATGTTCATGGGTCACTAGATCTTTCCACTCATCCACGTCATTCAAAATGACTTTGTAATTATTATACATATATTTTGCATTTACTTATCTCTATACATGTTATATTTCCTCTCCATCTCTTGGTAGAAAGAGGGGAGAAATGATATATTAAGTAAAGAATACTTTCATAGAGGTATAGCTATATACATATATATATATGTATGTGTATGTGTGTATGTATATACATATATATATATATATATCAACCAATACAAATTAAAATTATGCAATTTGAGTACTGAAGGGTTGAGAGAATCCAGAGAATAGGAGTGATTAAGGTAAAAGAATAGGTGACCTCCTTATCAAAAGTATAAATGATGCAAAGTTGAAAGAAATGGCTAATCCACTGAATGTTAGAGTCAAGATCTAAATAATATTTTATTAGCTTAAAGTATCAGATGAAATCTAATATGATGCCTTAAAGTCTTATACTTGGGTTCAAAAGATCAGTTTCAGGAGGACAAGATGGACAAGGAATGCCTGAAAAGCAATTTTTGGGAGTGTTTTTTTTTCTGAAACAGTTCCTGAGTTTTAGTGAATTGAAAGCTCAGAATGTAACAATAGCATGTTATAACAGCTCCTCTTGCCCCCATTAAAAAAAGTTAATATAATTTTGGGCTACATTAAAAAAGTACTGATTGCTTCCAAGACTAAAGAAATAATGGTACTATTGTATCAAAAGTGCCATGTCTAGTTCTGGGCACGACATTTTAGAAAGAATATTGATAACCTGGAGATCATTTACTGGAGGTGAAGGTCCTCACCTGCAACTTTTTTGAGAGTAAGTTGAAAGAACAGAAGACAGTCTGAAAAAGAAAAGTCTTTCCTTCATGGGGAGGAAATGGTGGCTGTCCTTCAGAATTTGAAGGGCTGACTAGCAGAAGATGAATTAAATTTATTCTCTTTGAGCTCAGACAACAGAAGTTGGAGTATTACATGAAACTCTCAAAGAAGTTCAAGTTGATTTAAGGAAAAAAATGTCCTAGAAATTAGAGTCAACTGCAAATGGAACAAATGTACTGCCTTAAGAGATAAAGGATTCCATTTATACATTTTCAAGCAAAGATTGATAGATCATTTGTATGTCATAGTAAGACTGTCAAGGACTGTTCAGATTCGATAGCCATTGAGGGTCCCTTCCAACTCTATTATTTTATGGCATTCCATCTATAACTGCCACTGATTTACAGAGAACAAATGATATGCTTCATCTCAAACACATACGACCAAAAGTCAAGTGTATATCTGTCTCTTCTCTTTTATTCTCTAAAAATATAAATATTCTTTATAAAAAAAAGTTGAATGTAAAATTGCTAAACAATTTGAATCAAATAACAAAGGAATAAAATATCCAATAAATTTAATAGGCAGCTAGGTGGTATTGTGGATAGAAAGATGAATCTGGAGACAAGAAAACCTGAGCTAAAATCCCAATTCAGACATTTACCATCTATATGACCCTCAATAAAGCACTAAACCTCTGTTGTTCCTCTCTTTTATAAAATGAGGATAATAATAGTTCCTTCCCCACAGGGTTGTTATGAAGATCAAATGATAACTACTGGAGAAGTAATGCTATATGATCACTTGCATTTTATCATGAAAAATATAATTTCAACTCTTATTTATCAATATTTATTCAATTTAGATTTTTCTTTTTTAATTTAATGAGAAAAATCTGGCTTTCCTCAAGGCTTCAGGGATTAAACTCAACCTATCCCATGACTCATTGCTCCTGCCTGTTTCCATCACGCTGACACTTAAAGGAACCTGTGGCCTAAAACCTGTTTTTGTTTATGTCAGAGAAGGGAGAAATTTGCTTTCTTGATTTCTCTATTTAGTACTAGTCATACATCAAGTGAGAAAATCGACTGTATTCTCCAATTACTTTCTTCTTTCTTTACCTTTCAAGATCAGGGTGGAAAAAAGGCAAGATCATGCCCACACATATTCAGTCTCCAGGACTGTGCTGCTTTTTTGTTGTTTCAATCTGGAGAGAGTTCTCCTAGCAACCATGTTTCTCTATCACTCTTTCCACTTTCTTTTGAAGTTCATCATGCATATAAAAATGCCTTTGCACCAAATACTAAAGGTAACCCTTTAATTTACTTAGCAAATCCCAGATCCTTCCAAGCCTCTTAAAGGGGCTGTCTGTGGTTTTTCCTGCTTCTGAACTATTTAAAAAACACAAAGAAAGCAAAATGTCTTTAAAACATAGGTGAATGGTGATTTACACACATAGCTATAACAGAAAATTTCAAAGTTAGTATATTATGACTTATTAATAATATTAAAAAAAATTACATATAATGGTTAAAGTAGAAAAGGGAAGTGATATGCTGGGATGACAGTTCAGTTGAAGAAATTAAAAAAAGAATCCTTTTAAGTCCCATTTTTGAAGATCTAATTTCCTGTCTTGACCTTTTCACAGATATTTCATCATAGAAATAAGACTTAAGTATGACTCTGCTGTGATATTGCTCTGACAGAGACCTGACAACTGTGACAAGTGGAGTATCATTTTCTTTCTGGCAAGTTAAAAGGCTATCAGCACCAGGAATCTCCTTCAAAAAGGGCCATAGTGAATAATGACCCTAATCAGAATTTAAGGGCATTAATAACCATGTCATTGTGATAGAATTATCACAAATTCTGGTCAGGGCAGAAATTCTGTCAGTTTCAATTAAAGTATACAGGTAGCTTGACCATATATCAGCTGATCCTTAATTTTTTTTCAGAGATTATAAAATTTGGATATTTTCATTCCTTTGAAAAAGAGCAAAAAAAAATTCCCAAATGGCATTATTAGCATACATAAATTGGATTTGTCACCCTGAATCAGAGACTATACTAAGTATTATGCTACTCTTCTCTCCTCCCTCTTTTATTAAAAGGCTGCGGATGGCAATTGTGATTTCTTTAGAATATGGAATTCCTAGGCAAGGCAACTTTTTCTGCTAATGTAGGTTAGCACCTTTTCTTCAGCTTATAGTTTTAGAGTAAATTAAATAGAGCACTGAGAATTCAAGTAATTTGGCCAAGGTCATATAACTCATGTGTCAGACGAAGAATTTGTGACTCTGAAGATAGATTTCTACCCACTGCATGCCATCCTGACTCAAGGGGCATATACTGCTCAATAAATATTTGTTGATTCAAATCTTCCATCTATACTCTTACTTTTGTTGACCTTTTTGTTTTTTAATAATTTTTTTGTTTATTTTCCCAACTACATGCAAAGATAGTTTTCAACATTCATTTTTGTAAGGTATTGAGTCCCACATTTTTCTCCCTTTCTCCCTCTGCCTTCCCTCCCCCTGTCTTTGACAGTGAGTAGTCTGATACAGGTTATACACATATAACTATGCTAAATATATTTCCATATGATTAATGTTGTTTAAGAAGAATCAGAACAAAAGGGAAAACAAGAGGGGAAAATAATAAAGCACAAAATAATTAAAAATTTAAATATGCTTTTGTCTATATTCAAACTCCATAGTTCCTTCTCTGGATGTGGATGGCATTTTCTATCACAAGTCTCTTAGAATTGATTTTAATCATTGTACTTATGAGAAGCTATGTTCATCATAGTTAATCATTACACAATGTTGCTGTGAATGTCTACAGTGTTCTGGTTCTGTTCACTCAGCATCAGTTCATGCAAATCTTTTCAGTTTTTTCTGAAGTCTGCTCCATTTGATCTTTTCAAATGACACAGAGAAAGACACAGAGAAACACAAGGGATTTCTTCAAATGAAACATAACAGTGAATTCAAACTCCATCAAAAGAACTTCCTCAAACACTACTATGCTGTTTGTGGAGAGTCCTGAGTTAATCTACTAATAGTTAAACTATTCTGGAGAGCAATTTGGAATTATGTCCAAAGGGCAATAAAACTGTGCCTTCCCTTTGATCCAGCATCACCACTACTATATCCATATTCCAAAGAGATATTAAAAATGAGGAAAAGATCCACATATACAAAAATATTTATGGCAGCTCTTTTTGGAGTGGCAAAGAATTGGAAACTGAGGGGATGCTCATCAATTGGGGAATGGCTGAACAATTTACAGTATATGAATGTGATTCATATTGTTCTGTAAGAAATGATGAATGAGCAGTCTTTAGGAAAACCTGGAAAGACTTACTGATGCTGAATGAAGAGAACAGAACCAAGCACATTGTATGCAGTAAAAGCAATATTGCATGACAATCAGTTATGATACAGTAATTACAATGATTAGAGAGACTTAATGATGGAAAATACCATTCACATCCAGAGAAAGAACTATGAAGTCTGAATGCACATCAAAGCATGCTACTTTCCATTTTTAAAAAATTATCCTTTCTTGCCCTTTCATAGTTTTCCCCTTTTGTTCTGAATATGTTCAATATAGTTATACATATAAAACCTCCATCAGATTACTTCCTGTCAAGGAAAGGGGAGAGGGAATGGAGGGAGAGAGAAAAATGTGGAACTCAAATGTTATAAAAAATGAATGTTAAAAATAATCTTTGCTTGTAGTTGGAAAAATAAATAATTAAGAGCTCCCCCAATTATTGACCCTCCATGCTAACTATTGCTGAAATACAGTACTCTCCTGAAACTGAGACTAAACTGTGAGACTTTGCCTACAAAGAGCAAGAACAATAGTTAAGTTACACATTATTCTAATTCGCCAATGGCCAGAATTAGTTGGATCTAATCTTAAAAAAATAAGCCCTCCAGTAGAAGATACTATTGTATTCATGCTACGATTCTTCTCCCCAAATCTTCTGATGGACAAACTATAGTTATTAATAGCAACCTGATCAAAATTAAGTGATATGGAAGCATTCATTTCTTCCTCTAATGCTGGAAAAATGATTATGTCTGAAATCAAAGAAATAATTGAAACTGAAAGAGAATGTAGAAGCCAGTGAATCCAAACCTCTCATTTTGCAGATGAAAAAACTGAAACCAGGGAAGCTAAGTGGAATGCCAGAAGTCATAAAACTGTAAATAACTGAGGTAGGATTTGAAACCAAGTGCTCCTGATTCCAGAGACAATGCCCCATCCACTACCTTTATGTGAATATATACATTTAGTAAGTCCATTATTCATTCATTCACTACTTTGTGAAGAAACTCAAAAAGTGATTATGGGAAGATATTATGGCAGGTTTAAGAGAAAAAGATCTAGCAAATCCATAAATTATAGTTTAGCAATCCTGGGAAACTGGATGTTCTAGTTGGTAGGGTTCCAACAACATTGAGATTCTGACTTTCAAATATTGGATTTTTTTAATTAATTTTAATAGAAGATTATTCCTACTTACCCAAAAGGATGCTACAGACTCCAGGTAGTGCTATGTGTGTCACACAGTAGCAAATAGATTTTTGTAAGTTAAATATTAAATCAAACTAAGATGCCTTGAATTCTTTCATTTCTTTTATTCTATTTTTTCCTCATTTTAGTTTCACTGAATTTCAGGGATATGTTTTAGTGTATGACATTGAATCAAGACTAGAATTTAACAAATAAAGCAGTGGGTTGTCAGGGAAGTACAAAAAAAGTAAAAATTCATTAAAAAATAATGACCAAGTTCCCATAACTCTAGAAGTCAGCAAAGAACATCTAGTAGCCTATGGCTTTCTGAAGATTTTTACTGCCTGTCCCTGGACATGAACATAATTTAGTGATAAAATACTTCCCAGGAAATTGTGCATTCATATTCAGAATAGATTAACACAAAAAAAATCAAATGCTTGTTTGCATTTTTAAAGTATTTCCATTTCAGTCTTTTAAGCCAGTCAGTCAGGTTTAACCCTGCTCTTTTATCCATCTATTCCTTCACTCAAAAGCCAGATAAAGTACAAAAAAATTAAATTAACATATAAATGATTCTATGACTATTTAGTAGAACTAAGCTGACCCAAAGGTCTTTTCACCATCAGTAAAAACTAATGAAATAAAGACTATTATAAGTTTAGGAAAAAGTACTGTCAAACTTTCATTGATTCATTAAATATATAGCACTGTTCTAGGCAATCTGAGTAGATATAAAGAAGTATCTTTAAAGCTGTTAAAAAGAACTACCAAATCTCAGAGTTGGAAGGTACAACAGAAATCATATATACTTAACAGAGAATATGCAATTCAAAATCCTCATTTAATAACTTCATTCATATACTCAAATAGCCCACATTTTATTGAAGAATTAATATCTATAGGGGCGGCTAGGTGGCACAGTGGATAGAGCACCGGCTCTGGAGTCAGGAGTGTCTGAGTTCAAATCCGACCTCAGACACTTAATAATTACCTAGTTGTGTGGCCTTGGGCAAGCCACTTAACCCCATTGCCTTGCAAAAAAAAAACCTAAAAAAAAAAGAATTAATATCTATAATGTGAAAATGGCAATGAAAAGATTCTTTAATCAGGAATTCTTAACATTAAGTCCACATACTTATTTTATTTTAAGTATTTTAAAAGAAGTATTCCAAAATAATTGATTTTCTTTGTAATCCTATGAATTTTATTTTATGCATTTGAAAACATTCTGAGTGTCCTTTGCTGGATACTCATCAAGATCATGCCTTCTAACCATAAGAGTCCCTCAGGGTTTCATTCTGAGCCCTCTTCTCTTCTTCCTATGTTCTACTTTACTTGTTGATCTCATTGGTTCCCATGGATTTAATTATTTTCTCTATGCTAATAATTCTGAAATCTATTCTTGCCCCAACCTTTCTGCTGACCTCTAAGTTCAAAATTCCAACTTCTTTTCAACTGGGATGTCCAATATACATCTTAAGTTCAACATGTCCAAAATGGAACACCTTTTCCCTCTAAAGACTCCCCACCTTCTACATACCATGTTACTGAAGAAGATATTACCTACTTTCATTCTCTTAGGCTCACAATTTAGGGGTCATTTTCAATTCCTTACTATCTCTCATACTATATTTAATCTATTGCCAAGACCTTTTGATTTCACCTTTAAATAACTCTCAAATACACCTCCTTCTCTCCTCTGACATTGCCGCCCACCATAGTAATATCTTCATCATTTCACAACCATACTATTTCAATAAAGTGCTAATGGTTTTGCTGGCCTCAAGTCTACTCAATAAATGCCAGTGCCTCCCTATTGCCTCCAACAGCAAATAAAATATATTTTTTTGCTGGTAAAGTCTTTTATATAATTTTGCTCCCTTCTGCCACCTCACTCTCCTCCATATATTCTTCAATGCAATGGCACTGACTTCCTTGATATTTCATAACTCAGTTTAGGGCATTTCTCTGGCTGCCTTCCATGCCAGAAATGTTTTCCCTTCATTTCTTTGCCTATTGGATTCTCTAGCTTCTTCTAAGTCCCACCTTGATTAGATGTTAAGGAAAGACTAGCACTTTGGGGATAAGGTCCTGCCAAGGCCTTCACAAGGGTTCCTTATCTACTTTTGATGTCATTCCACTCTTTATAGAAACTGTAGTATGTACAGTGGTCACACCCCAGTAAAATCATCTGGGCAGATGGGTTACACTAGATTGAAAGTAACCAAGAGGCCTCAAACCCTTTGATGAGTTAGGGATATGTCTTCTTCAGGTATGTAAAGACTTCCCCAGCAGAGTGAATGAATGAGAATAATTTATTCCAATGACCATGAAGTCAGCTGAAGCAGTCATTATGGAATACTTAGAACTTCATCAGCTATCAAAGATTCCAAAGTCATCCATTGTATCACCAATCATCTTGAATTTTTGAGGGCCAGGCTAAGCAATTGAACTTTAACCTTCAATAATAATAACTGTCTTTTATATTGACTTTTAACTGTTGAAAATACTTTACATATATTATTCTCTAATTTATCTTCACAGCAACCTGATGAGACTGGCATTATTTTTGTCTCCATTTTGCAGAATATATAACTGGTCTGACAGAAATTAAATGGCTCATCTATTATCTTGAGAATTAATTCCAGATCTTCCTGATTCCAAGTTTAGCAGCTTCTCTGGTATACTTTCCTAGCTCTTTAAACAAGGGCTAATTTAAAAGTTTTTGAGTAGGTAGTATCATATAGATTTTTGTTCTTCCTTTTGAAAGTGGTTCATGCTAATTTCACTTAGAAAGATAAGACTTTTCCATTATGGTTAATTCATTTAGGTTCTGTGCCCATTGATTCTTTTTATTTATTTATTTATCTGGAATTGCCAATAAAAGGCCTGAACCATCATTCCAAATATCAGACATTATTGGATTCTAACTCTCTTTTTTCAGTGACTGGTACAGAAGCAAGTAAAGTGATCATCAAAAGTCTGTCCTTTTACTCTTTAATAACTCTTTATTTGTCTTTTAAAACATGAATACTAGTCTTATTATACAGAAGTATACACAAACATACACAAGAAGTATACATATAAATATACACACACACACACACACACACACACACATATATATATATATATATATATATATATATATATATATATATATATATATATATATATATATATAGGCAACTACTTAGCAATAAATTCAGGGAAACATTGCCTAATGTTGACTCAGGCACTAAACTTGGAGTTAAAAGTGCAGTGTGCTTCCCGTTTCCTTTTCTTTCTAGTTGTGTCACCATGAGGAACTTCAGTTACCATGTTCACAAAATGGATCAGCTGAGATAATAGATGAAAAGTATTTAACAAAATTTAAAGCACTATGCAAGCGTTAGTTACTGTTATTGTTTTTATAATTATTATCATAGCAATCAGGAGTGCCTGTCATGGATCCTGTTAAGAAAGCAGTTTAAAACCCCAGAAACATAAAATAAATGTAAACTATTGGAAATTTATATTGCTTCCAGGTTTAAAAAATATCTGCAATGCACATAAACAAAAAGTTACTAATACTATGTAATTTATCTCTCCTCTCAAGATATGGCTCAAAAAGAACTTTTAAATACAGATTAATGATTAATTCATAAAAGTAATAGTACTTCACCCTGATGAAGTCAAATGCATTAAATTATTACTCAAAAGTTTCTATAAGTTATATATAATAGAAACATAGTTTCATTTGCAATCTTCTATGCATTCATGGTAGATGGAAATTTCATGACTATTGAACTTTTGTCAAGTTTATGAATTTTTAAAAAAGATAATTTTATAAAAATCACCATTAACTTCTTATTGTCTCAAGTTAAAAAGAACAAGTTCATTGAACCAGAATTTCAAATTCTCTAACATCTGCCAGTCACCTAACCTTCTCATCTTATTTCATGTTTCTCTCCTTTAGATACTCTACATTCTAGCCAAACATCAATTTCTGTTGCAGTTCTTTTTTCTAAATAGCTGTGTGAAATCAATTACTCAATTGATGGTAAAACATGAAAAGATATAGAAGAGAATGACTCACAGGGAGTCTCTTTCAATTTGGGAGAAGCTGAAAAGGAATGTTCAAGGACAGAGATGCAGATAGGTCAGTGACCCGTAAAAAGAAATTTTGAAAAAGGTTTAGTCTAGAGTTAATTAAAAACTGTAGAAGAAATGTGACACCCTCAATGAAACACTTCTAAAACATCAGAATAAAATCAGTTTTCTTGTGAAACAACTGCAAGTTTTACGACTAAGATTTGACTCAGGAGATAATTAAGAACAGTGATCTCAGGGAGACAGCTAGGTGGCACAGTGGACAGAGCACCAGTCCTGGAGTCAGGAGGACCTGAATTCAAATTTGGCCTCAGACACTTAAGAATTGCCTAGCTATGTTACCTTGGGCAAGTCACTTAAGCCCATTGCCTTGCCAAAAAGCAAATAAAAGAAAAGGAACAGAATCACAGAAGAAGATTTCTGCTAGCTAAGATATGGAAGATGAAACCATTATAGTCACTGATAGAAAGCAAATATTCTGGACAAAAACTTCTCAATACAACATACATGAAAAAATGTTTATTTTCCCTGAAATGTTATATATGGATAGACTATTGTGACAGTTCCCCAAACTTCTCTGCTTTATATGAACTTACAATTCTTTCCCTAATTCTACTTTGCCATTATATAGCTATTCCTCAGAATAGAGTACATTTCTAAACTATGTCAAGTCAATAAGCATTTATTAAGAAAACTCTTCCTTTGTGTCAGCACTGTATTAAGAGTTGGGGAGACAAATACAAATAAAATAGACAGTTCTTACCCTCAAAGTGCTTACATTCTAATTAGAGTAGACAACATATTAAAAAGGGAGGTTAAAAATGGGATAAGAGGAGAAAATACCCAAATGATACCATTGTGGTGAAGTGCAGAGAATATTAGTCTGGGATTGAACTCAAAATAGAGGTTCCTATAGGAATTCACTATGGGAAAATGAAGCCATGAGGCAGAGGGAGAAGTCAGCTAAAAGATGGGAACAAAGTTCAGAGAGTTACTATAGTATTAGTACAGCATCTTGGTATTATGCTAACTACTTTAATCTTGCTATTCTTGTGTGAAAAACATTTTCTGGCTGTATAACTTCATTGTAGTTACCTATGACGAACATTAAGTAAGTCAGATTACCTAAAACAGAGAGTGTAAAGGTAAGTATTGTTTCTATAAGGCTGGAAAGAGTAAGATGGAGCCATATTGTGATAGTATTTTAAATGCTCAAAAATAAATAGTTTCTACTTTCTCCTGGAACAGAGGATCATAACTTTTTGTGAATTGTAGACCTCTCTGGCAATCTCATGAAATTTGTGGACACCTCAGAATAATGTTTTAAAACTACTGAAAATATTAGCAAAATATTTTTAAAGCTCACAGAACCTTGATTATGAGTCCTTGTTTTAGTGGTAATAGAAAGGAATAAATATTTATTAAAAGCCTATCATGTGGGGCGACTAGGTGGTACAGTGAATAGAGCACCGGCCCTGGAGTCAGGAGTACCTGAGTTCAAATCCCACCTCAGACACTTAATATAATTACCTAGTATATGGCCTTGGCCAAGCCACTTAACCCCATTGCCTTGCAAAAATCTAAAAAAAATAGAAAAGCTTATCATGTGTCCAGAAGTGGTAAACACTGTACACATATCTTTTTTGATCCTCAAAGTAACTATAGGAGGTAGGCATTATTATTTCTATTTTATAGTTGAAGGAACTGAGGTCAAGTAGCTACCTTGAGGTTAAGTGATTTTCTCAGCTAATAAATGTCTGAGGTCATATTTGAATGCATATATTCAAAAACATTGTTCTACCTAGCTAGTTGTGTCTAAGGATCAACTAGAATTTGTTGAATATTAGCATAATGTGGGCAGACTTATACTTCAGAAAATCATCTTGGTACCCTACTAAAAAATGGATTGGATTAGGGAGAAATTTGAATCAAGGAAACCAATTATATATCTATGGCAATAGTCTGGGTATAAAGGTATTGAAAATCTAAACTATAGTGTTGGTTTTGTGATTATAGGGAAAGGGATAAGCTTGACCAAAACTATAGTGATAAAAATAGACAGATTTGGCAATAGAATAAATAATGCAGTGAAAAAGAAGGAGAAGCTGAGGCTGATGTCAAGATTACAGAAATAAAGAATTTCAAAAGAGGAATGGGTTTAAGAAAAAGACAATAAGTATTGTTCTTCAAAATCCAACATAAATACTATCTCTTCCATGAAACTTTTCTTGAATCTCTAAAATCTAATAATAAATGCTGTTATTAGTAGTAGCATATAAGTGGAACCACTGAAAAGAGAGGCAGGTTTGGGGGTCAGAAAGACCTGAGTCTGAATGTGACCTCAAATATTCATTAGCTGTTTGATCCTAGGCAAGTCATTTAATCTCTATGTGTCTCAGTTTTCTTTAACTTTAAAAGAGGATCATAAGAGCATTCACCTGTCAGGGAATGCTGTAGGGGGTCAAATGAGAAAATATTTGCAAAATATTTAGCACAGTATTGGCACATATTTTCTTTCTTATATCCTCTATATCTGGCCTGCATCTTATTTAATAGTTTAGCATAAATTCGCTGTACAATTTTAACATCCATGGATAACCTCTCTTTCCATATGATAAACTCGTTGATGCAAATATCACATCTTATTTGTTTTAGAATCTCCCTTGGGTCCTAGTACAGGGAACACATTGAGTGCTTAAATAAATGCTTGTAGAATAAACAAATCATTTAATAAGAACTTAGTTTGCTTGGAAACTTACTGTTCTTTTAGATGAGACATGGTACCTATTCTGGTACCAAAAAAAATGTGATTATAATTTTAAAGGTGATTACAAGGTTTTCTTTCCTTCCCTTAGAGAATGTTTTGGGATGTAGCCCTAATTTGAATAATCTCCCCCAGCTACCCAGAGGATGCACCAAGCATAAAGGGACAAATGGAGACAGAGAAGTAGATTGTCTTTTGTCACCTGAAACCTCTAGAAAGTGCTAATGTGAATGGATGAGACACTTCCCAGCTTTTAGGATAGGGGGAATAACTTTTAATATTGAATAATTTGGGAAAGAAATCCAAGTTAAAAATGTATAGAAAGTATTCTTCTAGATCTGGGGCAATTTCTTACATGTTAAAGCAGCATAGTACAGAATATTAAAAAAAACTAATAGCAATCTAGTCAAAAGATGCATTTTTAAGCTAAATGTATACTCAAATGATTCAGAAATTCCAAGTGTTTTACTAATTACTAAGAATCTGCTAGGAAAAGGATTGAACATCATCTGTTGGTGGTAGAGGGGAACATCAGGAAAAATAACTGCAAAACAAGAGGAAAAAAAAGAAGCGGGGACTGCAAGAAATGTCAATCACCTGCTGGGATTTGAGGAGATACTTGAAGTGGAGCTGCAGAGGATTACAAGAGGGATGCTTGCTGTGACCAGCTATAGGGAAATACAATGCAATTAAATTGAAGGGCAGCCTAAGGGAACACACTGATTCAAGGGAACAGATCTCACCTGCCACTTGTTGGAGTTATTATCATCATTGCAAATCACAAGACTATATAGACAATTAGTAGAGGGCTACTCCCTTTTCACTGTCACTACTGGATATAGGTTTCAAGTTTTTTTTTTCCTTAACTTGGAAATAAAGTTGTTCCTATAATGAGCTTTGTACATGTGCTTAAAAAAAAGGATAGGGGTGTGTGTTTGTGTGTGTGTGTGTGTGTGTGTGTGTTTATGTAGGTGAGAGAGAGACAGAGATAGAGGCAGAGACACAGAAATGGACTGTGTAGGGAGAGGAGAGGGAGAGATGGAGAGGGAGAGGGAGAGGGGGGGGGAGAGAGAGAGAGAGAGAGAGAGAGAGAGAGAGAGAGAGAGAGAGAGAGAGAGAGAGAGAGAGACTGGAATTTTCCATCTGTGTGGGGAAAATGATCCAGAGACCAGAGAAGTGGAAAAGTCTTCTCACAGTTTCAGAGGGAAAAGGGTCCTTTGTGTTGGGAGAGATCATCTCATATAAAGATTTATTGGCAAGAAAATATTCAAATAACCCAATTCTCTCACATAGGCTTTTGAGCTTATTTTGAAGAATAATATGCAGTAAACCAATCCTGCTTAACATTTTTTTAAAAGAAAAGATTGCCTCTCCTTTCCCATGAATTACAGTAATCAGAATAGAAAAGGAAAGGAACAGGGCACTAAAGGCAATTTCTCAAACTAGTTGAAGGTGACCCTGGCTTTCAGAGAATCTCTCCTAGTTTAAGTAGTAATTTTACTCAAAGAGAGAAAGAATTCAAAGAGTTGTGACCAACCTGACTGAACTAGACTGAACAGTTCATTTTTTGGACTAAATTTTAAGACTAAATAATTTAGAATAATTTTCATGAGATTGAATATTTTTCTCTAAGAAGTTTTAGCAATAACCAGAAGTAATTTATAAAAATATATATGACAATTATGTAAAATCCATTGGCTCCTAAATTTTATCCATCAATTTATTTCATAAATGAAACTATTAATAAGACAATTTTCCTTTCAAAGTAACCCAAAATTAGATTTATGAAACAATACCTACTGAAGGATAAACAGATTTTTCATACCATTTCATTCAACATCTTCATGTTATACTTTATTGTAACTAATAAAGAACTTTTATTCTCAACTACTTTTTAATCTTATTTTATTTCTACAATCTATAGCATTTTAAGATGGTTTTATCATCAACTATAATGATTAAACAAAATAGAAAACTGTGCAAATTATTTCCATAAAATTTAAATCTCTGGTAAATGAGAAAAAAGAGAAAAGATATATACTTATCTATGCAAGGAAAAAGATTGAAAATGAACCCAGGGCAAAATATTTCATATTACAAAACTTTTAATGGAAATATAAGATGAGAAAACATTTATAATGAAAAAAAGTAGCTGCAAATTATTCCCAGAGAAGTAATGATGTTTATTTCTTAAGCCAATTTTAGAATAGCCTTCTGAATGAAAGAATGATGATATTAAAATCTAACTATCTCTAAGTTACAGAAAATTCACTCTGGAAGATTTGGTCATCATTTTGTTCCTCAAAGATCCACAAAGAGTTCAGGGTAGCCACCTGAAGAGGAGACCTTTGAATATAACTTCTGATCCCCTCAAATCTGAAAGAACTAATGATCACTAAAATTTTGAAAAGACTTGAAAAGAAAAGTTAATATTATTCACCAACCATCAACAATGGAATAAATACCACATAGAACATTATAGTAGCTTAGGTGCCTTGAGTAGTTGACAAGGTCATACATAAGGCAATTAAAACCACAACCTAATAAAATTTTTGCTCAGCAATTGTGCTCACATAAAGATTATTTTCCCAATGGAGCTTTTTTTCTTATTAAATGATATGCCCAGTTATACTTGGTTAAATGTTTCATTGTAAAATAAGACACAGAAAAATGTTGTGTATATCAGAAGTGTCCAGTTCTCATTCAGGTCTAATTAACTAGGAATAATCAGGATAAACCAAGATGCTTATCCTGAATATAGAATTATTTTAACTATTCTATTTTATTTCATATGATTTAGAACTAGAAGAAATCTCAGAAATTCCTTCATGTACATTTGGGAACTGAACCTGGGACTTCATTACTAAAAAGGAACTCCCTCTACCAATACATGTGGGCACCTTCTCTGCAACTTAGAGAGTTGCCTAGATCAATAAGAAGCTTAATAATTTGCCTAGGATCACAAAGCCAGTATGTTTCTAAGTCAAAACGAACCCAGATCTTCTTGTTTACAAAGTTAAATCTCTCTCCATTGCATTATACTATTATTTATATAACAATTTAAAATTTGTAAAGATCCATATATAGGTATATATAAAATCACATAACAACCTTGTAAAGTAAATGTTCTCCATCTTATAAATAAGAAAATTAAAACTAAGAGAAGTGACTTGCCAGATCACTAAATAATTCACTTCTCTCCCTGAATCGAACTTCTCTGACCTATCCATAGTGTTCCCTAGTATCCTAGAGGAAGGCCCCAAGAGATTAAAGTATTTGTCCGAGATTATATAGATGATAACCCATCATAGACAGTATTTGAACTCAGGCCTTTGGACTCCAAATTCAATACCATTTCCATTGCAAAATATTTATTTAAAAGATATTTTCTAGATTTTTCGTCATCAAATTATTCAATTATTCCCTTTTTCTTTCATTTATTCTTTTAATTTTAAAAGCTGCTGCACATATTTGATCATATTTCTAAGTCTATATGATTTCTAATATGGATAGATAGATAGATAGATAGATAGATAGATTTGTCTCCTGCATCATTTATAATAGATTTTGAAGCTCATAAAGTGGAAGTTAATTTCTTGTGAAACTTATTAAAAGTAGTTCATTTTGGTGTATAGCCAGAAAGTCTTTCAGAAATTGAATGCTTCCCTGGTATATGAATATATTTTCATGATTTTCTAATAATGATTCCCAGAGACTTCCAGATAACACATTCTTCAAAGTCCATTTTTAGTCCCCATTGCCTAGTGTTTTCTCCAAGTGGTACCTGGTTTAAAAATAGACCTCATTCTTTAACATCCGAAGATTCTTCTCATAGTCTTTACCCATCCTGAGCAAAGCTTATAGTCAACCCTTTCACTATTAATGAAGATACTGAGAATTCCAAGCTTCTGGAAGTCTGATCTCAACTAAAACCCAGTATTCTATGTACTTATTCACTTGAGGAAGCAAAGTTGTGCCAATTTTTAAGACTAATTTTACCCATATGGTGAAGTTCACTTTCTTTACCTAAAGCTCAAGAGTCCAAACTATTATCTACTTGACTTATAAAGCATGTGCCTTGATGGCCAACACCGTAATTCTGAAACCATCATCTCAAAGTTGTAGTGGTAGAGTGTCTTCTTGTGTAATCATTCCTATTAAGGATTGTTATTTCCTTTTGCTTGATGTCTTTAACCTTGGAAAAAACTAATCAATTATATATAATAACAGTTAAAAAATTTAATAGCATTATAAGATTTTCAAATCATGTTATGTACATTATTTCATTTAATCCTTGCTATAACTCTGTAAGGCAGACAGTGTAGATATTATGAACTCTATTCTACAAAAGGGAAAGTTGAGGCTGAAAGTCATTCAGACGTGGACACACAACTTATTAGGTGTGAGAGGCAAGACTGAAAACAAGCTTTTTGTGACTCCAGTGTCACATTTTTTTCTACTATACCACACTGCTTCTTAAGGGTAGGTACACAACTATTTGACAACTACAATTAGATTTAATAAAATTTTTGGCAAGCATTATTACCTAAAAACAAAACAACCTTTTGATATTTATGCAGGAAAAAATGGAAGCTCTAATTCTTCTAAATTATATGCAGTATTTTCCAGATGGCAGGCACCTTCACAGAGCTTTGAGTCCTCTTGGCTATGCAAAATGAATTCACAAAATACTGCCTGATGATATCCCAAGGGTTGGAAGTGATTTAAGTAGAAGACCATATTTCATTCCAACGTTCATGGTATTATGGCTAAAGTCATAAGAATAAATACTCTCTTGATTGTTGCTTCAATTAAAATGATTTGTGTTGTTTAGACTAAAGTAAATTAAATTTAATACCACCTCATATGTAATGCAATTATAATATTTTCTTCTTTGTAAATATGACTTTAAAATGATTAAATATAAAATTGTGCTATTAAAGCAATGTTGATACCTATAGTTGGTCTCTGGATAAATAATCAATTAGTCAATTATCCAGAGGACCGTGTGGTTCAATGGATAGAGTATTGGTGCCTAATGTCAGAAAGACTCATCTTTGTGAGTTCAAATCTGGTGTAAGATTCTTGCTGTGTTACCTCAGGTAATTCACTTCACCTTGTTTGTGTCAATTTTCTTATCTATAAAATGAGCTGAAGAAGGAAATGGCAAATGGCTTTAGTATCTTTGACAAGAAAACCTCAATATTCAATTTGGATTAATGTATACCATGGAAGCAAATTGTCTTCTGTGGGGGATGGGGGGAAGGAAGTAAGATAAAATCAATAAAATCTTTATAATTCAAAAACAGAAGAAAACCCCAAATAGGAGATCTTAAAGAATCAGACATGACTGAGAAATGACTAAGCAACCACATTTTAGAGGGTTTCTTCTGATTTCAAATTTTATGTAACAATAATTCCAGACATATGAAAGTTGTCCAGGAATACATGTGAATCTATAGGAACTCTTCAGCAAAGCTTTTATTTTTAAAAAAATAGTTTAATTTTAATAGAATAGAGTAACTTAGTAATATCAGAAGGAAAAAATATCTCAACAATTAAAAAATATGGATAGGATGATAGAGAAGGGAATCAATATTAATCCTACATCCTCAACAATAAAAAGGGCAGGTGAAGATACCCAGATGAAAAAAGGCTAGAATTCACTGAGATCCCCCAAATCCTCCTCCAAAAAGCTTTAAATAATGCCTCAAAATGAATTCTAGAATATCAGGAAAGGAAAGGTAAAATAATTTTTCAACACAAGAAACTTAGATTGTCAGAAAAGGTCTGTCAAACCATGGTAAAAATGAAGCTTAGTCCATGCCTCAGGAAACCAGAGCAGGCCCTGGAAGCTGCTGAATCAATAGCAGCAGCTGCCAGACCTCCCAGACCACAGATGGTAAAGGGTTTGGACAACTGATCAGAAGAATTTTACAGGGGTCACTTTTCTGGCACTGAATGAGGGACTATGTTGCATTAGTAATACTCTGAAGAGATCCAAGGAAAAGAGAAAGGATCTATGTGTACAAAAAGTATTTGAAACAATTTTTTCTAGAACCAGAGTGAAAAATAGAAACTGAAACAATTCACTGATGACTCCCTGAAAGAGAGTCTAATCTATTCAGGATTTAGAAACATAATTTATTTTATTATTTAATGTTATTGTAAATGCTTTTCCAAAGATCTCAAAATGGTACAATATGATTTTTGTTTATTAATGTGCTTGGTTTTGATACAACAGATATATTTCAACAAACACTAAAAACTAACCTTTTAACAAATAGTACAGTTTTATTCCTAAGTAACAGTTTGTTAATGATAACTTATGTAAAGAAAGAAGGAAGGTATCTTTTAATTTTAACAGTATAGCCTTGACACTGATGATTGCATTGGATCATAATTTTATTTTCTCTCAGTTTTTAATTATATTATTGTAGTCCTTCTGTGTCCTCTTGATTCAGTTTTCTTGTAATCCACCATTTGGCATAACATGTTGCATTCCCATGCTAATAAAAATTCTCTAAATTCATCACTCTTTATGGAGAACATCCCATTGCATTCGCATGTCATAATGTGTTCAGTCATTCCCCAGATGTTGGGCACATATTTTAATTCCAATTTTATTACCATAAGCAATTAGGTTGTAAAAATTTTGGTGTATGTTTGTGTGTGTGTATATATATATATATATATAATTTTTCTTATGAACTAACTTTATAGGGATATAGAATTAATATTTATCATGCAAAACTATGAAAAATTTAGTAATTAATAACATAGTTCCCAATTGCTTCAAAACTGTTTTAGGGAGAAGAAATGAAAAGAATAGAGAAGGCCTTTGGCATCATATATATTTAAATGGGCAGAAATTTTATGGCTTATTCATTTTCTACCAAATTTAGTGCTGCTCCTAAATGGGAGCTGGTAATAGAATATACATTTAAAATTGCTCTTCAACAATTCTATCATAGAATGATAAATTTTTTGACCACAAGAACACTCAAAGACTATCTATTGAACTATAGATGTTGCAGTTAGCATGGGTAGAAAGAATAATCATACCAAGGAAATTACACATTCTTGAAATATTAAAGAACAATTTTAGCTAAATACTAATAGCTACATTTTACATATTTTATTTTCTGATCATTGCACTGTCAATTCTTTTTCAAATAAATATGCACTTTAGGTGATAATGGTGAGTATATAAAACTAAGTAAAAGGGGGCAGCTAGGTAGCGCAATGGATAGAGCAACAGCCCTGGAGTTAGGAGTACCTGAGTTCAGATACGGCCTCAGACACTTAATAATTACCTAGCTGTGTGGCCTTGGGCAAGCCACTTCACCCCATTTGCCTTGCAAAAACCTAAAAAAATTAAATTAAATAAAACTACCAAATAAAGACTGAACTGGTGGCTAAGCAAGAAAATGCTTTAAGATATTGTCCTTATTTGGGGCAGCTAAGTGGTGTATTGGATAGAGTACTGGCCTTGGAGTCAGGAGTACCTGAGTTCAAATCTGACCTCAGTCACTTAATAATTACCTAGAAGTTTGACCCTGGGCAAGTCACTTAACCTGATTACCTTGCAAAAAAAAAAAAGAAAAAGATATTATCTTTATTTCCTGGATCTAATAAACTATACAGTAATTATAGGCAAAGAGATCACCAAAGAAAAAATGTCAATCAATGAGGGAAAGTATAAATGAAAGTAAATTATTTACTTTTGATAAAAAATAAAAGATTAATGGTTTCCTTTATATTCCATGAATTGATTTATTAGCCACATAGTTGATAGCTCTTCTGTTTATATCAACCATTATTAAAATATTTTGGTGTTCTTAAGCTTTTTAAAGTGTTGTTATGGGGGCGGCTAGGTGGCGCAGCGGATAGAGTGCCGGCCCTGGAGTCAGGAGGACCTGAGTTCAAATCCAGCTTCAGACACTTAATAATTACTTAGCTGTGTGGCCTTGGGCAAGCCACTTAACCCCATCACCTTGCAAAAACTAAAAAAAAAAGTGCTGTTATGTCATTCCAATTAGACTATAGGCTACTTCTGGGAAAGGGTCACATTTAATACATCCTGGTACACTCAACTTTGCACAAAATAGTAGCACAATAAATCAATAAATATCCATTTAGTTTTTTAAAATTCTCACTTTGACTTCTCTCAATTACTGCTTGATCCCACCATCTCAAAGCAACACACTTTCTAAATGTGTTTTCTGGAATACCTGCTTAACATTTTCCTTTCTTGTGTTCTCTATCTACTTATACTCATTCAGACCTAGCTCACTCCTAATAATACCTTCCTCAGTCACCCTATCAAGAATTGGTTACATTTTTTATTCATTTCACCAGTCAGCTTAGCAGAAATGGAATATTCATTGCTTCCCTTCGGACTTTCCACTATCGCTCAGCAACCTCTCTTCCTTTGAGATTTATTCAGTTCTTGGTGGAAGTTGTTGTTCTCACACTTCCAGGATACTCTCAATGATCCCAAAGTCTAGATCATAGTCTTCCTTCAACCCAACTCCTACAAACATTCTAGGGGACTTAAACAAATGTATTTTTACTCCCACAAACATCCTAACTCCCACCTTCTCAACTTACTCATTTCCTATGACCTACTCTCCTCCTTCCAACATTAGCCTCATAATCATTCCCTTGATCTTGTCATCATCCACAGCTATTCCACCTCTATGTTCTTGAAATCTGAAATCTCAAAATGTTGTCATTCCATTTCTTCCTGTCTTGCAAACTCCAATTCTCCATTTTTTATCATCAGCACAATATCCAATTTCCCCCTCCCTCAATACTTTTCTATACCATCAACTCAACATTGTTAAATTCTCCTCCCTTCCCCAGTCTGACCTCTTAATTAATTAATTCAAACACTGCCCTTTTTTTCTCAAGTCCTTACTTTTAACCCATCAAAGAACTCTTTAAATAATGATCCTTTAGAAAATCATGAAACCATGCTAACATCCAATTTTACATTATGTCCAAATTCTTATTGCACAATCTCATTTAAGCCCTCACTGTAGCAAGGCAAGCCTTTTATATCCCATTAATAGATTCACTATGCTAATTAGCATAGTTGCATAATAAACCTTTTCATCCTTCCTCAAACATTCCATAAATTTCCCTCTTTCTACTTTCTCAGCTCAGAACCTTATGGCTAAGAACAAGAGACCTTTCACTCAGAGCTTTCTCCCCTTCTCTATATGAAACAACTTTGAGATGCTTTCTACTAAAATCTCCTTCAAATCTATCATGAAAAGCTGGCCTTTCTTCCTGCTACGGCAAATCCTTTGATATACACAAATGATTCCATCCCATCTTGCCTACTACACCTCTTTAACTTTTCCATTACACCCTCTCACTGATCTCCAATATCTCCCTATATACTGATGGATTTCCTATTGCCTGCAAGCTCATTCATTTCTCTTCTGCAAGCTCATTCATTTCTCTTCTATCCCCAAAGAAAAAGAAAAAAACCAACTCATTTGTTTTATCATCCCAAGCTATTATCCTATATCTTTCTTCCCTTTTATGGCCAAACTCCTTGACAAGGCAGTCTACACTCAATTCTTTCACTCTTTTTCATAACTCTCAACCATCTAGCTTCTGAGAACATTATTCAACTGAAACATTCTCTCCAGTATTAACAATGTTCTTTTAAATGTAAAGTCTAATATCATTTTCTCATTTCTCATTCTGCTTAACCTGTCTGCAGTTTTTGACACTCAATTATTTTTTTCTCTTGAATAATTTCTTTTTTCCAGATTTCTGACAACACAGGATATCCTTTAAGACTGTTTCCTGGTCCCTCTTCTCTTCTCCCTCTATACAATTCTACTTGGTGACCTCAAAAGCTACCAAGGATTAAATTACCATCTCTATGTATGCAGATAACACTTGCATATTTTTGTCTATCCCTAAACTCATGCGTGGCCTACATCTCATACCAACTATTAAACATTTGAAGCTGCATGTTTTCCTTGACATCTTAAACTCAATGTATCTAAAATTGAAAATATCACCCCCTCTCCTATTATTTTTGCAAAAAAAAAAATTCTGAAGCTTGGGATAATACTCATTCCCTTCACACACACACACACACACACACACACACACACACACACACACACACACAGGAAAAGAGTCCAACTTTAACATAAAATTCAAACACAAGAAATAAGCTAAAAAATGAACAGACAACAACATATAATCTGATCATAAAAAGCTAATACGGCTACAGGAAATATGAAAACACAAACTCAGAAGAAGACATTGATGTTAAAACAGTTACAAGTTAAAAGGGGGAATATATATATATATATATATATATATATATATATATATGAATTGAACTCAACCCTAACAAGAATTCTTGGAAGAATAAAAAAAAGCAATCAAAGACATAAAGAAAAAAATGGCTAAAGAAAGAGAGCACTAGGAAGAAAATTTTGAAAAAAAATAAATAATAGTTTGGCAAAAAAGAAAAAAATTACAGAAGAAAATAACCTTAAAACCAGAATTGGTTAATTTCTAAATTAATTAACTTCTTAAATAACAAATTTGTCAAACAGAAAGAAAGGCACAAAAGTTACTGAAATAAAATCCTTCTTCAAAATTAGTCTTGGACAAATGGAAGTTAGTGACTCCATAAATCAAGAAACAATAGAACAAAATCAAAAGAAGAAAATGTGAAATATTTCATTATTAAAAAAACTGACCTGGGAATAGAGTGCTCTAAAAGAGATAATATAAGATTATAGGACCATCTGAAATTCATGATCAAAGAAAGATCCTATTTTACATTTCAGAAAGTTATAGTTGTAAATGATATCCTAGAATCAGAGGATAAAATAGAAATTGAAAGAAACAATCAATTACCACTTAAAAGAGATCCCAAAATGAAAACTCTCAGAAATATTATGACCAAATTCCAAAAGAAAAAATGCTTGAAACATCCAGGAAGAAACCATTCAAATATGACAAAACTACAGAGAGGATCACAAAAGATTTAGTAGTTACCGTATTAAAGAATCAGAGGACTTAGAATATGATGTTTCAGAAGATAAAAGACCAAGAATAACTTACCCAGAAAAAATGAGTATAAAACTTCAGACAAAAAAAACATAAGCCTTTGTTGAAATAAGAGACTTTCAAACATCCTTGATGAAAAAAAAACAGAATTGAATAAAAAACTGACTTTCAAATACAAGATTCAAGAGAGAGATATAAAATTATGAAAATCAAAGAGAAATAATAAGGGATTTGATAAGATTAAACTATTTACTTTCTTATGTGTGAAGATGATACCTGTAACTTCTAAGAGTTTTAACATGTTTAAGGCAATTAGAAACATTCTACATAAGAGGGCATAGGAGTGAGTTGATTACATTGAGATATTTTTGAAAAAAATGAATGAGCATGAAAAAGTGATACATAGGAAGAATGAGAGAAGGGAGATGAAGAATGGACAAAATTATCACATAAAAGAGACACACAAGGCAGAGCTTTTATAGTGGAAAGGGAAATGGTTGAATAGCAATGCTTGAACTGTCATCTGAATTGGTTCAGAGATGAAAACACAGATACACAAATAATTGGGTATAGAAATCTGTCCTATCAAACAGGGAAGAAGGAAGGAAAGAAGGAAAACAGAGATAATAAAAGTAAAGGCACTTAAAGGAAGGCAATATTCAGAAGCAAAACAGACTTTAAATGGGGGACAGGATAAAAATAGATGGGAAGGGATAAACAGAAGAAAACAGGATATAGACAAATGCATAGTTATTTATTATAAATCTGTGAATTGGATTAATTCACCCATAAAATGGAAACAGAAGCCAACAATATTTTTACAAGAAATACACTTGAAACAGAGAGACACACAAAGAATTAGAATAAGAGGTTGAACCAGAATCTATTAAGCTTCAGTTAAAAGTAAAAAAGGGATGATCTCAGACAAAGCAAAAACAAAAATATACCTAATTAAAAGAGATAAGCACAGCAACTATATCTTGCTAAAAGGTGCTATAGACAATGAAGTAATATCAATATAAACAAATATGAACTAAATGGCATGCCATCCAAATTCTTACAGGTAAAGTAAAATAAATTATAGGAAGGGGTGGCTAGGTGGCGCAACGGGTAGAGCACCAGCCCTGGAGTCAGGAGTATCTGAGTTTAGATCCGACCTCAAACACTTAATAATTACCTAACTGTGTGGCCTTGGGCAAGCCACTTAACCCCATTGCCTTACAAAAAAAAAAATAATAATAATAAAATAAATAAATAAATTATAGGAGGAACTAATAAAACTAAACTAGTAAGTGGTTTCAAATATCTCCTTTCAGAACTACAGAAATTTAGCCATAATTTAAAAAAAGAAGTCAAGGAGATGAATAGAATCTTTAAAAAGTTAGAGATGATAGACCTCTAGAGAAAAAATGAATGGGAATACAAAGGAGTATACTTTTACTCCACTATATTTGGCATCCTCACTGAAACTCATCCTAAAACCATAAAAACTTCACCATCAGAAAAGCAGAAACATCTGCACTCTTTTCAGACCATAGGGCAATAAACATTATATTTAATAAAGGATGGTAAAAGCACATATTAAATACTATTTTGGAATTGAATAATCTAATCCTAAAGAATAAATTGATCAAAGGACAAATTATACAATTGTTTCATTAAAGAGAATGAAAACAATGAAACAACATACAAAAATTTGTGGAATGAAGCCAAAGCAATATTTAGGGGAATATTTATTTTTCTAAACACATACTTCAATACAAAAGAGAGATCTAATGATCAATGAAATGGGCATATTTAAAAAAACCTGGGGGAGGGAGGAGAAACAAATCAAAAATTTACAAGTAAATACTAACATGAAAATTCTGAAAATTAAAGGATTAATAAAGTTGAAAGTAAGAATTCTACTGAACTAATAAATCAAAAGCTATGACACAAATATGGTTTTGATACTGAAACCAGAAAGAGAAAAAAAGCAAAGAAATGAAATTAAAGACTAATTTCTTAGATGAATATTAAATTAAATTAAAATAAAATTCTAGCATGGAGATTATATCAATTTATCATAAAGACTATAATACTCTGTGACAAAGTGGGATTAATACCAGGAATTCAGGACTGGTTCCATATTAGGAAAATTATGAGCATAATAAACTATATTAATAACAATTATAACAAAAAATTATTACATTAGAAACAACAAAATAACATTAATAATAAAATCCACATGATTATCTCAATGCAGATGCAAAAAAGTCTTTTGAGAAAATACAATGCTAATTCTTGTTTAAAAAAAGTTTGAAAATATAGGAAATCAATGGAGGCTTTCTTAAAATAAGTTGTATTTATCTAAAACCATGACCAATTATTATCTGTAATGAGAATAAATTAGAATCCTTCCTAATAAGATCAGAATTGAAGCAAGAATGCCCATTATCACCAGTATTTTTCAATATCATATTGATATTGGACAACAAAAAGAAACTGAAGAAATAAAAATATTCATTATGATAAGAAAACTATCACTCTTTGCAGATGATATGATAGTATAGTTAGAGAATCCTGGAGAATCAATTAAAAAAACTAACTGAAACAATAAACAAATTTAGCAAATTTTCAGGCTTGTCAAAAAAAGCCCATATAAATCATCAACATTTCTATATATTACCAACACAAAGCAGGGAAAGGGAAATTTCATTAAAAATAATTTATGATAATATAAAATTCTTGAGAATCTACCTATTAAGACAAACTGAAGGACTATATCATCACAATTACAAAACATTTTTCACACAAATAAAGACAAATCTAAACAATTGGAAAAGTATTAATTACTTTTAGGCAAACTGAGCCAATATAATAAAAATGACAATTTTACTAATGTTAGTTTAATTATTCAGTGCTATTCCAATCAAACTACAAAAGAATTATTTTATAGAACAAGAAAAAATAACAGGATAATTCATCAGGAAGAACAAAAGATCAAGAATAATAAGGAAATCAATGAAAAAAAAATGTGAAGACAGACTAGATATACCAGACTGCATGCTATATTACAAAATATTAATCATCAAAACAATCTGGTATAAGAAATCAAGTGATAGATCAATGGAATAGGTAATATACATACATATATATTAAGCAGCAGTAAATTACTATAGTAATGTGATGTTTTATAAACCCAAAGATCTAAGTTTTGTTGGTAAAAATTAACAATTTATCTATAGTTGTTGGAAAAACTGGGAAGTAGTTTGATCAAAATTAGGTATGGCCTGTCTCATATCATATACTGAAATAAGGTCAAAATGAATGATTTATATAGTAACAAATCTGGCAATCATGAGAAAAAATTTTCCCATCACATCTATGAATAAGGAAAGACTTTGTGAGCAAATCAGAGATATAGAAGATCATGGGAAATAAAATGGAAAATTTTATCACATTAAATTCAAAAGGATTTGCTTAAACAAAAAAGTGGCAAAAATTAAAAGGAAAGCAAAAAACTGAGAGGAGGAGGTATTTTTCTAATAATTGTCTCATTTCTCAAATATAAAGGTTACCAAATCAAATTTATAAAAAATAATAGACATTCCCCAAATGATAAATGCTCAAAGGAAATGAACAGGCACTTTTTTTTATAAGAAGGAATCAAAACTATCAATACATATAAAAATATTCTAAATCATTATTGATAGGAGAAATGCAAATTAAAACAGCTCTGATATACCATATCACATGTTTCAGATTATCTAATAAGACAGAAAATTAAAATGAGAAATGCTGAAGGGGATGTGGAAAGATTGGGACAATAATACATTATTGGTGGAACTGTGAATTGGAAACAATTTGGAACTACACCCAGCAGACCATAAAACTGTGCATACCCTTTTGCCTAGCAATACTTGGAGGGAGAGAATTTGGAACTCAAAAATATTTAAATTTAGGGTGGTTAGATGATGCAGTGACTAGAGCACCTACCCTGGAGTCAGGAGTACCTGAGTTCAAATCCGGTCTCAGACACTTAATAATTACCTAGCTGTGTGACCTTGGGCAAGCTACTTAACCCCATTTGCCTTGCAAAAACCTAAAAAAAAATTTAAATTAATGCTTAATGTTTCAACATAATTACAAAATATTTAACAAATCAAAAATATAAACAATAAAAATAAAGAAATCACTACAAATTAGGTTTGGTTTATTGTTTTGTTTATCATCTTGATGTAAGAAAATATTAATAAATGCAGATTAAACTTAAAAGCATATTAACATTTTTATTCTTACCAACAAATCTAGCCATTGCTTTATAAACCTTGCTTGAGTTAAGCAGAAAAGAAGTAGAAGGCTCAGAGAATTAATTTTTTACCAGACTGTAGATCTAGTGACTTTAGCCTAATAAGTAGTAGTAGAAGAGTAGTAGTAGTAGTAGTGGTAGTAGTGGTAGTAGTAGTAGTTGTGGTAGTAGTAGTAGTAGTAGTGGTAGTAGTAGTTGTGGTAGTAGTAGTAGTAGTAGTAGTTGTGGTAGTAGTAGTAGTAGTAGTGGTAGTAGTAGTAGTTGTGGTAGTAGTAGTAGTAGTAGTAGTAGTAGTAGTTGTGGTAGTAGTAGTAGTAGTGGTAGTAGTAGCAGGCAAAGGAGGAGGAAGAGGAGTGATAGTAGTGGTAGTGGTAGTAATAGTAGTAATAGTAGAGGTAGAACTAGCAGTAGTAGTAGTAGTAGTAGTAGTAGTAGTAGTAGTAGTAGTAGTAGCTGGCAGTTATACATAATTTAAAATGTTTATGAAGTGCTATACATTCATTTTTCTCATTTCAGACTCATAGTACTCCTGAGATTTATTATCTTTAATTATTTGTTCTTGATATATGCTAAATATATCTTGTTTATACACATCTATTTGCATTCTGTTGCCTACATTCTATCCCAAGCATTTAACAAGTTGCCTGTCACATGGATGGATAAGAAATAAGTATTGGGGGTGGCTAGGTGGCACAGTGGATAAAGCACCCGCCCTAGAGTCAGGAGTACCTGGGTTCAAATCCGGTCTCAGACACTTAATAATTACCTAGCTGTGTGGCCTTGGGCAAGCCACTTAACCCCATTTGCCTTGCAAAAACCTAAAAAAAAAAAGAAAAAGAAAGAAAGAAAAGAAATAAGTATTGACTGGTTGGCAATAATTCAATGTCCAGGACTGCCTGGATCTAGCTTACTGTGAAGTTCTTATCACCTTATGTAACATGAACAGCACTCTTATTTCCTAATTTACCATTCTTACATAAATAGGATTTTTTTGACCCTTATAACAACTTTGAGAGTTAGGTGTTATTATTGGCTTCATTTTATAGATGAGATTATGTGGTTTCCCCATTGTCAAAGCTTTCTAGGGTCCAAGTCTGTTTTTGAACTCTCCAGTTATTGCCCTTCATCATCAAAGACCGTGACATCAAATGATTGATGGCATGGCATACATTTTATGTTGATTATAGTGAGGGAAATGTTGTGAAAGCCTTTTCACTACCTTCTCCAGAATCATCATCACCCCATGACCTGATCTAGTAGAAAACAGGACTGCTGGTGATGGTCTGGATGCTGAAGGAGTCCTTGGCCTTTAGGATGTGGGTCCTTCCCATATCAGAAAGACACCAAGGTGTTTCATCAATGCTGGATATGACACCAGGATGGTGATTTTTTTTTGGCCACAACCTCACAACATGGTATAGCTAACCTTTCTTTCAATGGTTTAAGTTTTAGTAAGGTAAATGAATTGTTCTGCTCAGGTCTGCAACCATACTCCTCCTGCTCCTCCACGACAATCCAAAGACTGGCTACCTGGAAGCTGCCCAACAGATCATAAAAATAAAGCTAATTATTTAATAATGATAATTATTTAATTTAATAGTGCTAATAAGTATAGCTTATGGTTGGAATTATGACAGCATCTGATCATCTTCAAGCCTCCAATTTTCTCTGTTCTCTCTAGGAATATGGCATTACAAACTAAGTTCTATCAGGATTTGACAATTTAAAAACAAATTAAAGCAAAGCAAAACAATGGTTTTGAACAGACAAATGCTATGGTTTTTGAATGGAAGTGGGAGCAATATTTTTTCTCACCTCAGTCTAAGAAATTTCTAAATCTATAAAAATTCAGTAAGGCAAAAAATTAATAATAATAATAATGATGATGATAAATTAGAAATATAAGTAAGAGTAAATTTTGATAAAATGCATTCATTCCAATAAACTAACCATACCCATATCCATCTTATCATTACTTTATAAGCATGATTTTTTTTCCACTTGCAAAACTATATCACAACCCAATTTTGAAAAATCCTGAAGAGTTTTTTTTGAACCATCAAGAGGTTAAGTGACTTGTCCAGGGTTCCACAACAAGAACTTATCAAAGGCATTTTGAACCTAAGTATCCCTGGTTCTAACCTCCAGCAGTCTATATCCTATACTATGCTGCCTCTTATTATTGCATATTGAATATTACATTGTGGTCACTCTTCAAATGGTGCTAGGCCAAAGTGATCACAGGGTGAATTTCTGTTTGATTGCAGGGTCAAAGAACTAGGAGTCAAAAGGACTTCAGAAAACAGCAGGCCAAATGTCCTTATTTTACAGATCAGGAAACTCAGGAATACAAATGTTAAATTTATCAAGGTTTAAATAAATAAAAAGCAGAAATTTGAGTCCTGATCTTTCAATTTCAGAGTTAGTGTATTGTCTATCTTTGGGACCACATTGGATCTTCCCTTAAAATTTTAAGAATACAAGCATATTTACAAGGAAGGGAAAAAAAGACATTTTTGTTGATTTATATTTATATTTATAATGATTTATATAAGCCAAGGAAGCATTTCTCTCTACAATCTTTTATTACTGCAGTGCATCACATTTACTCTAGTCTTTATCTATAAACCTTTGCATATTTATATATGAGATTACTTCAAGAGAACTCTTATAAGATCCAAAAATTAACCATTTTTTAAAATTCCCCACAAAAAAAGAAAAATGTAGTATAGAATAAAAGTAATTCTTCATAAAAAGAATTCATCATAAAAATGCTTCTTTAAAAAATGGAATTGCTGGGAATTCCACTAGTTGAATTTCTATGAATATGAAAAGATTATATTATTTTTAAGGGGTTTTTTTTTTGGTAATGCAATGGGGTTAAGTGGCTTGCCCAAGGCCACACAGCTGGGTAATTATTAAGTTCTGAGGCCGGATTTGAAACGAGGTACTCCTGACTCCAGGGCCAGTGCTCTATCCATTGTGCCACCTAGCTGCCCAAAGCTATATTATTTTTAACTGAAGTGTCCAATTTGAAAGAAAAGGGCATTTAGGGGCAGCTAGGTGGTGTAGTGGATAAAGCACCGGCCCTGGAGTCAGGAGTACCAGGGTTCAAATCCAGTCTCAGACACTTAATAATTACCCAGCTGTGTGGCCTTGGGCAAGCCACTTAACCCCGTTTGCCTTCCAAAAACCTAAAAAAAAGGGGGGGGGGGGGCATTTAAAGAATATAAACTCTTCAAACAAGTTATTCAAGATAATTTATTTCGTAATTCTTTGGAGAAATAAACACCATTTAAGCTTCTATAGATGAATTATTGAAAGTAATTTTATGTTTAGGAAACATAATTAGTAATAAATTTGTAGACTAATTTCTACTGTGCAAAAAAGAAAAGCAATTTTAAAAATTAAAAGTTACTTATTTGGGTCAAAACTATTAGATTTTAACAGCAAAATTGTTATAAAATTTGCAAATTAAGAAAACAATTCCATTTGAGATCTATAGTAATAAAACCTTTTTTTTAAATTTTTCTTTAAATTGAGAACATTAAAAATATCTAATGGCCACACCAGGAGGATTAAGAAGATATTTTAGCATTACTAATTTAAATGATCCACCTTAGTATCTTTTTTTTTTCTGAATGATTTCCAATGATGTTAAACTTTCTCAGGGATTACTCTTTGAAAATTGTAGAAAGATATTACAAAAATTGTCCAAATAATCTAGAAAAAAGGAAGAATAAAGGTTTGGGCATGAATTATTTAAATTCATTATTAATTTCTCAGATTCCACTTTGCTGTGTTCTTTTGAGAAATGACTTAAACTGACTTTAAAATTAACCCATGCAGATCAGGCTTATGTCTTTGTAGAAAGAATGCAATATTTAGGTATGAGATACATTATACGTTTTATATTTTTAAATTTTATTGATGCTTTTATTTCATGGCAAATTGCTTAATCTCTATGGACCTCAATTTTCTTATGTGCAATATTAGTAGGCTGGGAAAAAAATGACCATCAAACTCCTTTCCTGCTCTAAATCTCTTTTAAACCTCCATTTCAATCACTTGCATGTATAACTCAATTGTGTCCCCTTCACACTTTTTTTGAAACCAATATCAACTATCTAGGAAAACCAATGGACATAATGAAAGCCTCTATCCATGCAATGCAGCATTCAGAACCTCAATGTCTTTGAGCAAAAGAGAAAGGAACATTTCTTTATCTCTCATTTAGGAGCAAAGTTCATAGTTTTTACAAAAGAGAGTTCTGAGAGAGTTTTTTCATATTAAATTTATGCAGTGAAAGCATGTCCTCTGGTTGTGGGCAATAGAAATTTAAATCAATTCTGAAGAATTTTTTTTAATTTATTTCTTCCTTAAAGTAAAAACATTCAGTGAAGATAAAAATAAAGTATTAGAAAAATTCTGCATTGGTAAATGCATTTGTGTCTTAAAATACAGTTCCCTTTCTTGCCAAAATTGAACTTGTTCTTTAAGTCTTACTGTTGTGATTTTAAGCTGAAGCTACATGTCTTCTAAGAACATATTGTCCATAGGTTTAAAAAAAAGAACCATCTCTTTTGCCTTTTACTCATAATAAAAACTGAACATTTCAAATCCCTTAAATAATTTCCCGAATCAAAAGAACAGATGGTGTTTAAAAGTGGAGCTCCAGCCTACTGTCTGAGATTTGAACAAACTTCTGTGGCTACACATGGAAAACAAAGACTTCCCTCTATATTGTCTCGTTTGATCCTAGAGACTAAAAGTAATAAAAAAAAAATTTCTCTGACCCTAATGAATCAATTGAAAGAGTACACAGGTTTATCAGTCATAGGTCTCAGGATTTTTCTCAGTTCTTCATAGAATTATTGATCCATAAAGGACTCTGTTCAAATGTTTATGCTAGATTCTTAACCCTTTTTTGGTATCATGGACCCATTTGGCAGTATGATTGAGTCTATACATTCATTCTTAGAATAATGTTTTGAAACAAAAAAATAAAAGCTAAAACATTAGATTACAAAAGAAACTAATTTATATTGAAATAAAGAAGTAATTTGTTTTCTAAATCCTAATAAACAGGCCTCCTGAAATATATCCCTGATGCCCTTCCTTAAACCCACATATAAGATGTTCTCCTTTAAAAATAGATTTCTTTCACACCTCACAGGATCCTATAGTACTCCTCTCTAATATGGGAAGTTGCCAAAAAATCAACTTAAATAAATCAAAATTTTGGACCTGGCAGGAACATTAAAGGAAATCATCTTGTCCTAATTTCTTATTTTTTGAGGTAAGAAAACTGAGACCCAGAGGGATTAAGTGACATACCTAGATCATAAGAATAGTAAAGAGATAGAGCTGTGATGTGTACAAAGGTCTTTAAATTTCAAGTTCAGCCCTCTTTTCACTGTTTTAATCAACAAACTTGTATTCCTTTTCAACTTCTAAATCCAGTAACCCAGAAAAGTGCTCTCACTGGAGAATTTGGAAATATCTGAAAGATGGAGGAGAAAAGGTAGGTATGTATTCTCCAAATATCTCCAAAGGTCCCCTGCAAAAACAACTTCCTGAAAACAAATTCTTGAGGGTGAAAACCTACAAAAGGATATAATACAACAATTTTCCACCTCAATACAACTTAGAAGATTGTTAGGAAAAGTCTATCACATTTGGGGGCAGGAGATGATAGAGGCTTTCCTAGTACAAATCTCCTTATAGAAAAACCAGCTTCTAGTCTTGGGGATAACTAAATCAGAAGGGGAAAATACTGGTTCCAGAGCTCTAAGTCCACAGATGGTAAGAGGTAGGGACAACTGACTGATCAGAAAGTTATTAAAGGGTCCCTCTGCTGGTACTGGATGCAGGATTCTATTGCATTGTCCATACATGGATCCAAACAACAGTCTTAAGGAAGAGGAACACTAGCACAATAGAACTTGTGGTCACAGGGGAGTGGGGATTCTGGTCATAGTTCAGAGTTTAAAAAGAATGCTTTTGATCATTCACAGATCAAAACAGACGAAGAGAATAGAAAATATACCTCTCCTTAGATCAGGCCACTTTAGAAGTTCTGGAAATTTACAAAACCCCAGAACTAACTCTGAAAATAGCTGCAAAAAGAAAAAAAAACTTGGAGCTTAGAACAGTGGTACCTCCAAGCCAGGATCAAAATAGAAACACAGAAAACAACAAAATGAAACCAGCTACATCCAAACCCTCAAAGAAAAGTGTGGATTGATCTTGGCCCAAAAAAGAATTCCTAGAAGTATTGAAAAAAAAAGATTATAAAAATCAGATAAGAGGAAAATTTGGGCAAAGAAATGACACTGATAAATGAAAAATATCATGAAAAAAAAATCATCAGCTTGATAAAAGAGGCAAAAATATTATCTTGAAGAAAATACACCTAACAAACTAGAATTTGGCAAATAGTAAAAGAGGCACAAAAATCCAATGAAGAAAAGAATGTGATAAAAAGTAAATTTGGCCATGTTAAAATGTACAAAAAGTTACTGAACAAAGGAACTTATTAAGAAACATAATTGACCAAATGGAAAAGGAGGGAGGTAGAAGAGGTCACTGAAGAAAGTAATTCTTTATATGTTAGAACAAAATTAGTGGAAGCTGATAACTCTATGAGAAATCAAGAAACAATAAAACACAACCAAAAGAATGAAAAAAAATTTTCAACATGAAATTCTTATTGAAAAAGCATTGACCTGGAAAATAGATCAAGTAGAGATAATTTAAGATAATTAGATCACATAAAAATCATCATCTAAAAAAAGGGTCCAGACATCTTTTGTCTGGAAAGTATTAAGGAAAATGCCCTTATATTCTAGAATGAGAAGGTAAAATAAAAAACATAATCAATTCACCACTCACCTCCTAAAAGAGATCCAAAAACAAAAACTCTCAGGAATATTATAACCAAATTCCAGAGTTCCCAAGTCAAGAAGAAAATACTACAAGAAGTCAAAAAAAATCAATTCAAATATCATGGAGTCACAGTCAGATTTAGCAGCTTCTACACTAAAGGATTAGAGTAGAGTACCTGGTATATAATATTCCAGGGGACAAAGGAGCTAGGATTACAATCAAGAATCATTTATCCAGAAAAAGCAGCATAATCCTTCAAGGAGAAAAAATAAGGTATTCAATGAAACAAAGAACTTTCAAGCATTTCTATGAAAAGACCAGAACTGAATAGAGAATTTGACTTTCAAATACAAGACTAAAGAGAAGATAAACAGGAAAGAAAAATCATAAGGAATTCAATAAGGTTAAACTGTTTCCTACAAGGGAAGGAGATATTTGTAACTCCTAAGATCTTTCTTGTTATTAGGACAGTTAGAAAACTTAAACACAGAGAGAGAGAGAGAGAGAGAGAGAGAGAGAGAGAGAGAGAGAGGAGGTGTAAGTTGAATATGAAGGGGAAATCTCTTTATTTTTAGAGGGGTTTTTTAGGGTTTGTTTTTTGCAAGGCAATGGGGTTAAGTGACTTGCCCAAGGCCACACAACTAGATAATTATTAAGTGTCTGAGGTGGAATTTGAACTCAGGTTCTCTTGCCTCCAGGGCTGGTGCTCTATCCTCTGCACCACCTAGCCACCTCTAAGAGAAATTTTTTAAAAAAAATAATGGAAAAGAGAAATGCACTGGGAAAAAGGGGAAAAGAGAGTTGAATGAGGGAGTGGAGTTGGAAGAGTAAAGGCAGGAACTTGCCTGAGCTTCCCTCAAACCACTTGAAATACCATTAAATAATGACTCTGAGCAAATTCTACAGTAGCAGAACCCACAAAAAGATGGAGTGAAACAATTTTTCAGCCCAAGACAACTTGGAAGATCCACGGGAAAGGTCTGTTGCACCAGGACTAGAAAGGAACACAGCACAGTTCAGATCGCACCATAGCAGACTAGCTCCAGCCATACAGGAATATACATATGCAAACTGTGGCAGTTTCCAGATCTCTCAGCCCAGGGATTGCCAAGGACAACTTGGAGAGGAAAAACTCTATCACACCAGAGGGAGAGCAGAGCTGAGTTCAGCACCAGCTTCAGAGCAGACCCAGCCTCACAAGGACCTGTGGAGCCACACAGCAGGGAGCCACAGGACAGCTGCTTCCAGAGCTCTCAACCCACAGATGGTAAGGGAGTTATGGAAGACTGCAGAGGTCTCTTTGCTATCCCTGAAACAGATCTCTGTTGCTTCATCCATACTCAGATCCAGGTTCCAGTCTGGGGCCCTGGTCCCAGGAGGAGGAACAGAAGCATGACAGAACTTACTGCCTGCAGCAGAGCAGGGACACTCCTCAGAGTTCCAGGGCAGAAAGAGTATGGTCATCCACAGACTGGAACACAAGCCAGGAGAGCAGTCATAGCCTCTCCTAAGACCCTGAAGAAATTGAGAACTTGTAGATCCCTGGGGAGTATCCCTTGAAAATAGTTGGAAAAACAGCTTGTTTCCCAAGCATTATCTCACCTTATCAAAGAGTTAAAATCAAGTCATAGACTGGGAAATGAGTAAACAGCAGAAGAAAAAAAAATCCAACCACATACAATTACTTTGATCATATGGAGGATCAAAATATACATTCAGATCATAACAAAGTCAAAGCTTCTGAATCCAAAGCATCCAAGAAAAATATGAATTGGTCTCATTGGAAGAGGGTAAAAAAAAGATTCTGAAAATCAAGTAAGGGAGGTTGTGGAAAAACTGGGAAGAGAAATGAGAGAGATGCAACAAAATCATGAAAACCAAAATCAGCAATTTGGTGAAGGAAATACCAAAAAATGCTGAAGAAAATAAGATCTTAAAAACCAGTTTGGGTCAAATGGAAAAAACAATCCAAAAGGCCAATAAGGAGAAGAATGTCTTAAGAAGAATTGACTAAATGGAAAGGAGATACAAAAACTCTCTGAAGAAAATAATTCCTTAAAATATAGAATGGAGCTAAAGGAAACTGATGGCTTTGTGAGAAAACAAAAAATAATCAAAAAATCCCCAAAAGAATGAAAAACTAGAAGAAAATGTGAAATATCTCACTTGAAAAACAGCTGACCAGGGGCAGCTAGGTGGCACAGTGGATAAAGCACTAGCCCTGGAGTCAGGAATACCTGAGTTAAAATCCAGCCTCAGACACTTAATAATTACCTAGCTGTGTGACCTTGGGCAAGCCACTTAACCCCATTTGTCTTGCAAAAACCTTAAAAGAAAGAAAGAAAGAAAGAAAGAAAGAAAGAAAGAAAGAAAGAAAGGAAGGAAGGAAGGAAGGAAGGAAGGAAGGAAGGAAGGAAGGAAGGAAGGAAGGAAGGAAGAAGAAAGAAAGAAAGAAAGAAAGAAAGAAAGAAAGAAAGAAAGAAAGAAAGAAAGAAAGAAAGAAAGAAAGAAAGAAAGAAAGAAAGAAAAACAGCTGACCTGGAAAACAGATCTAAGAGAAATTTAAAATTATTGGGCTACCTGAAGGTCTTGAACAAAAAAAGAAAAGCTCAGGCATCTTTTTTTCAAGAAATTCTCAAGGAAAATTTCCCTGATATCCTAGAAGCAGAGGGTAAACTAGAAATTGAAAAGATCCACCAATCACCTCCTGAAAAAGATACAAAAAATGAAAACTGCCAGGAATATTTTAGCCCAGTTTTAGAACTCTCAAGTCATGGAGAAAATATTATAAACATCCAGAAAGAAACAATTCAATATCAAGAAGTGACAATCATGAAAACACAAGATTTAGCAGCTTTTACCTTGAGGGCTTGTATGGCTTAGAATATGATGTTCCAGAAGGCAAGAGAACTTGAATTATAGCCAAGAATCAACTACCCAACAAAACAGAACATTCTCTTTCAGGGGAAAAGATGGACATCCAATGAAATAGGAGACTTTCAAACTTTGCTGAAGAAATGACCAGAGCTGAACAGAAACTTTGATCTTCAGGTACAGGACTATGGTGAAGCATAGAGAGGGTGGATGGGAAGGGCAAATCATAAGAACTTTTAATGATGTTGGACTGCTTGAATTCCTGCATAGGAAGATGATACTGATAACTCATTTGAACCTTCTCATTTATTAGGGCAGTTAGAAGAAGTAAACATAAACAAGGTACAGGAGGGAGTTGAATTTGAAGGTAGATGATATTAAAAAGAGTGAATGAGGAAGAAAGGAATGTACTGAGAGAAAAGGAAAAAAAGAAGTAAAATGGGCTAAGTTAGTTCACATAAAACAGTAAAGAAAAGGCTTTTGTAGTGGAGAGTCAGGTGGTAAGGTAGGGGGGAGTGAATGAGCCCTACTCTCATTAGAAATAGCTCAGAGGGAGGGAATAACATACATATTCAACTGGGTATTAAAAAACTACCTTATTCTAGAGGAAAATAGGAGGAAAAGGAGCCCAAAGCTATATTATTTTTAACTGAAGTGTCCAATTTGAAAGAAAAGGGCATTTAGGGGCAGCTAGGTGGTGTAGTGGATAAAGCACCGGCCCTGGAGTCAGGAGTACCAGGGTTCAAATCCGGTCTCAGACCCTTAATAATTACCCAGCTGTGTGGCCTTGGGCAAGCCACTTAACCCCGTTTGCCTTCCAAAAACCTAAAAAAAAGGGGGGGGGGCATTTAAAGAATATAAACTCTTCAAACAAGTTATTCAAGATAATTTATTTCGTAATTCTTTGGAGAAATAAACACCATTTAAGCTTCTATAGATGAATTATTGAAAGTAATTTTATGTTTAGGAAACATAATTAGTAATAAATTTGTAGACTAATTTCTACTGTGCAAAAAAGAAAAGCAATTTTAAAAATTAAAAGTTACTTATTTGGGTCAAAACTATTAGATTTTAACAGCAAAATTGTTATAAAATTTGCAAAATTAAGAAAACAATTCCATTTGAGATCTATAGTAATAAAACCTTTTTTTAAATTTTTCTTTAAATTGAGAACATTAAAAATATCTAATGGCCACACCAGGAGGATTAAGAAGATATTTTAGCATTACTAATTTAAATGATCCACCTTAGTATCTTTTTTTTTCTGAATGATTTCCAATGATGTTAAACTTTCTCAGGGATTACTCTTTGAAAATTGTAGAAAGATATTACAAAAATTGTCCAAATAATCTAGAAAAAAGGAAGAATAAAGGTTTGGGCATGAATTATTTAAATTCATTATTAATTTCTCAGATTCCACTTTGCTGTGTTCTTTTGAGAAATGACTTAAACTGACTTTAAAATTAACCCATGCAGATCAGGCTTATGTCTTTGTAGAAAGAATGCAATATTTAGGTATGAGATACATTATACGTTTTATATTTTTAAATTTTATTGATGCTTTTATTTCATGGCAAATTGCTTAATCTCTATGGACCTCAATTTTCTTATGTGCAATATTAGTAGGCTGGGAAAAAAATGACCATCAAACTCCTTTCCTGCTCTAAATCTCTTTTAAACCTCCATTTCAATCACTTGCATGTATAACTCAATTGTGTCCCCTTCACACTTTTTTTGAAACCAATATCAACTATCTAGGAAAACCAATGGACATAATGAAAGCCTCTATCCATGCAATGCAGCATTCAGAACCTCAATGTCTTTGAGCAAAAGAGAAAGGAACATTTCTTTATCTCTCATTTAGGAGCAAAGTTCATAGTTTTTACAAAAGAGAGTTCTGAGAGAGTTTTTTCATATTAAATTTATGCAGTGAAAGCATGTCCTCTGGTTGTGGGCAATAGAAATTTAAATCAATTCTGAAGAATTTTTTTTAATTTATTTCTTCCTTAAAGTAAAAACATTCAGTGAAGATAAAAATAAAGTATTAGAAAAATTCTGCATTGGTAAATGCATTTGTGTCTTAAAATACAGTTCCCTTTCTTGCCAAAATTGAACTTGTTCTTTAAGTCTTACTGTTGTGATTTTAAGCTGAAGCTACATGTCTTCTAAGAACATATTGTCCATAGGTTTAAAAAAAAGAACCATCTCTTTTGCCTTTTACTCATAATAAAAACTGAACATTTCAAATCCCTTAAATAATTTCCCGAATCAAAAGAACAGATGGTGTTTAAAAGTGGAGCTCCAGCCTACTGTCTGAGATTTGAACAAACTTCTGTGGCTACACATGGAAAACAAAGACTTCCCTCTATATTGTCTCGTTTGATCCTAGAGACTAAAAGTAATAAAAAAAAATTTCTCTGACCCTAATGAATCAATTGAAAGAGTACACAGGTTTATCAGTCATAGGTCTCAGGATTTTTCTCAATTCTTCATAGAATTATTGATCCATAAAGGACTCTGTTCAAATGTTTATGCTAGATTCTTAACCCTTTTTTGGTATCATGGACCCATTTGGCAGTATGATTGAGTCTATACATTCATTCTTAGAATAATGTTTTGAAACAAAAAAATAAAAGCTAAAACATTAGATTACAAAAGAAACTAATTTATATTGAAATAAAGAAGTAATTTGTTTTCTAAATCCTAATAAACAGGCCTCCTGAAATATATCCCTGATGCCCTTCCTTAAACCCACATATAAGATGTTCTCCTTTAAAAATAGATTTCTTTCACACCTCACAGGATCCTATAGTATTCCTCTCTAATATGGGAAGTTACCAAAAAATCAACTTAAATAAATCAAAATTTTGGACCTGGCAGGAACATTAAAGGAAATCATCTTGTCCTAATTTCTTATTTTTTGAGGTAAGGAAACTGAGACCCAGAGGGATTAAGTGACATACCTAGATCATAAGAATAGTAAAGAGATAGAGCTGTGATGTGTACAAAGGTCTTTAAATTTCAAGTTCAGCCCTCTTTTCACTGTTTTAATCAACAAACTTGTATTCCTTTTCAACTTCTAAATCCAGTAACCCAGAAAAGTGCTCTCACTGGAGAATTTGGAAATATCTGAAAGATGGAGGAGAAAAGGTAGGTATGTATTCTCCAAATATCTCCAAAGGTCCCCTGCAAAAACAACTTCCTGAAAACAAATTCTTGAGGGTGAAAACCTACAAAAGGATATAATACAACAATTTTCCACCTCAATACAACTTAGAAGATTGTTAGGAAAAGTCTATCACATTTGGGGGCAGGAGATGATAGAGGCTTTCCTAGTACAAATCTCCTTATAGAAAAACCAGCTTCTAGTCTTGGGGATAACTAAATCAGAAGGGGAAAATACTGGTTCCAGAGCTCTAAGTCCACAGATGGTAAGAGGTAGGGACAACTGACTGATCAGAAAGTTATTAAAGGGTCCCTCTGCTGGTACTGGATGCAGGATTCTATTGCATTGTCCATACATGGATCCAAACAACAGTCTTAAGGAAGAGGAACACTAGCACAATAGAACTTGTGGTCACAGGGGAGTGGGGATTCTGGTCATAGTTCAGAGTTTAAAAAGAATGCTTTTGATCATTCACAGATCAAAACAGACGAAGAGAATAGAAAACATACCTCTCCTTAGATCAGGCCACTTTAGAAGTTCTGGAAACTTACAAAACCCCAGAACTAACTCTGAAAATAGCTGCAAAAAGAAAAAAAAAACTTGGAGCTTAGAACAGTGGTACCTCCAAGCCAGGATCAAAATAGAAACACAGAAAACAACAAAATGAAACCAGCTACATCCAAACCCTCAAAGAAAAGTGTGGATTGATCTTGGCCCAAAAAAGAATTCCTAGAAGTATTGGAAAAAAAGATTATAAAAATCAGATAAGAGGAAAATTTGGGCAAAGAAATGACACTGATAAATGAAAAATATCATGAAAAAAAATCATCAGCTTGATAAAAGAGGCAAAAATATTATCTTGAAGAAAATACACCTAACAAACTAGAATTTGGCAAATAGTAAAAGAGGCACAAAAATCCAATGAAGAAAAGAATGTGATAAAAAGTAAATTTGGCCATGTTAAAATGTACAAAAAGTTACTGAACAAAGGAACTTATTAAGAAACATAATTGACCAAATGGAAAAGGAGGGAGGTAGAAGAGGTCACTGAAGAAAGTAATTCTTTATATGTTAGAACAAAATTAGTGGAAGCTGATAACTCTATGAGAAATCAAGAAACAATAAAACACAACCAAAAGAATGAAAAAAAATTTTCAACATGAAATTCTTATTGAAAAAGCATTGACCTGGAAAATAGATCAAGTAGAGATAATTTAAGATAATTAGATCACATGAAAATCATCATCTAAAAAAAGGGTCCAGACATCTTTTGTCTGGAAAGTATTAAGGAAAATGCCCTTATATTCTAGAATGAGAAGGTAAAATAAAAACATAATCAATTCACCACTCACCTCCTAAAAGAGATCCAAAAACAAAAACTCTCAGGAATATTATAACCAAATTCCAGAGTTCCCAAGTCAAGAAGAAAATACTACAAGAAGTCAAAAAAAATCAATTCAAATATCATGGAGTCACAGTCAGATTTAGCAGCTTCTACACTAAAGGATTAGAGTAGAGTACCTGGTATATAATATTCCAGGGGACAAAGGAGCTAGGATTACAATCAAGAATCATTTATCCAGAAAAAGCAGCATAATCCTTCAAGGAGAAAAAATAAGGTATTCAATGAAACAAAGAACTTTCAAGCATTTCTAATGAAAAGACCAGAACTGAATAGAGAATTTGACTTTCAAATACAAGACTAAAGAGAAGATAAACAGGAAAGAAAAATCATAAGGAATTCAATAAGGTTAAACTGTTTCCTACAAGGGAAGGAGATATTTGTAACTCCTAAGATCTTTCTTGTTATTAGGACAGTTAGAAAACTTAAACACAGACAGAGAGAGAGAGAGAGAGAGAGAGAGAGAGAGAGAGAGAGGAGGTGTAAGTTGAATATGAAGGGGAAATCTCTTTATTTTTAGAGGGGTTTTTTAGGGTTTGTTTTTTGCAAGGCAATGGGGTTAAGTGACTTGCCCAAGGCCACACAACTAGATAATTATTAAGTGTCTGAGGTGGAATTTGAACTCAGGTTCTCTTGCCTCCAGGGCTGGTGCTCTATCCTCTGCACCACCTAGCCACCTCTAAGAGAAATTTTTTTAAAAAAATAATGGAAAAGAGAAATGCACTGGGAGAAAGGGGAAAAGAGAGTTGAATGAGGGAGTGGAGTTGGAAGAGTAAAGGCAGGAACTTGCCTGAGCTTCCCTCAAACCACTTGAAATACCATTAAATAATGACTCTGAGCAAATTCTACAGTAGCAGAACCCACAAAAAGATGGAGTGAAACAATTTTTCAGCCCAAGACAACTTGGAAGATCCACGGGAAAGGTCTGTTGCACCAGGACTAGAAAGGAACGTAATAGTAATAGTAGTAATAGTAGAGGTAGAACTAGCAGTAGTAGTAGTAGTAGTAGTAGTAGTAGTAGTAGTAGTAGTAGTAGTAGCTGGCAGTTATACATAATTTAAAATGTTTATGAAGTGCTATACATTCATTTTTCTCATTTCAGACTCATAGTACTCCTGAGATTTATTATCTTTAATTATTTGTTCTTGATATATGCTAAATATATCTTGTTTATACACATCTATTTGCATTCTGTTGCCTACATTCTATCCCAAGCATTTAACAAGTTGCCTGTCACATGGATGGATAAGAAATAAGTATTGGGGGTGGCTAGGTGGCACAGTGGATAAAGCACCCGCCCTGGAGTCAGGGGTACCTGGGTTCAAATCCGGTCTCAGACACTTAATAATTACCTAGCTGTGTGGCCTTGGGCAAGCCACTTAACCCCATTTGCCTTGCAAAAACCTAAAAAAAAAAAGAAAAAGAAAGAAAGAAAAGAAATAAGTATTGACTGGTTGGCAATAATTCAATGTCCAGGACTGCCTGGATCTAGCTTACTGTGAAGTTCTTATCACCTTATGTAACATGAACAGCACTCTTATTTCCTAATTTACCATTCTTACATAAATAGGATTTTTTTGACCCTTATAACAACTTTGAGAGTTAGGTGTTATTATTGGCTTCATTTTATAGATGAGATTATGTGGTTTCCCCATTGTCAAAGCTTTCTAGGGTCCAAGTCTGTTTTTGAACTCTCCAGTTATTGCCCTTCATCATCAAAGACCGTGACATCAAATGATTGATGGCATGGCATACATTTTATGTTGATTATAGTGAGGGAAATGTTGTGAAAGCCTTTTCACTACCTTCTCCAGAATCATCATCACCCCATGACCTGATCTAGTAGAAAACAGGACTGCTGGTGATGGTCTGGATGCTGAAGGAGTCCTTGGCCTTTAGGATGTGGGTCCTTCCCATATCAGAAAGACACCAAGGTGTTTCATCAATGCTGGATATGACACCAGGATGGTGATTTTTTTGGCCACAACCTCACAACATGGTATAGCTAACCTTTCTTTCAATGGTTTAAGTTTTAGTAAGGTAAATGAATTGTTCTGCTCAGGTCTGCAACCATACTCCTCCTGCTCCTCCACAACAATCCAAAGACTGGCTACCTGGAAGCTGCCCAACAGATCATAAAAATAAAGCTAATTATTTAATAATGATAATTATTTAATTTAATAGTGCTAATAAGTATAGCTTATGGTTGGAATTATGACAGCATCTGATCATCTTCAAGCCTCCAATTTTCTCTGTTCTCTCTAGGAATATGGCATTACAAACTAAGTTCTATCAGGATTTGACAATTTAAAAACAAATTAAAGCAAAGCAAAACAATGGTTTTGAACAGACAAATGCTATGGTTTTTGAATGGAAGTGGGAGCAATATTTTTTCTCACCTCAGTCTAAGAAATTTCTAAATCTATAAAAATTCAGTAAGGCAAAAAATTAATAATAATAATAATGATGATGATAAATTAGAAATATAAGTAAGAGTAAATTTTGATAAAATGCATTCATTCCAATAAACTAACCATACCCATATCCATCTTATCATTACTTTATAAGCATGATTTTTTTTCCACTTGCAAAACTATATCACAACCCAATTTTGAAAAATCCTGAAGAGTTTTTTTTTGAACCATCAAGAGGTTAAGTGACTTGTCCAGGGTTCCACAACAAGAACTTATCAAAGGCATTTTGAACCTAAGTATCCCTGGTTCTAACCTCCAGCAGTCTATATCCTATACCATGCTGCCTCTTATTATTGCATATTGAATATTACATTGTGGTCACTCTTCAAATGGTGCTAGGCCAAAGTGATCACAGGGTGAATTTCTGTTTGATTGCAGGGTCAAAGAACTAGGAGTTAAAAGGACTTCAGAAAACAGCAGGCCAAATGTCCTTATTTTACAGATCAGGAAACTCAGGAATACAAATGTTAAATTTATCAAGGTTTAAACAAATAAAAAGCAGAAATTTGAGTCCTGATCTTTCAATTTCAGAGTTAGTGTATTGTCTATCTTTGGGACCACATTGGATCTTCCCTTAAAATTTTAAGAATACAAGCATATTTACAAGGAAGGGAAAAAAAGACATTTTTGTTGATTTATATTTATATTTATAATGATTTATATAAGCCAAGGAAGCATTTCTCTCTACAATCTTTTATTACTGCAGTGCATCACATTTACTCTAGTCTTTATCTATAAACCTTTGCATATTTATATATGAGATTACTTCAAGAGAACTCTTATAAGATCCAAAAATTAACCATTTTTTAAAATTCCCCACAAAAAAAGAAAAATGTAGTATAGAATAAAAGTAATTCTTCATAAAAAGAATTCATCATAAAAATGCTTCTTTAAAAAATGGAATTGCTGGGAATTCCACTAGTTGAATTTCTATGAATATGAAAAGATTATATTATTTTTAAGGGGTTTTTTTTTTTGGTAATGCAATGGGGTTAAGTGGCTTGCCCAAGGCCACACAGCTGGGTAATTATTAAGTTCTGAGGCCGGATTTGAAACGAGGTACTCCTGACTCCAGGGCCAGTGCTCTATCCATTGTGCCACCTAGCTGCCCAAAGCTATATTATTTTTAACTGAAGTGTCCAATTTGAAAGAAAAGGGCATTTAGGGGCAGCTAGGTGGTGTAGTGGATAAAGCACCGGCCCTGGAGTCAGGAGTACCAGGGTTCAAATCCGGTCTCAGACCCTTAATAATTACCCAGCTGTGTGGCCTTGGGCAAGCCACTTAACCCCGTTTGCCTTCCAAAAACCTAAAAAAAAGGGGGGGGGGGGCATTTAAAGAATATAAACTCTTCAAACAAGTTATTCAAGATAATTTATTTCGTAATTCTTTGGAGAAATAAACACCATTTAAGCTTCTATAGATGAATTATTGAAAGTAATTTTATGTTTAGGAAACATAATTAGTAATAAATTTGTAGACTAATTTCTACTGTGCAAAAAAGAAAAGCAATTTTAAAAATTAAAAGTTACTTATTTGGGTCAAAACTATTAGATTTTAACAGCAAAATTGTTATAAAATTTGCAAATTAAGAAAACAATTCCATTTGAGATCTATAGTAATAAAACCTTTTTTTAAATTTTTCTTTAAATTGAGAACATTAAAAATATCTAATGGCCACACCAGGAGGATTAAGAAGATATTTTAGCATTACTAATTTAAATGATCCACCTTAGTATCTTTTTTTTTCTGAATGATTTCCAATGATGTTAAACTTTCTCAGGGATTACTCTTTGAAAATTGTAGAAAGATATTACAAAAATTGTCCAAATAATCTAGAAAAAAGGAAGAATAAAGGTTTGGGCATGAATTATTTAAATTCATTATTAATTTCTCAGATTCCACTTTGCTGTGTTCTTTTGAGAAATGACTTAAACTGACTTTAAAATTAACCCATGCAGATCAGGCTTATGTCTTTGTAGAAAGAATGCAATATTTAGGTATGAGATACATTATACGTTTTATATTTTTAAATTTTATTGATGCTTTTATTTCATGGCAAATTGCTTAATCTCTATGGACCTCAATTTTCTTATGTGCAATATTAGTAGGCTGGGAAAAAAATGACCATCAAACTCCTTTCCTGCTCTAAATCTCTTTTAAACCTCCATTTCAATCACTTGCATGTATAACTCAATTGTGTCCCCTTCACACTTTTTTTGAAACCAATATCAACTATCTAGGAAAACCAATGGACATAATGAAAGCCTCTATCCATGCAATGCAGCATTCAGAACCTCAATGTCTTTGAGCAAAAGAGAAAGGAACATTTCTTTATCTCTCATTTAGGAGCAAAGTTCATAGTTTTTACAAAAGAGAGTTCTGAGAGAGTTTTTTCATATTAAATTTATGCAGTGAAAGCATGTCCTCTGGTTGTGGGCAATAGAAATTTAAATCAATTCTGAAGAATTTTTTTTAATTTATTTCTTCCTTAAAGTAAAAACATTCAGTGAAGATAAAAATAAAGTATTAGAAAAATTCTGCATTGGTAAATGCATTTGTGTCTTAAAATACAGTTCCCTTTCTTGCCAAAATTGAACTTGTTCTTTAAGTCTTACTGTTGTGATTTTAAGCTGAAGCTACATGTCTTCTAAGAACATATTGTCCATAGGTTTAAAAAAAAGAACCATCTCTTTTGCCTTTTACTCATAATAAAAACTGAACATTTCAAATCCCTTAAATAATTTCCCGAATCAAAAGAACAGATGGTGTTTAAAAGTGGAGCTCCAGCCTACTGTCTGAGATTTGAACAAACTTCTGTGGCTACACATGGAAAACAAAGACTTCCCTCTATATTGTCTCGTTTGATCCTAGAGACTAAAAGTAATAAAAAAAAATTTCTCTGACCCTAATGAATCAATTGAAAGAGTACACAGGTTTATCAGTCATAGGTCTCAGGATTTTTCTCAATTCTTCATAGAATTATTGATCCATAAAGGACTCTGTTCAAATGTTTATGCTAGATTCTTAACCCTTTTTTGGTATCATGGACCCATTTGGCAGTATGATTGAGTCTATACATTCATTCTTAGAATAATGTTTTGAAACAAAAAAATAAAAGCTAAAACATTAGATTACAAAAGAAACTAATTTATATTGAAATAAAGAAGTAATTTGTTTTCTAAATCCTAATAAACAGGCCTCCTGAAATATATCCCTGATGCCCTTCCTTAAACCCACATATAAGATGTTCTCCTTTAAAAATAGATTTCTTTCACACCTCACAGGATCCTATAGTATTCCTCTCTAATATGGGAAGTTACCAAAAAATCAACTTAAATAAATCAAAATTTTGGACCTGGCAGGAACATTAAAGGAAATCATCTTGTCCTAATTTCTTATTTTTTGAGGTAAGGAAACTGAGACCCAGAGGGATTAAGTGACATACCTAGATCATAAGAATAGTAAAGAGATAGAGCTGTGATGTGTACAAAGGTCTTTAAATTTCAAGTTCAGCCCTCTTTTCACTGTTTTAATCAACAAACTTGTATTCCTTTTCAACTTCTAAATCCAGTAACCCAGAAAAGTGCTCTCACTGGAGAATTTGGAAATATCTGAAAGATGGAGGAGAAAAGGTAGGTATGTATTCTCCAAATATCTCCAAAGGTCCCCTGCAAAAACAACTTCCTGAAAACAAATTCTTGAGGGTGAAAACCTACAAAAGGATATAATACAACAATTTTCCACCTCAATACAACTTAGAAGATTGTTAGGAAAAGTCTATCACATTTGGGGGCAGGAGATGATAGAGGCTTTCCTAGTACAAATCTCCTTATAGAAAAACCAGCTTCTAGTCTTGGGGATAACTAAATCAGAAGGGGAAAATACTGGTTCCAGAGCTCTAAGTCCACAGATGGTAAGAGGTAGGGACAACTGACTGATCAGAAAGTTATTAAAGGGTCCCTCTGCTGGTACTGGATGCAGGATTCTATTGCATTGTCCATACATGGATCCAAACAACAGTCTTAAGGAAGAGGAACACTAGCACAATAGAACTTGTGGTCACAGGGGAGTGGGGATTCTGGTCATAGTTCAGAGTTTAAAAAGAATGCTTTTGATCATTCACAGATCAAAACAGACGAAGAGAATAGAAAACATACCTCTCCTTAGATCAGGCCACTTTAGAAGTTCTGGAAACTTACAAAACCCCAGAACTAACTCTGAAAATAGCTGCAAAAAGAAAAAAAAAACTTGGAGCTTAGAACAGTGGTACCTCCAAGCCAGGATCAAAATAGAAACACAGAAAACAACAAAATGAAACCAGCTACATCCAAACCCTCAAAGAAAAGTGTGGATTGATCTTGGCCCAAAAAAGAATTCCTAGAAGTATTGGAAAAAAAGATTATAAAAATCAGATAAGAGGAAAATTTGGGCAAAGAAATGACACTGATAAATGAAAAATATCATGAAAAAAAATCATCAGCTTGATAAAAGAGGCAAAAATATTATCTTGAAGAAAATACACCTAACAAACTAGAATTTGGCAAATAGTAAAAGAGGCACAAAAATCCAATGAAGAAAAGAATGTGATAAAAAGTAAATTTGGCCATGTTAAAATGTACAAAAAGTTACTGAACAAAGGAACTTATTAAGAAACATAATTGACCAAATGGAAAAGGAGGGAGGTAGAAGAGGTCACTGAAGAAAGTAATTCTTTATATGTTAGAACAAAATTAGTGGAAGCTGATAACTCTATGAGAAATCAAGAAACAATAAAACACAACCAAAAGAATGAAAAAAAATTTTCAACATGAAATTCTTATTGAAAAAGCATTGACCTGGAAAATAGATCAAGTAGAGATAATTTAAGATAATTAGATCACATGAAAATCATCATCTAAAAAAAGGGTCCAGACATCTTTTGTCTGGAAAGTATTAAGGAAAATGCCCTTATATTCTAGAATGAGAAGGTAAAATAAAAACATAATCAATTCACCACTCACCTCCTAAAAGAGATCCAAAAACAAAAACTCTCAGGAATATTATAACCAAATTCCAGAGTTCCCAAGTCAAGAAGAAAATACTACAAGAAGTCAAAAAAAATCAATTCAAATATCATGGAGTCACAGTCAGATTTAGCAGCTTCTACACTAAAGGATTAGAGTAGAGTACCTGGTATATAATATTCCAGGGGACAAAGGAGCTAGGATTACAATCAAGAATCATTTATCCAGAAAAAGCAGCATAATCCTTCAAGGAGAAAAAATAAGGTATTCAATGAAACAAAGAACTTTCAAGCATTTCTAATGAAAAGACCAGAACTGAATAGAGAATTTGACTTTCAAATACAAGACTAAAGAGAAGATAAACAGGAAAGAAAAATCATAAGGAATTCAATAAGGTTAAACTGTTTCCTACAAGGGAAGGAGATATTTGTAACTCCTAAGATCTTTCTTGTTATTAGGACAGTTAGAAAACTTAAACACAGACAGAGAGAGAGAGAGAGAGAGAGAGAGAGAGAGAGAGAGAGGAGGTGTAAGTTGAATATGAAGGGGAAATCTCTTTATTTTTAGAGGGGTTTTTTAGGGTTTGTTTTTTGCAAGGCAATGGGGTTAAGTGACTTGCCCAAGGCCACACAACTAGATAATTATTAAGTGTCTGAGGTGGAATTTGAACTCAGGTTCTCTTGCCTCCAGGGCTGGTGCTCTATCCTCTGCACCACCTAGCCACCTCTAAGAGAAATTTTTTTAAAAAAATAATGGAAAAGAGAAATGCACTGGGAGAAAGGGGAAAAGAGAGTTGAATGAGGGAGTGGAGTTGGAAGAGTAAAGGCAGGAACTTGCCTGAGCTTCCCTCAAACCACTTGAAATACCATTAAATAATGACTCTGAGCAAATTCTACAGTAGCAGAACCCACAAAAAGATGGAGTGAAACAATTTTTCAGCCCAAGACAACTTGGAAGATCCACGGGAAAGGTCTGTTGCACCAGGACTAGAAAGGAACACAGCACAGTTCAGATCGCACCATAGCAGACTAGCTCCAGCCATACAGGAATATACATATGCAAACTGTGGCAGTTTCCAGATCTCTCAGCCCAGGGATTGCCAAGGACAACTTGGAGAGGAAAAACTCTATCACACCAGAGGGAGAGCAGAGCTGAGTTCAGCACCAGCTTCAGAGCAGACCCAGCCTCACAAGGACCTGTGGAGCCACACAGCAGGGAGCCACAGGACAGCTGCTTCCAGAGCTCTCAACCCACAGATGGTAAGGGAGTTATGGAAGACTGCAGAGGTCTCTTTGCTATCCCTGAAACAGATCTCTGTTGCTTCATCCATACTCAGATCCAGGTTCCAGTCTGGGGCCCTGGTCCCAGGAGGAGGAACAGAAGCATGACAGAACTTATTGCCTGCAGCAGAGCAGGGACACTCCTCAGAGTTCCAGGGCAGAAAGAGTATGGTCATCCACAGACTGGAACACAAGCCAGGAGAGCAGTCATAGCCTCTCCTAAGACCCTGAAGAAATTGAGAACTTGTAGATCCCTGGGGAGTATCCCTTGAAAATAGTTGGAAAAACAGCTTGTTTCCCAAGCATTATCTCACCTTATCAAAGAGTTAAAATCAAGTCATAGACTGGGAAATGAGTAAACAGCAGAAGAAAAAAAAATCCAACCACATACAATTACTTTGATCATATGGAGGATCAAAATATACATTCAGATCATAACAAAGTCAAAGCTTCTGAATCCAAAGCATCCAAGAAAAATATGAATTGGTCTCATTGGAAGAGGGTAAAAAAAAGATTCTGAAAATCAAGTAAGGGAGGTTGTGGAAAAACTGGGAAGAGAAATGAGAGAGATGCAACAAAATCATGAAAACCAAAATCAGCAATTTGGTGAAGGAAATACCAAAAAATGCTGAAGAAAATAAGATCTTAAAAACCAGTTTGGGTCAAATGGAAAAAACAATCCAAAAGGCCAATAAGGAGAAGAATGTCTTAAGAAGAATTGACTAAATGGAAAGGAGATACAAAAACTCTCTGAAGAAAATAATTCCTTAAAATATAGAATGGAGCTAAAGGAAACTGATGGCTTTGTGAGAAAACAAAAAATAATCAAAAAATCCCCAAAAGAATGAAAAACTAGAAGAAAATGTGAAATATCTCACTTGAAAAACAGCTGACCAGGGGCAGCTAGGTGGCACAGTGGATAAAGCACTAGCCCTGGAGTCAGGAATACCTGAGTTAAAATCCAGCCTCAGACACTTAATAATTACCTAGCTGTGTGACCTTGGGCAAGCCACTTAACCCCATTTGTCTTGCAAAAACATTAAAAAAAGAAAGAAAGAAAGAAAGAAAGAAAGAAAGAAAGAAAGAAAGAAGAAAGAAAGAAAGAAAGAAAGAAAGAAAGAAAGGAAGGAAGAAAGGAAGAAAGAAAGAAAGAAAGAAAGAAAGAAAGAAAGAAAGAAAGAAAGAAAGAAAGAAAGAAAGAAAGAAAGAAAGAAAGAAAGAAAAACAGCTGACCTGGAAAACAGATCTAAGAGAAATTTAAAATTATTGGGCTACCTGAAGGTCTTGAACAAAAAAAGAAAAGCTCAGGCATCTTTTTGTCAAGAAATTCTCAAGGAAAATTTCCCTGATATCCTAGAAGCAGAGGGTAAACTAGAAATTGAAAAGATCCACCAATCACCTCCTGAAAAAGATACAAAAAATGAAAACTGCCAGGAATATTTTAGCCCAGTTTTAGAACTCTCAAGTCATGGAGAAAATATTATAAACATCCAGAAAGAAACAATTCAATATCAAGAAGTGACAATCATGAAAACACAAGATTTAGCAGCTTTTACCTTGAGGGCTTGTATGGCTTAGAATATGATGTTCCAGAAGGCAAGAGAACTTGAATTATAGCCAAGAATCAACTACCCAACAAAACAGAACATTCTCTTTCAGGGGAAAAGATGGACATCCAATGAAATAGGAGACTTTCAAACTTTGCTGAAGAAATGACCAGAGCTGAACAGAAACTTTGATCTTCAGGTACAGGACTATGGTGAAGCATAGAGAGGGTGGATGGGAAGGGCAAATCATAAGAACTTTTAATGATGTTGGACTGCTTGAATTCCTGCATAGGAAGATGATACTGATAACTCATTTGAACCTTCTCATTTATTAGGGCAGTTAGAAGAAGTAAACATAAACAAGGTACAGGAGGGAGTTGAATTTGAAGGTAGATGATATTAAAAAGAGTGAATGAGGAAGAAAGGAATGTACTGAGAGAAAAGGAAAAAAAGAAGTAAAATGGGCTAAGTTAGTTCACATAAAACAGTAAAGAAAAGGCTTTTGTAGTGGAGAGTCAGGTGGTAAGGTAGGGGGGAGTGAATGAGCCCTACTCTCATTAGAAATAGCTCAGAGGGAGGGAATAACATACATATTCAACTGGGTATTAAAAAACTACCTTATTCTAGAGGAAAATAGGAGGAAAAGGAGGTGGGGAGTAGTTGATAGAAGAAAGGGAAGCTCATATAAGATGTTAGTCATATGCAACACACTTTTGAGGAGGGACAGGGCAAAAGGAGAGAGAGAGACAGACAGAGAGAGAGAGAGAGAGAGAGAGAGAGAGAGAGAGAGAGAGAGAGAGAGAATACAATAAATGGGGGTATAGGATTGAGGAAAATACAACTAGTAAGAGCAAGTGTGGGAAAAAATGTTGAAGCAATTTCTCTGTTGGACTCATGATAAAGAATGCTATCCATCCCAAAGACAGAATTTTTATTTTTCTTAAGGTTTCTCTTTCTTTGTATGTGGGGGGGTGGTTATGTTTATTTGTATAACATGACTTTTAGTAATATTTTTCATGGCCACACATTTTTAACTTACACCAAGTAACTTATTTTCTCAGTGGGGGAGTAGAGAGTAAGAGGAAGGAAGAGAATTTGGAACTCAAAATTTTGGAAGTAAATGTTGAAACTTGCTTATACATGTAACTGGAGGAAAAAATTTAAAAATAAAAATAAAATTATAAAAACATTAGAATGGGGTAAATTTTCTCCCATAAAAGGAGCACAAATAACTCTCACAATGGAGAAGAAGATGGAGGAGGTGGATGGTAGCACTAAACCTTATTCTCCTTGAAACTAGCTCAAAGATGGAATAATACACAATAATACACAATTGATTGTAGAAATTTATCTAACCCTATAGGAAAGTAAAAGGAAAGGGTAAAACTGATAGAAGGAAGGGCATATTGGGGGAGATGGTAGTCAAAAACTAAACACTTTTTATGATAAGGCAGGATAAAAGGAGCAAAAGAGTAGGATAAATAAGGGGGGGGCTAGAATGGAGAAAAAAACAGCTATTAATCATAACAATGAAAACAATTGCAGCAAATATCTCTGCTAAAGACCTTATTACTCAATAATATATGAGTAAAATTTAAAAAAATAAAAACTATTCCCCAATTAATGATCAAAGGATATGAATAAGCAGTTTTTAGAAAAAGTAATTGAAGCTGTCTATAGTCATATGAAAAAATTCCTCTAAAATTGCTGTTGCTAAAAGAAATGCAAATTTAAACAACTCTGAAGTACCACTCCTCACCTATCAGATCAGTTAAATATGACAGAAAAGGAAAATGACAAATGTTGAAGGGGATGTGGGAAAATTGACACTAACGCACTATTGGTGAATTTGTGAACAATTCATCCATTCTGGAGAATAATTTGGAATGTATCCAAAAGACTATAAAGCCATGCATACACTTTGACCTACTATATCTATATCCCAAAGTGATTTTAAAAAAAAAAGAAAATTAACTTATATGTACAAAAAATATTTATAGGGGGTCTTTTAGTGGTGGAAAAGAATTGGAAATTAGGGGGATGCTAAACAATTAGGGAGTGGTTAGCCAAATTGTGGTATATGATTATATGGTATACTATTATAAGAAATAGTGAACAGGAAGCACTCGGGGGAAAAAAATCTGGAAAGACTTTCATGAATTGATGCAAAGTTAAGTGAGCAGAACCAGGAGAACAGTAACTATTGTATGATAATCAGCTGTGAATGACAGTTTTTCTCAGCAATACTAAGACAATTCCAAAGTACTGATGATGAAAAAATGCTATATGTCTCTAGAGTCAGAACTGATGGTATGAGTCTGAATACAGATCAAAATATTATATATATGTATATAGTATTATTTCCTTTTTTGTCTATTTTCACAACATGAGTTATATGGAAATAAGGGCAGCTAGGTGGTTCAAATAATAGAACACTGGCCTTGGAGGCAGGAGAATCGAAGTTCCAGTCTAGTCTCAGACACTTGACACTAGCTAGTTATGTGGCTTTGAGCAAGTCACTTACCTAACTCTGATTGCCTTGCATCCACAGTCATCTCCAGTCATCTTGATTCATTTCTGGTCACTGGACTCAGATGGCTATAGAGGAGAAAGTGAAGCTGGTGATTTAGCACATCATCCCCTCACTCAAATCCAAGCTTGTCATGGCATCACCTCTCTGACGTCTTGGTCTTCTTGGATTAATGAAAAATAGACAACATCAATATGGACATAAATTTTACATGATGGTACATGTATAAACTATATCAACTTGCTTACCTTCTCAATGAGGAGAAAATTTGGAACTCAAAATTTTAAAAAACACATCTTAAAAATTATTTTACATGTAATTGAGAAAAACTAAAATAATAAAATTATTTTTTGAAAAAGAAATATGTTCTCACCTAAGAAGGCAAAAGGCATTTTTTCAACTTAACTTATTAACACAGAACAATCTTTGGTAATATTTATTGATATCTCAGGTAAATCAGTAAGGGGAATTTTTAAGGAGTTGATGTGAATTACTGTGATTGATATTGTACCTTGAAATAAGATACACAATAAAATTACCATCTTCGCTTTTTCAAAAATAATTATCAACTTGATATCAAGAAATACAGAAAAAGGCATGAAAAGAATTGACATATTAGGGAATTCGCTGGCTAAATTTTAAGAAATTGCTTTATTAAATAATTTTATTATTAACTTAATAAAAGATGGAATTAATGAAAGATAACAAAAATATATGCAAAAAAGGTTTCAAAGTACTATCATGAATTGATGCATGGGTGGAATACAAAGGATAGGGTTTGAACTATGCAACAGAAAAGAGAAAACTCATAAAAGGTATAGTAATAATGGTTTAAGGCAGATTGAGTGATGACAGACAACAGAGAACAAACAGAAACATTCTACAGCTTTTATTCTTTATTTTCTACTAAGTGCCCCCAGTTGTACTTAATAAGTTCAAGTCACCAAAACCAAAGGAACTACAACCCAGGGTACCGAAAGCTAGGGTGGGAATGTGAATTGATAGAAAGAGTGTCAGATGTTAAGCCCTAAAAAGATTGAGGTTTTAATTCTGCTTCTGACATTTACTAGCCATGTGATTTGGAAAATCAATAAATCCTCTTAGTCCCAAGTTCCTTATTTGTAAGATAAGGATAATTATACCTGTAATAACTATGCCTCACAGGCACTGTGAGAATCAAGTGAGATAATGTTTATGGTGTGCTTTGTCAACCTTAAAGTGACATATAATTGTTATCTATTTATAATGTGTTCAATAAGATGCTATGAGATATCTTTATTTAAAAAAAAACAAAATTTCTGCAAGAAGAAATACAGGAGGAAGGAGGAGGGAGAAGTTAAATAAGGAGGAAGAGGGAGAGAGAAAGAAGTCTTCTATGTATGTACTTTACCAATAGAGAGAGAGAGAGAGAGAGAGAGAGAGAGAGAGAGAGAAGGAAGGAAGGAAGGAAGGAAGGAAGGAAGGAAGGAAGGAAGGAAGGAAGGAAGGAAGGAAGGAAGGAAGGAAGGAAGGAAGGAAATGGAGATTTGATTTGTGAGAGGTCATTTTTTTCTATATTTTCAAAATTTCAAATATATGACTGTCTACAAAGATTATGGGAACTATTGGACATCACTGACATCCTGTCTAACTTTATTTTTTTTAGGTTTTTGCAAGGCAAATGGGGTTAAGTGGCTTGCCCAAGTCCATACAGTTAGGTAATTAGTAAGTGTCTGAGGTCGGATTTGAACTCAGGTACTCCTGACTCCAGGGCCAGTGCTCTGTCCAGTGCCACCTAGCCACCCCGGACATAACTGATATGAGATGACAAATTGGAGATGGAGAATTGAAGGGAGGAATCTCATTGCTTTTCTCCCAAATTTGCTTTTGTCTCTGTACTTTTGACAATGATCTTCTAAAGCAGAGCTGGCTGAGGGTGAAAGGAGTTTTGAGAAATTAGTTTAAGTCCCAGGAAACGCCACAGTCTTCTCCTTTCTGAATTGTAATTTGGAATTCTGCTTCCTGGGGAAAAATCATTTGGAGAGGGTATGGAAATAAGCCTTAGGACATATGAATCATGAGAGAAGAGACTTCAGCATACAACTCAATGGAAAGAGTAAGACTGAGCTCTCAATATTCATTTTTGTGATATTAAAGATATCCCTAATCAAGCCACACTGTCTGGACATTGTAAACAATAAGTGTTTGTTTCCTTGACCAGGAAGCCATGAGGATAATCTTCCCTCCAAATGAAATGATGTTGGAGCAAAAGTGAGAACTTAGCCTTAAAATCTGGCCCATGATCTTCTAATGTCCAAAGTCTGGAAAGAGTCCAGAGGAGAGAAATAAAAGGAGATAGAAAGTAATAGTCAGGATACTGGGTTATGGTGGATCCTAGGAAATTAGGGAAATGGATCAGGCTGTAGTTTAGTGGGAATGATTACACTCTGTCATTTAGTGACAACAGGAGACTAGATTTCTTGAATGTTAGACCACACTAACAAGACATGTTCTTCTTCCCTATATTAGTCAACTGGGACAAATCTCCAATCATTCTGTCATCATTTTGTATTCAAGCTCAACCATCTTACCTTGCAGATGGGTAAATTAACATGACCAGCATTTTGTGCATGGCATCCCCAGGGAACCCTTCCAGAAAACTACTTCTTAGAAATTGTATCTTATAAAGAAAGAAAGAACGATGTATTATATGCCTACTATGGGAAAAGCACTGTACCAAGTACTTCATAAATATTATCTCATTTAATCCTCACAAATACCTGAGAAATGCTATTATCTTCATTTTATAGTTGAAGAAATTGAGACAGAAGTTAAATGACTTGCCCAAGTGTTATACAGCTTATTAAGTCTCTAAGGGAATATTTGAATATAGTGTTTGAACATCTCCATCAACTGTACTACCTAGCACCTCTACAGCTAAGTCCTATAGCAAATCATAAGGCAAAACCATAAATAAAGGGACCAAGATTATTGACAAATACACCACAAGATGTTGTAATGAACATTTTTAAAAGATATTACGATGAAAAATTTTAAAATGCATCCTAGATGCAGAGTACCATACTAGACTATGAACAATATAAAAAGTTTAGATAAAGAATTCATTTTCCAGGAAAGAGACAATATATATTGTATTATTGTTTATTATATTTAATATATAATGGAATGGTGAATTATAAAACAGAAGAGTAAGTGGAATCTAAGACATGTTTGTTTTCAACTATGAAGATCAGAGAAAATATCTTGGAGGCTTTGGCTTTAGAAATGAGCCTTTAAGGATGAATGGGAGGAGTTCAGCAGGTAAAATGAAGGATTGTATTCCTACCACAGAGAACAGACAGGGCAAAGCCATGAAAGTGTGAGGGTGAAGTATCCTCTAGACAAATAGACAAAACTTTTTCACTTTGACTGGAGTATAGCAGAAGATAACATTACAAAGGGAATCTGCTATCAAGTAGAAGAGGATCTAGAATACCAAAAATAGTAATCTGCCCACAGGAATAACCCTGAACATAGAAATGATTGATGAGACATAGGGGGGAAAGTCTCATGACTCCAAACCATACTTTCTGATTTATTTGAGTCTTTCAAAAAAATTTTAACCAAAAAACTGTATTGCCCAGTTGTGTCACCCAGATCCGTTTTTGAAGAATTTAGACAAATCAAATCTGTCCTCAAAAAAAAGTTTGATAAATGTATAAATTTATAAGCTGCCAAAAAGACTTTCAAAGAAGTTTTGAGCAATGACAGTCACATTAGATTATGTCTACAGTCTTCCCTCGTGGTTATACTAGTTTCATGTTAAGTGCAGATAGGTTTGTTGGAAAAGATAAATCTGTTTGTTAACTATATTCTGTACATTTCCCTAGTTTCCATTCTAGACTTACTATTGCAGAACAAAAATATATGTCTTTATAACTGGTGAGTCATTCATGTCTTATTTGGATATCATTTCTTCATGATTTGTTTAGAAAATAATTAGAATTTCAAAATTTGTGAATAGAACTGAAATGTATCAGGGCTCAGTGATTTTTGAGTCCCAAATCCACCATGGTAAAAGTGCTTGCTAATTCAATAAAAAAGTCTCTTCTTTCTAGTTTCCCTCTGGGTTTTTTATAGCACTGGAGTAACCTTAATTCATCTTTACTGCTCCTTCTTGCCTGAGAAAGTCATCCCTGCTCTCCAGCCCTGGCTGTTCAATTTGGTCTTTGTGTGTGTCAATCACAGTCATTCTCTGGACAGTTTTCCCTCTAGGCTGACTCCTTGAACTTGTCTTATATCAAATTCTCAAGTTGAACTCATCTCTTTTCTTGTTTTTTAAAGTTCCTTATGATCAGAGACTGTGACTTTTTTCTGACTATGTAAGGAATAGTATACCATATACAAATGAAAAGTTATTATTAAGTGCTAATGGTGGTGATGATAATTTACATTTTTTATGATACTTTAAGGTTTGCAGAATATTTTCCTCACAAAATTTTCTGAGCTAGGCAGTGTAAAAGGGCCGATCACTGAGAAAAGGAAAATCTTGTTTCTTTGATGAGTTGCCCTCTCCTAATTTGATGAGATTTGTGTTCTGACCTGAGGAATGAGGGGCCTACTTCAGAGGAACACATAAGCCTTGACCTCTTATTTGCTAAAGCAGGCACTGTGAACTTTGCTAGTTGGTCTCCAATGAACAGGACTGCTCTCTGATGATTGGTTGACTAAAGTTCAAAAGGATGGACTCTTTCTGGAAACTATGAAACCTATAAGAAAGAGCAAATATCACTCTCTCTTTCTCTTTGCCTTCTAGACACAAGTTCTGCAAGGCAGAGAAGATTTTTCTCTACTGCTTTGCACAGAAATAATGAATTGTGTATTTCGGGAAAAGTACATGATGAACTCTGATTATCTCCTTTACACTTAGTGCAAGTCACCATTTCATAAATGAGTAAACTGAAGTTCATAGAATTTAAGAAGGGTTTAAAAAATCATTTAAAGCATTTCGGTAGTGCTATAAGAAGGGCTTTCTTCACAATAGTTCTATGATGTAGGAAGCAAGTATTGTCAATGCTATTCCACAGATGAACAAGTAGCAGAACTGGAAGAGGAGTTCAGGTTTCTGGACTCTATGCTTCCTGACAGCATTCTTTCCATTACATAATGCTCTTAGAGCCCCAGGACCTTGTTGAAGGTCTTAAAGATCATCTCATTTTTAGATAAAGAAATTCAGTCCAAAGGCAGCAAGGGACTGAGGTAAGATTTAAATTTAAATCTTCTAGTTTCAAAATACAATGATTTTTCCATTATAACACACTCCTGGGGAGGAGGAGAAAGAGAAGAAGAAAAGCAAAGATAAGAGGAGGAAAAAGAAGAGGAAGACAAGAAAGTAGTTGCATGAAAAATACATGGATCTTCAAAAACAATATCATGACTGATGTTTTACAATTAGAATAGTGATTATTATCTTGGCTATTAGAAGTTCTGCCTTTCTCATTCTGAGTCCCTCTGCATACCTAGTTCAGCAAGGCATGGTACAGCAGGGGATAGCTATAAAATCTGACATTTCAAAAAGAGAAGCAACAAATAAAAAGACTGTTCTTAGCTACAAAACATGGAGAAAATAAGAATTGCTCTCAATCCAGTTCAATTATTTACCTATAAGAAAAGATAAAATAATTCTATCAGTCTAGTTGAGTATAAGATCTAGACAATTTTCTGGAGGGTGTCAGAGATAACACCAGCTTTGGCATTAATAATAAGAATCTTCCCAAAAGAGTTTCATAGCATTTGAAGGTTGAGTAGAAATTTGGAAAATTTAATTAAACAGAAATAGTCCCCCACATTCTCAAAGTTTCCTTTTTCCAATTTTAAAATAATTTGATTTCCCCTAGCTAAGGCTAATATAAAGCCAGCACCTCTATTTTCTCCTCTGGTCATGGACAGGAAAATATTGCTACAGGTTTGGTCTACCAGACCCTTATCTAAAGTTTGATAACCTGTCTGAGCATTTACCATTTGTTTCATTATATGTATGAGATGATGACAAAATATGCCAAGTTCTCCTAGTATATAGAGATAAAAAGATACTCTATCATATTGTTTTCACTAAAATAAGAATCACAGATGTTTTCTAGGTTATTGGAGATTTTTAAAAGCATAAACATAGTTTTAAAAATAAAATATTACCATCTTTTGTTTTCCAAGTTAATTTATTTTACTAAATAATTTTAGGGCAATTTATCCAAAGGAAAACTTCCTAAAATGTCCATTAAGTTTATTTGTTCTGTTTTTGTTACATAGGATAGTAAGTCAAGATTTAGCCTATAAAGACCACTTTACCTCTGCTGACCAAGACTATGACTAAGGATGATACTATCTGGTGTTTACACTTATGAATCTAGGTATAATTATTATTCTCATTTTATAATTTATTTTATATTATACTTATTTCATAGGTATAATTATATCAGGAAACTGAGACTCTTAGAGAGTAAGTAAATGTCTTAAATGAAGAACTCAAGTCTTCCTTACTCCAATGACACACTCTTTTCTATTCACACCACAATATGGGGCAGCAATCATTGGCAATAATTAAGTATAATAGACACTTAAACCAATCATTAAATATGTATTAAGTTCCTGCAATGGGTCAGACACTATGCTAAAACACTAGGGACACAAAGAGAGGCAAAAGATAGCCCTGCCCTCAAGGAACTTACAATCTAATGGGGGAGAAAACACATAAACAAATATATACAAAGCAAACTCTATATATAATAGGAAATAATAACAAAGGGAAAGCATTAATATTAAGAGACATTGGGAAAGGTTTTCAGTAAAAGATGATGTTTTAGTTAGAAATTAAGGAAAGCCAGGAAAGGCATGGAGCCTAGTCAGAGAAAATGCTGTGAGCTGAGAGATGGAGGATCTTGCTCCCAGAACAGGAAGGTAGAGTCAACTCTGGTAATGAATGACCAAAGAGTCACAAAGGTTAATATCAGAGCTCACACAGATTTAAAAAAAAAATAAAAGCTTTCTTGGCTCCATTGGGGGAGAGAAATTAGACACATTTGTCCATACCTCCTTTATTAGAAGACCTGAAACGGTGAGGCTAAACCTGGATTTATAAACTTTTGACTAGATAAAGAATCGAACAGGGTAGAATAACAACAGTGGTGAAGATCAGCAGTGACACTGAGGCAAGGTTACTTAATGACAACAGTCCATTCAAAGCCGAGCTTCAAGTCTGAGCCTGTTGGTGCTTGTCTGAGCTCAGAAACAATTAATTTTGTGATTTAGTTGCTGTAGTGTTCATTCAGAGGGTGAGAACAAAGGACTGTTGCTTCTCCAAGTTCGGGGAGCTTGTCTTTTAGGACTTAGCAATAAAAACAGGGTTTCTCCCTAATAGTTTAAAAAAGAAAAAAAAGAGGGGTAAAAAGAGAGGGGTGGGCTTGGATCCTGACAGTAGCCAGTGTCACAGGATTAAAGAGCATGTTGTGGGAAATACGATATAAGTGACTTCAAAAGTAGGATGGGGCTAGGTTATGAAGGGCTTTGAGCACCAAAAAGTACATTTTAAATTTTATCTTAGAGATAATAGTTGATCATTTGAGTACGGGAGGAATGTGAATCACAGACCTTCACAACAGCTTGAATATGAAGGAGTGGGAGGAAGAGAGATAATGAGGAGTCCAGTATGGCTCCCAGGTTGTGAGCCTGAGAAACAGGAGGATGGTGTTGCTCACTAAAAAAAATAGGGAAGGCAGGAGGTGGGGAGGGTTTAGGAGGAAAGATAATGAGTTCTGTTTCAGACATTTTTAGTTTAAGATTCCATTTGAGATGTCTGAAAGGCAAACAGAGATGCAAGACAGAGATCATCAGAGAGATTAGGGGGCAGCTAGGTGGTATAGTGGTTAGAGAAGTGGGCCTAGAATCAGGAAGACCTGAGTTTAAATTTTGCCTCAGACACTAGCTATGTGACCCTGGGCAAGTCACTGAGAAAAATGATTATTTTCTATTGTATTAAGAACCCATTATTAATTAGTATCCAAGTTTTTTATTTCCTCCTTCAGGGACAAGTGCTGTAGGTCAGTCTCTGAGCAAGACTGATAGAGGAGACTTGTCCTAACCCTTGGAGTACATGTTAGTAGATCTTGAGCAGGACTTCACCCAACTAGGAGAGCTTATTTCTTTTTGAAATGTAAACAGAATCTAATCTAGGTGAATTCTTTCCCTGAAAGAATAAGCCCATGACCTTGAACTCTTTCATTAGAGTTTAAAGTGACCCAGTTCATGAAGGAGAAAATCAGAGTAGACTGGGTAGAGATGGATTCCTTTTTCCAGATTGCTGGAGACAATTGAGTCTCATGATCAAGTCACATTTTAAGCAGGAGTTAAAAACTTTTAACCCACCCCCTCATTTAAATGTCTTTCAATCTGTAGTAAAAAGAAAAAAAAAGCATTGGATTTGAAGTCAGAATTTAGAGTAGAATTTTGACAGTCTCTCTGACTGCCTCTATGACCTTGGGCATTTAACTATCAATAGTAAAATGAGGAGGTTGGACTGAATTATTTTAAAGTTTTTATCCAGCTCAAAGATCCTAAATTGACTCAATGAACATTTAAGTCCCCTGAAAAAAGTTGCCCTCTAAATAAATATTGAAACTCTACCTTTACAAAAAAAAAGTTTGTCAATCAAGGTTGATTTCTCCTTTCAGGGGCATTACCTTTCAAAAATATATAAATATATGTATGTAGTATACATAAATTTGGCATTCAGTGTCTCCATTGGATATCTTTTGTTACTGAAAGAACTCACTGATCATCAATTGGAAGACCATGACATCAAAGAAGTGATGTCATGACAAGCAAGTGAATTGAATTTATGTGAGGGGGTGTTGTGGCTCATTTAGGTCCCTATGAATCAGGACAACTGGAGATAGCCCTGAATGAAAGTCAATCAGGCTTAAGTGTCTTGTCCAAGGTCACACAGTAAGTATGTCTGAAGCCAGATTTGAACTTAGGTCCTCCTGACTCAAGAGCTAGTACTTAACCCACTGAAGCACATAAACAAACCACCTCAACCATCAATTTATTTATTATTAGCTAGTGTGATTAAAAATTAATTATTGATTATTGATTACCCAGGAACTCTCTCAGGTTTTTCATTTGTCTAATCTCTTAATGCTGTTTGCTTCAGTTTTCTCCTCTATAAAATGAGCTAGAAAAGAAAATGGTAAACCACTCCTGTGCCAAATTCAAACATGACTGAAAGGACAGAGCAAGAAGAAAGAGAAGTTAGATAGATTTGAGAATCATCAGCATAGAGGCAATAATTAAATCCATGGAAGTTGATTAGATATCTCATAGAATTAAATCAGATTTAATCAGTCTTTTCCAGCTGCTGAAAACATCCCAATTTCATTACATTTGAAAGAGGAAATTTCCTAAGTTTCAGATGGAAGTTCTAGGTAATAGGTAAGAATATTTTGCTGGAAGAGGGCTTAATCTATAGTCAATAGACATAGGCTTGGACTTCAAGCCCTCTACTTATTATCTGTGTGACTTTTGGTAAGTCATTTTACCTTGATGCATCTGTTTCCTTAGGAATAAAATGAGGAGTTGAATTCATTGGCCTTCCAGATTTAAATGTATAATCTTATGATCCAGCAGAGAAAGGTTTCATTTCAGTAATTGAACTAAACACAAAAATTAGAATTGTCTACCAACTAGAAGGACTTCTTCATGAGATAGTGGTTTCTAACCCTGGAAGGTTTCAAGCAATGGGGAGAGGGATGTTTTTATAAGTGTAAGAACATGAATAGAATCTCATGCAGAAGTGCATGTATTTTATTGTTAAGTCCAAGTCTTCATGAACCTATTTGGAGTTTTCTTGACAAAGATACTAGAGTCATTTGCCATTTCCTTCTCCAGCTCCTTTTACAGATTAGGAAAGTGAGGCAAATGGAGCTAAGTCACTTGTCCAGGAGCACAGAGCTAGAAAGTGTCTGAGGTCAGATTTGCACTCACTGAGATGAGTCTTCCTTACTCCAGCCTAGAGTTTTATCCACTTTATCATCTAGCTACTCTAACTATGTAAACACTTCCCTTCCTCTATCAGAATGTAGGATAAGGGAAAAGGCTGGAAATATTTCTTGCTTCTCTACCTTGACTAGGAAAGTTGTTGGCTACCCAAATGAAGGAGTGTCAATAGACATTTTGAAATCCTCTTGACCTCTTTGGAAGATGTACTTAAACTCCCAAACAGGGAACCCTAGACTCCATCGATGCCTTGCATTTCCTGGGTAAGAAGTAATAATTCTATCTCCTGCCCCCTTTATCTGATTTATGATAAAATAAAACTGGGAGAGCCAAAGAAAAATGTGCAGAAGGTTCCAACAGCTGATACTGAGGAATTCAGGGATGCCCTCATTCGTTACATAAAGGAGGAGAAAAGAAAACCATATTTTTTACTCCTGATGTTGAGCTCAGGAGTTTCTATATTACCAACAGAGGAACAGAGACAAGAAAAATGAAGACTGCCATAAATCTGAGCAGAATGAGCCTTTTAAACCCTGAAAAAATGCCAGCAGGCTCTAAACACATTTGTCTCCAAAGCTTTCATGGATACATTTCCATAAGCGCTGTCCAATTCAAGTATAAATTATTCTTCCTCTCAGAAATTAGTCTGACTGCAAACTGGGAGATTTCCCATGCTCAAGCTGATAGTACATTCAGTAAACAGCCAGACTTTTAAGGAAAATAAAATCATAATACAGGGTTTTGAAAAGTTATAAAATGACTGCATTTGGGCTTTTTATCTGTCTAAATGTCATGAGGAAAATGAATGAAAATAAATAATCCCAGAAAAAAATTCCAAACATACCATAAAGAGCATTGTTGAAATAAATAGGTAGCCTCCCAAGGTGGCTACTTTGAAGATGACACAATGCTTCTGCAAGATAGCACTATTCAGTCTGGTAAAATGATTCCTAGAAGAGGTTCTTAATCTTTTCTGCATCATGGAACCCTTTAACATTCTTGTAAAGCCTATAGACACCTTTTCAGAATCACATTTTTAAATGCAACAACAAAGTATATAGAATTTAAAAAGAAGAGAAATATTTTCTCTCTTTTTAAAATTAAATTTAACCCATTACATGTAAAAACAATTTTTAATATTTGGTTGTTCTGGGGGTTTTTTTTAGTTTTGATTTCCAAATTCTATCCCTCTCTGTTTTTCCATCCACCTACCTGAGATGGTAAACTATCTGATATAAGTTATACTTGTGAATCACATAAAACATTTCTATATTATTCATTTTGTGCAAAAAGACTTGGGAGAGGAAGAAAGAGACAGAGGGAGACAGAGAGACAGACAAGAGGCAAAGAAGGAAGGAAGGAAGGAAGGAAGGAAGGAAGGAAGGAAGGAAGGAAGGAAGGAAGGAAGGAAGGAAGGAAGGAAGGAAGGAAGGAAGGAAGGAAGGAAGGGAGGAAGGGAGGAAAGAAGGGAGGAAGGGAGGGAGGAAGGAAAATAGTTAACTGCAGCCTGTATTCAGATATTAATTCTTTCTCTGGAGGCAAATAACATTTTTCATCATGAGTTCTTTAAAATTGTTTTAGATCATTGTAATGCTGAGAATAACTTAGTTATTCATAATGTTTCATTGTAGTACAATATTGCTATTACTGGATACAATGTTTCTCTGCTTTTGCATACTTCACTTTCAATCAGTTCATGAAAGTCTCTGTTTTCTGAAATCATTCTTATTCTTATAGCATAATAATATTTTATTAGAATCACATACCACAACTTTTTAGTCATTCCCCAATTGATGACCATCCCCTCAATTTCTAATTCTTTTCCTCCACAAAAAGATCTGATAGAATTTTTTTATAGGTCATTTTAGGGGCGGCCAGGTGGTGCAGTGGATAGAGCACCAGCCCTGGAGTCAGGAGTACCTGAGTTCAAATCCGACCTCAGACATTTAATAATTACCTAGCTGTGTGGCCTTGGGCAAGCCACTTAACCCCATTGCCTTGCAAAAACTAATATAAATATATATATATATATATATATATATATATATATATATATATGTCATTTTCCTTTTTCGTTGATCTCTTTGAGGTATAGACTTAGAGGTGTTATTGCTGGGTCAATAGTATGCACAGTTTTATACCCCTTTCGGCATACTTCCAAAACGTTCTCCATCAGATTGAATCACTTCACATCTGTACCAACAATACATGTGTCTTTTCCCCCCACAGTCTCTCCAACATTTGTCATTTCTCTTTTCTGTCATATTGGTCAAACCTCAGGTGAAACCTCAGAGATTGTTTTTGATTTGCAGTTCTCTAATCAATAGTGATTTAGAGTATTTTTTCATATGACCTTCAGTGGCTTTGATTTTTTAATCTGAAAACTTCTTGTTTATATAATTTGATCATTTATCAATTGGGGAATGATTTGTATTCTTAGAAATTTGATGTACTTCTCTATGTATTTGAGAAATGAAATCTTGATCAAAGTGAGTTACTATAAAAATTTTATCTCAGTTTCTGCTTTCCTTTTCATTTTGATTGCCTTGGTTTTGTTTGTATAAAATCTTTTAAATCTTATATAATCAAAATTATCCATTTTTGAAATAAATGCTACCTAGTCATGGTGTATTATCCTTAGGATATATTGCTATAATTCCCTTGTTAATATTCTATTTAAAACTTTTGCATCAATATGCATTAGGGGAATTGGACTATATTTTTATTTTTCTGTTTTCATTCTTTCCAACTTATATATCAGAACCATATTTGTGTCATAAAAGTAATTTGTTCAAACTTTTTTTTGCCTGTTTTCCAAAATAATTTATTTAATATTAATTGTTCTTTAAATGTTTTGGTCAAATTCGCTTTTGAATCCATCTAGTCCAAATATTTTTATTAAAAATTTAAATGAACTCAAACCCTAGATTAAGAAGTCCTAGAGAAAAAGATATAAAAACAAGGTATAATTAAGACTAAAAAAAAAAAATGAAACCAATATGAATGAGATTTTAGGGTATTTAGAAGGAATGTATTTTTCCTTTTTCACCAGGAAATATTTATTGACTTTTGAATACTCATACCTCTAGGTATGGAATTGTTGTTTTACTTTGGCACATGCATTGATGACTTCTTTGGAACTGCTACTCAAGTCCTCAACAAAATAATATGTTCACGTACACCAGTTCACCTCTGCACATACTATATAAGAGAACTAAATGAAAATTAATAAAATTATTGATAGCAACTTTCTTTCTGTTTACGGTAAGAATGGTTATGGTGCCTTGCAAATAATTATATCCTTCATAGAGAAATAAATTAGGCCAATATAAAAAAACTACTCAGTTATTTTTTTGTTTGTTGGTTTGTTTCTTTGTTTGCTTCATTTTTAAAATATTTTCCCCCAATTATTTCTTACCTTTTCTTCAAATTTTAAGTTCCAAATTCTCTCCTGTCCTTCATCACTGAGAAGACAAACAATTTGATGTAGATTATACATGTGCAGTCATGCAAAACATTTCTATATTAACTGTGTTGTGAAAAAAAGTCCAAGAAAATAAAATTATGGAATAAAAGAATAATATGCTTTGATCCGCAGTTTTTTTCTCTGGAGATATGTAGCAATTTTCATTATATCCTTCAGAATTTTTTTTGGATCATTGTATTGCTAAGAATAACCAGGTCATTTGCAGTTGATCATCTTTCAATATTGCTCTTATTGTATATACTGTTCTCCTGGTTCTCCTCACTCCACTTTGCATTAGTCTCTGTAAGCATTTCAAGGTTTTTCTGAGTGCATCCTGATTATCATTTCTTATAATATGCATATGATATCTGCTATTATATACCATATAATCAAAAGTCATAACTTGATCAGTATTCCTCAATTAATGAGCATCCTCCAAACTTCCAATTCTTTACCATCATTTAAAAGAATTGCTATAAATATTTTTGTACATATGGATCTTTTTCCTTTTTTGCTTTTTATCTCTTTAGGATATAGACCTAGGGGTGGTCTTGCTGGGTCAGAAATCTGAATGGTTATATAGTCATTTGGGTTTTTTTCCAAATTGAGTTCTTGAATGGTTGAATTGGTTCTCAACCCTACCATCAGTGCATTAATGTCTCAATTTTCCAACGTCTCCCCCAACATTTGTCATTTCCTTTTTGGTCAAATTAACCAATCTGATAGGTGAGGGGTGGTACCTCAGAGTTGCCTTAATTTGTATTTCTTTAATCCATAGGAATTTTAAAGTAATTTAACATGACTATTAAATAGCTTTGATTACTTTGAGAACTTCCTGTTTGTTTCATTTGATCATTTATCTAATAGAATTTTTTTTTAATTTTGACTCTATTCTATACTCAGTATATATAGACAGAACAAAAGCCAAAATAGATTAAAGGGGATAAGGAAGGAAGCTAAATCTTCCTAAAAAGTCCATAAGCAATGAAACAACATCAATAGCATCCAAATTCTTAGAGAATGTACATGAGTGTTTGATTAATGAGTTTTGTTTTGATTCGCTCCTACAAAATGACACATTCACACCAACAAAACTATACTTAATATACTATACTTAAAGTATACTTAATAAAGTGATTATAAAACAGGTAGAAATATATCAGTTTTACAGCAAAAGTAACCAATAAGTCCTAATATAAAAAAAGAGCAAAGAGAGCAAAGTCTACATGAACATAAATTCAGGGGAGCTTCATCATTTAATCAACAACAGCTGAGGAGTCCTGGGGTATAGCCTCCAGAGTCCTGATTGGGAAGGTCCCAGGCAGAGCTTCCTCTCCATGGATGAGACTCTAATTAGGCTAAGGTCTAATTAGATCTTATATAGCTTGAGAACAAAGGAAAACATTCTGCCAATTTTTTGTGAAATAAAACAAAATTTTCCAGGCTGTCCGAGGAGGGAGCCACCCTCCCCAAACCCCAAGAATTGTGGTGTTTACATTCAGGAATGGCTAGTTCCTGAAAAGTTAGGCAGTGTCAATCAAGTACCGCTTTGAGAGTCTGGCCAGGACTCTTCAGGGACATTCAGCAGTTCTTTTAAATGCTCAAGCTGTTTTAAATAATATATGCATAAGATCAATCCTGCTCATCTCCCCTCTCTGTTCATCGGGGTGAATTGGGAGTAAGTAATTCTCTGTGTACCAAAGGTAAATTGGGGATCAGTAATTCTCTGTAACCAAACTATAAGGACTTACCATGGAAAATCGTTTATCTTAAGTATAAACCATACAATGTGTTATAGGAAAACATCGAGAGCAAAACTATAATAGTGGGGGACCTCAGCCTCCTTCATTCAGAATTTAACCACAAAATAAACAAGAAGGAAGTTAAGAAAATGAACAGAAGTTTAGAAAAGTTAGATATGATAGGCCTCTAGAGAAAACTGGAGATAAAAAAGAATATATCTTCCTTTCTGCAGTACATTGCACCTACACAAAAACTGAACATGTACTAGGACTTGAAGACCTCATGATAAAATGCAGAAAAGCAGAAATTTTAAAGATAAACTTTCAGTTCATGAAAATATTGCATGAAAAATGAGATATTATCAGATACTTTCTGTAAAACATTTTTCACAATTATGTTTACTAACTATATGATTCCCCTAATCTTAGTTTCCCATTTATCATACTATCTCCTTTTACTTTGTCCAACTTAAAAAGTGTTTAGCTTTTCACTATCACTTTTCCCAATTTACTCACACTTCTATCAGCTTTTCTTGTCCCCTCTCTCTCATACTTTCCTGTAGGATAATAAAAATTTCTATGCTCCACAGAGTGTTTAACATTATTCCCTCTTTGAGCCAGTTTCAATGAGAGTAAGATTCAAGTGTTTCTGTTCACAGCCTTCATCTTCCCTTGCACTGTAAAATTTTGCATGTTTTATGGGAGACAATTTTCTTCTCTTTTCTCCCTTATCCTAGTGCAAACCTCTTTCCCACCTGTCAATCTTTTAGAAATCAACCCTTTATATTCATCTTATATTTATGCCCTCTGTCTTTGTAAACTCCTTTTTACTGTCCTAATAATGAGAAAGGTCTTGGGAGTTATAAATATAACTTTTCCATATAGGAATGGAAACAATTTAATCTTATTGAATTCCTTATGATTTTTTCTTTCCTATTCACCTTTATTTGCTCCTCTTGAGTCTGACATTTGAAATTAAAATTCTCTATTCAGTTCTGATCTTTTTAGCAGGATTGCTTTAAAGTATTCTGTTTCAATGAATATCTATTTTTCCCCCTGAAGAATTATGCTCAGTTTTTCTGAGTAGGTGATTCCTTGGTTGTCATTCTAGTTCTTTTGCCCTCTGGAATATCATATTCCACATCTTCTGTTCCTTCATCCTGCTAAATCTTGTGTTATCCTGACTGTGACTCCATGATAATTAAATTATTTCTTTCTGACTGCTTGCAGTATTTTCTCCTTGACCAGGTAGCACTGGAATTTCATTATAATTTCCTGGAATTTCTTTTAGGAGGTGATTCATGTAGTCTTTCAATTTCTATTTTACACTCTTATTACAGAACATCAGGGCAGTTTTCCATAATAATTCCTTGAAAGATGATTTCTAGGCTCTTTTGTTGATCATGGTTTTCATGAAGTCCAATAATTTTTAAATGATTTCACCTAGAACTATTTTCCAGAACTATTTTCATTTGTTTTTCTAATGAGATATTTACAATTTTGTTTTATTTTCTAATTACTTTGATTTTGCTTTTTTTAACTTCTTGAGGTCTCATGGAATCTTCAGTTTCCACTAGTCCAATTCTAATTTTTAAAGAATTACCTTCAGTGAGGTTTTATATTTTATATTTATATTTTGTATTTCCTTTTCCATTGGTCAATTCTGCTTTTTAATGAGTTCCTCTCTTCATTGAATTTTTGTTCCTATTTTATTATTGGTCCTATTCTGTTTTTAAAGTACTATTTTTTCAGTATATTTTTTGTGCCTCCTTTACCATGTGGTTGACTTTTATATTATTTTTCTTGCATGTCATTTCTTTTCCCACTTTTTCCTCCATCTCTTATATTTGATTTTTATAATTAATACTTCTAGGAATTCATTTCGTTCCTGAAACCAATTTATATTTTATTTTGAGCTTTCACTGCAACAATTTTGACTTTGTTGTCATTTGAGTTTGTGTTTTGATCTTTCCTGCAACTATAGTAACTATAATCAGTTAATTGATGTTATTGTTATTTATTCATTTTCCTGTCTATTTCTCGATTTTTCATTCTCTATAAAATTTAGAGTTTACTTGCAGTTTGGAGGGGGCATTGTCCCAAACTTCAGGTTTTTGTGGAGTTGGTTTTAGAGTTAGTTTCAGTTCTTCCAAGGTAGTAAAACAGAGCTCTATGTACTGTTATTCTGGCCTGCTCAGCTCAGTCAGTAACCTCAAGCACTTTTCACAAGACTGGAACTATGGCCAGGGTCTTCACCACCCCAAGGCCACAGTCTCTGGGGGTGTCAGGGCTCCTCTTCACCCTGGGGCTATTACCCAAGCCTCCTATCTCAATCTGAATATGGGTTATACAGCTGTTTCTCCAAAGAAACTAGCTTGTGAACGTTTTGTAGTAGCTTATGAACTTTTGTAATCAACTGTGAGTTTTATGTTGTAAAGTGAACTTTTTGTAGAAACCATGAAATTTTGCAATAACCTGTGTATTAAAATTTAAATTTTTTCTTGCCCTCCTGAGTTGAGTGAATTCTTCACCAAATGAACCAATATCTATCCTTAAGCCCAATCCCTGAAGCTCATTTTTCAGTCTTAAAAATTACTTGGTCAGATTTCCCCAGCCAATGTGTCAGAATTAGAACCTGAACCCTGGTTCTCCTGACTTCAAGACTTCCTCTCATCTCCAAAAATGCCAAAGTTAGCATTAAGTTAGTGCTACCCTTCTGAGAAGTTTAATATAGAAAATTTATTCTGCTCATGATTGCAAGTATAGCAAATAAAACTGATTCTGCAAACAGATTAATCCATATGGAAAAAAAGCAATTAGATACACAAATATCTAAAGATTAGATAAACTTGAACCTTGATGACATGAAAAATTAAAATAAATTATTTTTTTTCTCAATAGGACACTCACCAAACATGGAAAGAGTTCTGTATATAAACAAAAGGGAACCATATAGCAATAGAAGAGTCAATCATTTCTCATTGCTCTCCTTGAGAGGCAATCTACCTGGTACCTAAATTCAGTTAGGAGAATCTTTATAAAATGGTAAATCATGAGAACTTTGAATTTAGTTAGGTAGAGTTAAGGTAGATCTAGAGAATGATTCATTCAAACATACAACTAATAACAAAGCAGTAGAATTAGAAATAGAACTCAAGTCATCTTATTCTCATTTCAGTTAACAATGAGAACAAAGAATAGAAATGAAAGTGATTTTTGGATTGGTACTAGCTATATATTATGTCACAAGGAAATGGGGGGGGCAAGTGTGAGTGGTGAGAGAAATAAACTTGGAATGGAACCAAACAAAACTGAACTAGAGTGGATAGCTTGGAAAGCAAGTTGAAGTTCTTAATAAGGAGAATTGAACCAATTAATAATTAAATATTCTATTGTAATAAGAAAAATGGATCAAAGAGGTTGTATGACCCTAAGAAATCCCTGGAAGTTAAATCTAAGAATCTCTGCACCTAGAGGGCAAATGAGAAAGAGCAGGGAGAAGTAGAAGATACAACAAGGGTGGGGTACTCATTTTGATTTCAAATGGATCAGGAGGAAGGGAATTAGATCCTGGATCCCCTCCTAAAGGACTGGACATTTCTGGGGAGGTACTGGAGAGGATTTGGGGGTGAAAGATATATTTGTTGAGTGGATAAAAGTGCTATTCTAAATTTCAGTAACAGGCTAATATATGGGTTAGTATAAAGACTAAAACTTCTAAATTAGCAAAGGAACTGAAACATAATGATTAGTATCATGGTTTCAAAATACAAACACTAAGAAATGAAAGTTCAAGTTTGACACACACACGCACATATAGAATTTAAATATTCATTGAATTATTTGTTTCTTATATACCTGTGAAGTATTAAATTAAAAAACTAGAATTCATCACATGCACTTAAAAGTATCTTTCCTATTCCTAAGAGGCCCTTTCTGTCCTCTTCTTCTCCCCTTTCTCCTTCTCTTTTATAGGAAAATTATTCATGGAAAAAAGATCTACAAATACAAAATATGAAATGGGGCCTATCCATTTGTCTAGCTGTCAAGCTTCAAAATAAATTATCCTTTGTAAAGAGTTCAAATCTTGAAACAAACTATTTTTTTGAAATTTTATTTTTTTATTTTTTATTCAAAGGTTTTATTTATTTTGAGTTTTACAAATTTCCTCCAGTCTTACTTCCCTCCCCCCACCCCCCCCCACAGAAAGCAATTTGTCTATCTTTACTTTGTTTCTATGGTGTACAATGATCCAAATAGAGTGATGAGAGAGAAATCATATCCTTAAAGAAGAAACATAAAGTAGAAGAGATAACAAGATCAGACAATAAGATATCATGTTTTTTTCCTAAATTAAAGGGAATAGTCCTTGAACTTTGTTCAAACTCCACAGCTCCTTATCTAGATACAGGTATTCTCCATTGCAGACAACCCCAAACTGTCCCTGATTGTTGCACTGATGGAATGAGCAAGTGCATCAAGGCTGATCATTGACCCCATGTTGCTGTTAGGGTGTACAGTGTTTTTCTGGTTCTGCTCATCTCACTCAGCATCAGTTCATGCAAATCCCTCCAGGCTTCCCTGAATTCCCATCCCTCCTGGTTTCTAATAGAACAATGGTGTTCCATGCCATACATATACCACATTTTGCTAAACCATTCCCCAATTGAAGGACATTTACTTGATTTCCAATTCTTTGCCACCACAAACAGGGCTGCTATGAATATTTTGTACAAGTGATGTTTTTACCCTTTTTCATCATCTCTTCAGGGTATAGACCTAGTAGTGGTATTGCTGGATCAAAGGGTATGCACATTTTTATTGCCCTTTGGGTGTAGATCCAAATTTCTCTCCAGAAAGGTTGGATGAGTTCACAGGTCCACCAACAATGTAATAGTGTCTCAGATTTCCCACAACCCTTCCAGCAATGATCGTTATCCTTTCTGGTAATGTTTGGCCAATCTGAGAAGTGTGAGGTGGCACCTCAGAGAAGTTTTAATTTGCATTTCTCTAATAAGTAATGATTTAGGGCAATTTTTCATATGGCTATGGATTGCTTTGATCTCCTCATCTATAAATTGCCTTTTCATATCCTTTGACCATGTGTCAACTGGGGAAATGGCTTTTTGTTTTAAAAATATGATATGACTCAGTTCTCTGTATATTTTAGAAATGAGTCCTTTGTCAGAAACATTAGTTGTAAAGATTGTTTCCCAGTTTACTACATTTCTTTTGATCTTGGTTGCAGTGGTTTTATCTGTGCAAAAGCTTTTTAATTTAATGTAATCGAAATCATCTAGTTTGTTTTCAGTGATGTTCTTCTCCATCTCTTCCTTAGTCATAAACTGCTTCCCTTTCCATAGATCTGACAGGTAAACTAGTCCTTGATCTTCTAATTTGCTTATAGTAAACAAACTATTTTTAAAGAAAAATTAAAAAATACTTTCCATTTCCAAAGTACTATTTGTTTCTTTCATATCTGTTAAGAATACATCTGAAAGTTTGGAATGAATCGATTATCTGAGTAACAATGAAAAACTACTTTCCTGTCTTGAAGGGTCACGGGTTATTTATTTGTCCCAACTCACTAGTAACTCTCTCAAAATGAAATAAATGTTTAGAGGCATAACTACAGACATAACTACCTTATGTGCCTAGGCTTAACCTGGGTGCTTCCTGCTCTACTGGCAGGGATCTAGAATTTAAAGAAATTCTGTTGGGGTCCCACCTTTTTTTTCTTTCCATATTTTTGATACTGAAAAAAGGTGGTACCAGAAAAAAATCAAAAAAAGAGGGAATAGATGAATATATACATATATACATACATATATAAATACTTATACATATATGTGTCTGTGTATGTTTATAGTAACTTTTTGAAGTGACAAGGAATTAGAAAATTTGGGGATACTCATCAACTGGGGAATGACTGAACAAATTTTTGTATTTGTAATAGAATACTCTTATACCATAAGAAAAAAATGGAAAAGACTGTTTCAAAGAAATCTGGGGAAATTAGTAAGCTGATGCAGAGTGAAATGAACAGAACCAGAATAGTTGGTATTATAACAACACTATTACAAAGAAAAATAACTTTCAACAACTTGCAAACCTAATCAAAGAAATGACCAAACCAATTCCTGAGGACTAATCATGAAAAAAGTGCTACCACTTACAAGAAATAGAAATGCTGAACTCAGTACATAAAATGAAATATTTTTGGACATGGTCAATGTTTGTTTTGCTTAACTATGCACATTTGTTACAAGAATAAATCTCATTCAGGTTCTAAAAGTATCTTTATTTGGGGACAAATTTACCACTGTTTTCATTTCTACTAATTAATATACATGTAAATGAGGATTGTCTGAGAGCATTCAGACTTCTTATTCTTTAAACCTAATCCCTCTACCTATTCCTTTCTATCTTTATTCCTGTCACTCCTCCACTATCTTGTTCCAGCTCTGATGTTTCTGTTTTTCCCCACTTCAATGACTCCTTCCAACTCAACTAAAATATATTAGGGAACATCCTTAGCTGAAGTCAAGATTTGAAGCTATTTCAAAGAACCGCACTCAGATGACTGTTTCTGATCTGTATTTCCTTGACAGTTCAATGTTTTATGTAAACTTTTATTTACACTTGAAATATCTACATCTAATGGCATATAAGTTCCTCAAGGGCAGGAAGTGTTTGGTTTGAGGTTTTCATCAATAACTAAATATTTATAAGTGCCAGACACTGCTAGATATAGGAAACAAAAATTCAAGGAATAAAATAATTCCTTGAGTAATATAAATTCTTTAATTGTTTTTTTGAATGCATACATAAAAAAAGAGTGCTTTCTTTACTAGTTCTTAAAGAAAAGGGAATGTTTTCAGTAGAAATAGGGATGGAAATTCTGGAATAGAAGGAAAATTGAAAGAGCTATGTCTTCAGTTAGCAATCAATTACAGCTCACTGTATGGTTTTGAGCCATGATAGGACTTCAAAAAAGTTCTCTTTCATCTGAGTTTTAGCTTTGATTCATCTTAGAGGACAACTTTAGTCACCAGAAATGATTTCTTCCCTTTCTTTGTATGGATAAAATAAAATATTTATAGACATAGCTACAATTATGGCAAGATAATCAGGGATTTGAATGAGGGCAAAGAAATCCTTGATATTATCATATCATAGTATATACTGTCTCTCTCCAGAGGTCATCTCCTACATTTCCATTACTATCTAATCTTTGTACAGCCTAGAAATCTTATGAGATTTCTGATAAACTTTCTCCTCTTGTCAACCAAATCCAACTTTCTCCCATCTCCCAAGCACCTACTATTTCTGCCCTCCACCTCTATTTCCTTTATTTCCTTTCTTGCCAAAGATACAAAAATTCCTCATTACAGTTCTAAGGATGGAAAAGAACCTGGCAGGACTTAATAACAACTAACTGAATGGTCTCTGCTAAGGTATTTCCTTCTCATACAGTTATTATTGAAGAATGATAAAGAAGTATTACCTAACTGTATATTTTCACCAATACAATTCAGTTTGAATTCTTCCTCCTTCCTCAGTTCTTCTCATTCCCATTCTTCCATGATGAATGGATGTTTTAACAAATTTTGAGAAGTATTTTTTAATATAGAGAATGAATTAAACATGGCTAGTGAAAGAAGTCTGCTGTGCTTAAAGATATTATTTATCAAAATAGTTCATTATTTAGTAGAAGTCCTTCACTTCCAGTTTTAGCAGCACTTTTTACTAATTCTGAAGATATTTC